>NC_138998.1:103781073-104381073 GCF_964374135.1 Grampus griseus
AGCCTTTTCCAGAATATTGATCCTTTTTCTTTTCTACATTAAATGTGCTTCCTCCTCTTTTACTGAACAATGAATTTATTCCTACATCTGTATCTTTCCCAAATACTCAACCTCCTCTTTAATTTCTCTTATGATTTTGCTTTACTCAGATTATGCCTTCAATATAGGAAATACCCTTATGCTATTCTTTATTTGAGTGAATTTGCTTATGTTCTTTTGTTTCCTTTGCAAAAAGGAAAAGGAAAAAATGAGAAACACATCCTGATATATCCCAGGTTCTTAGGCAAATGTAAGATCTGTTTAAAGTCCTTCAGAGATTATTTCCTGAAAATCCCACTGAGTTAAAAATTTTAAGAGCAATATAAGTTCGTGATGCAGCAATGACCAAAATTAGGGCAATATAAAATTTACAATATCTTTCACATATATTTCTTCATTTGTAATTCACAACAAATTGAAGTAGGCTAAGTAGAAGGAATCTAGGTTCAGAGAACCTTAGTGAATTACTTATGATCATACCATATTAAAAAAAGCTCAAGGCACAAACTTGCAACTAGTAGATAAATGAGTTCTGGAGATCTAACGCACAGCAGAGTGACCACAGACAACAATGCTGTATTATAAACTTCAAAGTTGCTAAGAGAATAGATCTTAATCATTCCCATCACAAAAAATAATAATAATAATTATGTGACATAATAGAGGTGTTAGCTAATGCTACAATGGTATTGCAATATGAAAATGTATCAAATCAAAATGTTGCACACCCTAAACTTAGTGTTACATGTCAATTATTTTTCACTTTGGGATAGAAATAAATAATAAATAAATAAATACATTGGGATAGAAATAAAACTTTCCTGAAGCTATTTCAAATGTTTCTTTGTTGGGGGCTGGTGAGGATAGAGCACCTTCAAATTATTTTAAATAGTATTCATATATTCATAGCTTCTAAAGCTGAAATGTAAATCCTTGCTTTGCTCCCAAAATTTAGGATTCAGGAACTGTGAAAATATAAGAATACTCACTGCTGTTGGCACTAGGACCTGATTCCTGTGACAGTGGTTTGACAATCCCACTTATTCACTAAAACAATATTTCAATCAATGACAAGGGAAGTATCTTTCTTTGCCATTAAATTTTTATTTTTGCAGAACTATACTTCTGGAGAGTTTAATTAGTAATTTTGTAGTCTTTACACAGTTTTCAATGATTTAACAACTAGTATTCCCATGCTCATCCAAAATGTATCTTAAGTTTTTTTATAGAATGTTCAATGGAAGAGATACAAGGAATAAGTAATGTAGTCCCTTGCGAAGGGCATCAAAACATTTCATTCCTTGCTAAAGTGATGAAGAATACATTTGCATGAATAAATGCCAAAATACTCTACCTTGAAATGACTTTGATTTGGTCCACGCTCTCATTTTTTTCCCCATGAAACTTAGATTAGCAAATAAAATCCCCATCTCCTGAATTACTGCCATCTCTGGTACTTGGTTTCTTTATTAACTATATGAACTTTTACCCAGAGTCATTTTCATTATTTTGGTTCAGATCTCAATTTGAAAATTTACATGACAAAAGCACTGTTGGTGGTAACTAAAATAGACTTAATTTTTTAAATACTTCAATATATTTTGGTGTAAAATAATAGTGTTGTAATTCAAAAATGAGGCTCAGAGATCATGTCCTTCCTCAATAGGTAAAAGAATAAAACTATGTTTTATCTTAAGTAATGCCTATTAACTGCCTCTTTATCAGATGATTTAAAAATGTACAAAGATACAAATTTGATATTTGTAGGATATAGAAGAAATCACTGTCTTTTCTAGTAATAAAACGATTAATATGTATGTGGAAATCATCTAAATGCAGATCAATACTTGAAATTTGACCACAGATATACTAGTTCATTAATGTATAATCATGAAATGATTCTCATATCTTTAAATATTATTTTCAGTTATAATAAAGAACAAAATTTTAAACAAGAATTCTCAGATAAATTTAGTGATTATAGAATTTACCCACATTTATGAATATAAATCAGAAGACAACATAATGTTTGCTCTTAGAAGGCTATTATATTTCCAGATACCAATGATGAAATCTCACTTAAAAGAGAACTTTTGCCAAAACTCTGAGGTTACTATTCTGATATTAAGAAAAAAATTAAGTATCAGAGAAATTGATACAATTCAAATAAAAGGCACCTACTAACAGTTGTAAGTTAAAATAAAATTGAGGTTATTTCTCTTAGAAGAGACATTTATGTTTGAATTTTATGTATGCAAAAGAATTTCAAAGCAGTTATTTCTCTAGTTTGGTCAAGACCCCAGTAACATTATTGCTACTAGTTAGTAAATTAGCTTATGTAATCTCATGACAGCGAGGGGATGAAAGCTTAGCTTATGAAATCTCATGACAGCAAGGAGATCTAGACATACAGGATCCATGCTGGTCTCTGGTAGACTCTGCCTGCTTACCTCTGCGTATCAGTCTCTGTACTTGTTGAACTCAGTGGAGATGTAAGAGTCTCATTGTGACCTTTGGACTGTGAGGCTGCTTTTGCTGCTCTGGACCCGGCTAATGGACCCAGTCATTGTCTTCAGTCTTGAACTCCCTGCCCTTGGCAATCTTAAGGAATTCATGGACCCCTATAGAACACATGTGGGAGGGATACCTCAGTCAGGGTCATCTATCTAGATCAGCACTTGTCACTAAAGTAATAATGTAAGCCACAAATATGATCTACATATGTTATTTAAAAATTTCTAGTAGCTACACTAAGAAAAACTAAAAAGAAACAGGTAAAGTTAATTTAAATAATATATTTTCTTTTTTCCAATAGATCTAAAATACTATCAAACCAACAGTAATCAATAAAAAAGACTAACAAGGAGATATTTTACTTTATATTTTCTTACTAAGTATTCAAAACACAGTATGTATTTTACAATTATAGCCTGGATTAGTCTAGCCTAATTTTTTTTTTTTTTTTTCCGGTATGCGGGCCCCTCACTGTTGTGGCCTCTCCCGTTGCAGAGCACAGGCTCCGGACGCGCAGGCTCCGGACGTGCAGGATCAGCGGCCATGGCTCACGGGCCCAGCCACTCTGCGGCATGTGGGATCTTCCCGGACCAGGGCACGATCCCGTGCCCCCTGCATCGGCAGGCAGACTCTCAACCACTGCGTCACCAGGGAAGACCTAGCCTAATTTTAATTGTTTAAAAGCCACATGGGGGACTTCCTTGATGGCACAGTGGTTAAGAATCCATCTGCCAATGCAGGGGACACGGGTTCGATCCCTGGTCCGGGAAGATCCCACATGCTGTGGAGCAACTAAGCCTGTGCGCCACAACTACTGAGTCTGCAATCTAGAGCCCGCGAGCCACAACTACTGAGCCCATGTGCCACAACTACTGAAGCCTGCATGCCTAGAGCCTGTGCTCCACAACAAGAGAAGCAACCGCAGTGAGAAGCCGGTGCCCCGCAACAAAGAGTAGCCCCTGCTCACCACAACTAGAGAAAGCCCGTGTGCAACAACGAAGACCCAATGCAGCCATAAATAAATAAAATTATTAAAAAACAAAAAGCCACATGTGGTTAGTGACTCCCATATTAGACAGTGCATATGTAAACATCTTTCCCAGCCAGGCAGCTATATCACTCCTGTATCATGATGGATTGATGGACACTGGGATAGACTGTGTGCCTTGTTCACTGGGACAATGGGCTACTACCCCGTGTTTTGAATTCATTTATAGCTATTTAATGCTTTGATAGGAGTCACACCCCAGCAATTCCATCAACATATTTGGGACACTGAGCCTGACTTCATCACTCCATCTCTTCCTTTACCTGGATCTCTGTCTCCGCCAACACCGAAGTATCCTCATTTTCTTCCTAGCTGCGTGGGGGCTCCTTTATATCCCATTCTGAGTTCTGTCCACCAGTGTGGTCTGGCATCACAAGCCCTGGATTTTTACTTGCTTATATGACTGTAAGGAATTTAGAAAACACATTTCTCTCTCAAAAACATCTGGCTATTAAGACTATAGGGATTCAAAAACCCTATTATGATAATCATTTCTCTTTGCATTCTTATTTAACAATCTTAATCTTCTCTGAGGCAAATAGATGCATCTGGACAGTGGTGTGCTGATAGTTAACAAACGTGCCTTTTTCTTTTTTGCAGGGGGTAGTGTGTTGATTTGTAGTGAGTGCCTGCCTATTTCTGTTGTCTAAAAACCATGCTCTCCCACTGAGCTGACGTGAGGTCATTATTAAAGCCAGAGACGAAAGGAGATGAGAAATATCATAAATATTTGTACCCTACAGATACAGTTGTAGTAAGTAACCTTAAGAACATATATATTAATGAAAAGTAATAAAATTAAGAGGGAGGAGTTTTGAGTTCTTATTACCCTTGTTTTTTTTTTTTTTTTGCGGTACGCGGGCCTCTCACTGTTGTGGCCTCTCCCGTTGCGGAGCACAGGCTCCAGACGTGCAGCCTCAGCGGCCATGGCTCACAGGCCCAGCCGCTCAGCGGCATGTGGGATCTTCCCGGACCGGGGCACGAACCCGCGTCCCCTGCATCGGCAGGCGGACTCTCAACCACTGCGCCACCAGGGAAGCCCCTACCCTTGTTTTTAATATAATTTATTCAGATATAGATTTATAGAATTTAATTTCTAACAATCAACAGTTTGCACGATTCCTGAAAATTGGTTTAACCATCAGCTCCTGCAAGCCAGTACAAGTCAGATCCAGCATACTACTTACTCTAAATCACTAGAGGGAAAAGATATTTAAAGAAATGTCAATACTGTAATGAACATGGGAACACAAATATCTCTTAAAAATACTGATTACTATTCTTTTGAATATATACCCAGAAATGGGATTGCTGGATCATTTGGTAGCACTGTTTTTAATTTTTAAAGGAACTCCATACTATTTTTCATAGAGGTTGCATCATTTTACATTCCCACCAACAGTGTACAAAGTTTCCAGTTTCTCCATATCTTCACCAACACTTATCGTCTGTTTTGTTGATAACAGCCATCCTAACAGATGTGAGGCAATATCTTATTGTAGTAATAATTTGCATTTTCCTGTTGAGTAATGAGGTTGAACATTTTTTTATACCACCCATTCACCATTTATATGTCTTCTTTGGAGAAATATCAGTTCAAGTCTTTTGCCCATTTAAAAAATCAGGCTGTTTGGGGTTTTTTTGCTACTGAGTTGTAAGAGTTCCTTTTATCAGATATATGCTTTGTATATGTTTTCTCCCATTCTGTAGGTTGCCTTCTCCTTCTCTTGATTGTTTCCTTTAGTGTGCAGAAGCTCTTTAATTTGATGTAGTCTCACTTGTTTATTTTTGTATTTATGCCTATGCTTTTAGTGTCATATCTAAGAAATCATTGCCAAGACTAATGTCAAGAAGCTTTTCACCTATGTTGTCTTCTAGGAGTTTTATAGTTTCAGGTCCCATGTTTAAGCCTTTAATCCATTGCGAGTTGATTTTTTCCCCATTGTGTATTCTTGACACTGTTGTCAAAAATCAGTTGACCATATATGCACGGGCTTATTTCTGGATTTTCTATTCTATTTCATTTGTCTATATGTCTGTCATATGCTGGTACCATACTGTTTTAATTACTGTAGCTCTAATATATTTTGAAAGCAGTAAGTGTGTGATGCCTCCAGCTTTGTTCTTATTTCTCGTGATCACTTTGTCTATTCTGGGTCTTTTGTGATTCCATATGAATTTTAGAATGGTTTTTCATATTTATGTAAAAAATGACGTTAGAATTTTGATCACTTTGGGTATTATGGATATTTTAACAATATTAAATCTTCTAATCCATGAACATGGGATGTCTTTACATTTATCTGTGTCTCTTTTTATTTCTTTCATCAACATTTTGTAGTTTTCAGTGTATGAGTACCGTGTTGAATAGAAGTGGTGAAAGTGGGCACCCTTGTCTTGTTCCTGACCTTAGTGGAAAAGTTTTCAATTTTTCCTCATTGAGTATAATGTAACCTGTGGGCTTGTCATAAATGGACTATATTATGTTGGGGTACATTTCTTCTATACCTAGTTTGTTGAGTGTTTTTATTATAAAAAAGTATTGAATTTTGTCAAATGATTTTTCTGCATGTATTGAGATGATCATGTGATTTTTATCCTTTATTATGTTAATGAAATGTATCACATATATTGATTTGTGTATGTTGAACCATCCTTCCATCCCAGGGATAAATCTCACTTGGTCATCACTTGGTCATGCTTTAGACCATGGCCATAATTTAGCACTGAGTTAGATAAGACAGGTTGTTAAAATACTCCTTGGAGTTAAAATTTAGTCTGGGTCTAGTGTAGATGAAGTCTACAGAAAGTGTGAAAGAAACTCATGTCTTCTGGAAGCAACAATATGGCAAAAACATCTTTGGAGACCATCAGTTCATGATTTCAAGTTAGGTCTTGAAATGTATTATTTAGACTATTTAACAGAGCTGAGTCTTAGTTTCCTGTCTGTAAAATGAATATAAATAGTTCCTGAATAGTGGCTGTAAGGGTACAACAAATTTAATCATGAAAAATAGGAGTGCTATTATTATGAAGTTGATGAAAATCCTTATTTTTCACTTGAGCAAAATGGTCACAGAAAACACTAACATGAACATAGTGGAACTCACGTTTGTACAGAACTCACAGGCAATAAATTTACCAAATAATAAACAATATGGTATTTGCCTCATAGAATATAATTGTGCACTTCAAATTTATTTTTAACTTGGTGAAAAAGTGATTCTTTAAATGTACTTCTGAATTTAGTTTGTTAGTATTTTATTGAGGACTTTTATATCTATGCTCATCAGGAATATTAGTCTGTAATTTTTTTCCTGGTACTGTCTTTGTCTGACTTTGATTTCAGTGTAATGCTGGCCTCATAAAATGAATTGGAAGTGTTCCTTCCTCTTCATTTTTTGGAACAATTTGAGAAAAATTGGCATTAATTCTTTTAATGTTTGGTAGAATTCAGTACTGAAGCCATCTGGTCCTAGGATTTTATTTGTTGGAAAGTTTTTGATTACTGATTCAATATCCTTAGTAGTCATTGGTCTGTTCAGATTTTCAATTTCTTCATTATTCAGTACGTGTTTAGGGATTTTTCCATTTCTTCTGGACTATCCAACTTTTTAGCACATAAAGATATACAAAGAACTGAAACATCCATTGACAGATGAATGGATAAAGAAAATGTGGCATATACATATAATGGAATATTATTTAGCCCTTAGAAAGGAGATCATGGCATATATGAAAATGTGGATGAACATGGAGGACATTTATACTAAGTGAAATAAACCAGTTGCAGAAAGACAAATACTGCATGATTCTATTTTTATGAGTATCTAAAATAGTCCAACTCATAGAAGAAGAGAATACAATAGTGGTTGCCATAGGTCAGGCTTGGGGGGCCAGGGAGTAGTTGTTCAATGAGCATAAAGTTTCAATTATGCTAGATAAATAAGTTCTAGAGATCTGCTGTACTACATGGTGCCTCTAGTTAACAACATGGTATTATACATTTCAAAATATAAGAAGATTGGGACCTCCCTGGTGGTCCATGCTTCCACGTGGGGAGGGGGGGCATGGGTTTGATCCCTGGTCAGGTAACTAAGATCCCGCATGCCATGTGGAATGGCCAAAATATAATATATATATATATGTGTGTGTGTGTGTGTATATATATATATATATATATATGTAATAGATAGATCTTATGTTAAATATCTTTACCACAAAAACAAAACACAAAAGAACACAAGGAAACTTTAGGAGATGTTGGATGTGAATTATCTTGACTGTGGTGATATGTCAAGGCTGTTTGCCTATGTCCAAACTCATCAAATTGTACACATGAAGTCTTGTGCATTTCTTTGTATATCAATAATACCTCAATCAAGCAGTTAAAAGTTGTGAATAAGAAAACACATTAATGAATTTGAAAAATGTAATCCCCATTACACAAGCACTGAGTTAGAGAAGGCAGGTTGTTAAAATACTCCTTGGAGTTAAAAATTGACTCTGGCTCTAGGGTAGATGAGGCCTGCAGAAAGTGTGAAAGAACCTTACATCTTCTGGAAACAACAATCTGGAAAAAACATTGGAGTCCATCAGTTCATGATTTTAAGTTAGGTCTTACAATTTTTTATTTAGATGATTTAACAGAGCTGAGTCTCAGGTTTCCCTCTGTAAAATGAATATAAATAGTTCATGAACAGTGGCTATAAAGACACAATAAATTTAATCATAAAAAAGTGAGGGTGCTGTTATTGTGAAGTTGATGAAAATCTGTATTTTTCACTTGAGCAAAATGGTCACAGAAAGCAGTAACGTGAACACAGTGAAACTCACATTTTATAGAACTCACAGTAAATGAAGCTTAGATTCCCCTCAATGACTATGAGGCAGTCTTTTGTTAATCCCACTCTACAAAGCCCTACGACAAATGAGGAATTTATTCTCCTGCAGTATCTTTTTTTAACTTCACAAAATTAGGGTAAAACCTGGTATAAATCTCAATGTTCCTAAAGGGTGCCTCTCCCAAGATGTTGTAATGATTACAGCATTATTAATCAACATCCAATTTTATTCTCCGTTAAAGTTTTCTCCATAATATATATCAGGCAATAAATTTACCAAATAATAAATGATATGGCATTTGTCTCACAGAATATAGTTGTGCTCTTCAAAAACTCTTTACATTGGTGAAAAAATTTCTTAATTGTAATTTTGATAAAAATCTTCTTTAGCTTAATAGTTTCTGAAATGTGAAATATTAAAAATTGCCTGAGGGAAGATTCTATAATATAAATTTTTTAATTATGACAAATGTCTGTTCTTCCCTTTTTCCTGGGTAGTAGAAACTACTGGTTTGTATCTGAGGTCATGGACACTTATTTTAAAGGTAACATCTCTCAGTCTCCCTTTGCCGCCAGAGCAGACCATGTGACTAATTTCTAACTGATGGGATTGAAGAAGAAGTTTTATGTGACATCTCTAGGAACCTTCTTTAAGAGGAAGCCACACATACCTGTGACATTTTTCTTCCCTTATTCTCTCTTACTTCGAAGAATCCAGAAACTACCATTTTGTGTCATAAGAGCAAAGGCCATCCTTTTATGAATGGGGAAACTTGAACTAGAAGGAGACTAACTCTTTGAGGGATCAGAGTTGACTTACCAGTTCTAAAATGCTTATGTTAGAATGTTACATATTAAGACAGAAAGAAACTTCTGTAATTAAAGCACTGCTATGCTTTAAATTGTTACTTCTAGTCATTCCTTATTTTAGGTAATACAGCAGGTCTATGATATTAACTCTTACCTACTTTTGTCTATTTTAATCTTTTTATTTTGAACATTTCATTTTGTTAAGGACTTCGTGAACTTAGGTACAAAATAATTTTTGGCTTAGTCATATTGTAAAAAAAAACATTAAAATAGAACTATACATTTATTGATAATGTTACTTATGTTTATTTATTTAGCAATCCAATTAGCCATTTCAGTATTCTTAAGGGAAATCTTTACTTTTGCTTTTTAAAGATATTGACATTTTAATCTTTATATATATATCACATATAGTGATTTAAGTGCTGCACTATTCCACTTGGGAATAGTTACTTACCAATACTTAGTTCTATAATTTTCATTATGTATATGAATTTCCCAAGTTATGGCACTATTTCAGTAAACATGTTTATTATACCATATTCTCACAAAGAGGAAAACTTAGTATATATTTCCAAATTTATACTTATGAAATTCATACAAATAATTTTAAGTAAAAAACTAAAATAAAATTGAAGCTATTAAACAGATTACTTACATCAAGTCAAAAGAAAGTAAAACAGACTTTTCATTTAGAGCATTAGCTCATCAATGCTAGATGAAAACAAACAGGAGAGAGTTTGCAGAGAAGATATTTTGGAAATGTTGTTTAGTCTCTGATCAGGTAACATTTGTAAAATGGGCATAAAGAAAGTCAAAAAGGAGCAACAAAGTGATATGAGTGATTTGGTAAATGGAGCTTGATGAAGTCAATATTTTTGAGTTGGCTTTTTCTTTTCTTTTTCTTTTTTTTTTTTTTTGACTTCGACATTTTACAACTATCATTGAGTGGGTGTATAGAAAAGCATTTTTCCAGTCTACGTTTTCTGGCTACCTCTTGCAAAATTATGAAAATCTCTGTTAGAACAAAGTGGCAGCTCCATCTGTTAGCCTCCTCCATAAGATAAAACCTGAATACACAGGATTGTGGTGTCTGAGCAGTGCTAATATTATGTGAGTATGATACCCAGAAGAAACTTGTATGGCAAATTTCTAAATATTACTTTTAGAGTTTCATGAGAAAGATGTCATCTTATAAATATTTCTTATTACTCTCAAACACTATTTTTCTAAGAAAATATTTCTCGTTCTCTTCTTGGTCAAAGAAATATGTTGTTGCATGTTTTGGATCAGTTTTGAAACTTGTGGAAGGTGTAAATTCCATACCTACAGAGAAAATATCGATTACCTCAATGTATTTATCAATATGTTGTAAATAAAACTATATTGTTTTGAATAATTTATTGTCTAATCTTGAAGCACATGCTGTTTCTTATAATAAAGATTTAGATATGTATTCACTACAGTTGATTTGTAAAAGAAATAATACATTAACATAGCGTTGGTAATGAGTGCTTTCATGAGCTATGGATATAATTACCATTGAAGTATAAATCACCAAATAAGAGACCTACAAACAAAATGGGACTCTTTAATTACTATTTTAAAAGAAAGTAGTATCAGCAGTTAGTGAAAATAGGTAGGCAAAGAGTTTGACAATGTACTAAAAGGAGTGAAAAAAACCTCAAAGGAATAAAATATATTTTCACTGTTAATATATCTCATGAATTTTGAGGTCCTTGTACAGAAAAATGAAAACTGGCAATTCCTACTGACTATGAAAAGACCCAGGAAATGGACATAGTAGAAACTGTGGTTGACATGGGGGTAGAATATTCCAAGATTTTTCAATCTTAGGAGGAGGGTAAAATTTTGTAGGTAGGAAAAAAAATCTATTATCAAAGTAATTGCATGTGTGGTGAAATACATTATAAAATTAAAGACTGTGGACTTGGACCTAGCCCCAGTCTCTTCCATTAACGAGAACACATTTAATTCTAATTCCACCGCTACTTCTGTACTACTGTTCTCTACCCAGTCTGACCTTCTTAATTCTTACTCTATAGCATTTCACACCTACTGGCCTCTGGCCTCATTTTTACCTGTGGGCTAACTGAAGTTCATAAAACTGTAGGCATGGCTACTACCAGGTAAACGTTTGGCTTGTATGAGTTCTAGTACATTTTCTTCCCTACTTTCTTTTTTTTTTTTTTTTTGCGGTACGCAGGCCTCTCACTGTTGTGGCCTCTCCCGTTGTGGAGCACAGGCTCCGGACGCGCAGGCTCAGCGACCGTGGCTCACGGGCCCAGCCGCTCCGCGGCATGTGGGATCTTCCCGGACCAGGGCACGAACCCGCATCCGGCAGGCGGACTCTCAACCACTGCGCCACCAGGGAAGCCTCTCTTCCCTCCTTTAAACACAACTGAAAAATTGTTAATAGAGGACCCCAGAGAAAAGAGTAAGGCGGCAAAAGATTTATTTTTAAGGAGACAGTGAGGTGAAACAGAAATAGGGAAGATAGAAAGGATAAATTAGTTAAGGTCAACTAACACTTTCTGAATTCCTAGACTTGGAATGACACTGTTCTAAGCACTAGTACTCCAAAGATTTCTGCCTCAAGGAGCAAGAAATTCATTGAAAAGGAGACATATTTTTTAAAAAATGTTAAATACAACAAAGTAAGTGTCATGAGAGATGAAGGAATGAATATATAAACAGAGCTGACATGCACAGGATTTCCTGAGGGCACATAAAGTTGATTCAGAAAATTTTCCCTGACAGAGAATGACACCTGGCTGAATCTTAATAGAAGAGTACTAATCAGTGAAAAGAATTTGGAAAGAATCAGGGAAAGGATATTTGAGGCAGAGGTAATAGAATAATCAGAGACTATATCTGATGGAAGGAATTCTGGATTGGGAAATTCAGTGAGGAGGTATGGGAGTAGGCAAGATAACAGTGAGGACCAGAACGAGGGTCTTCTTACTTTGGATGGGGAAGACAGATTGGATTTGAGAAATGTTTTGGAAGTAGAATTATAAGGCCTTAGGAATTGATTGAACACTGTGGAAGGTAGTGCCAATATGTGAGATGAGATTCAGGATGTATAATTCTGGTGGTTAAGATGAGGTGAACTTGGGCTTCCCTGGTGGTGCAGTGGTTGAGAGTCCGCCTGCCGATGCAGGGGACGCGGGTTTGTGCCCCGGTCCGGGAAGATCCCACATGTTGCGGAGCGGCTGGGCCCGTGAGCCATGGCCGCTGAGCCTGCGCGTCCAGAACCTGTGCTCCGCAACGGGAGAGGCCACAACAGTGAGAGGCCCACGTAACACACACACACACACACACACACACACACACACGGATGAGGTGAACTCGAGAACATATAGAAATGTATTTCTGGAGAACAACCAGAAATAAATCTCCATCAGGTAGTTTTATATGAAAAGATGAAATCCTGATGCCAAATTAGAGTTATATATGTATAGATATGAGCATTACTAGCATATAATCTCGATTAAGATGTGATTAGTAAATATAATCACCCAGAAAATAAAGGTAGATTAAAATATTAAAATTCAATGAATAGAAATTAGAGTCATGGAAATCAGTACTATCTAATGAGAGAGTGAAGAAAAAAATTCACCAAGGAAACCAAGAGGAAAAAGATCCAAGGAACTGGGAGAAGAACCAGGAAAATGTCATGTCACAGAAGAAAAGAGAGTAGTTTTCCAGAAGTCAGAAAAAACTAATACTGTGAAATGAACTAATGAGATCACTGTAGGATGAAGCCTGAAAAATGTCCAATGGATATGAAAATATGAAGGTGATAGTTGCCAGAGGAGTTTCCATTAATGACTGGAGTGTGTCAGGAATGAATTGGAAAGGAGGAGAGCGAACACTGCATTTTCAAGACCCTTGGCTAAGACAGAAAAGTGCATAAGGATAGGATGTCCTTCTACATAGTATAGGTTCTGGTAGGAGACTTGACTAGAGCCCCTGAACTCAAGTTTGTAATAGTCACAACCATTTTCATTTTAGGAACTAAATATTTTCATGTTAATTAACTTGGTTCTTTCATTATTTTTTTTGATGAATTTTGCTACGAAATAATTTAATACAGCAATCTTCCAAGATAATACATTAATATATTATTTTTTGCCATCTTTATATTAGAATCAGCTCACTTGTAATAACTTAAGTAATAAAGTGCTTAACTTTGGATAACCACTTAAATTTGTGGCTGTCTACTTTTATTTTACCACATTAACTTTCCAAGAATGGGGTGCCTTCAATAATGATGTTTATTGTGTTGTATATGCACAAAGTGTAAGGATTAAGGGTGTAAAAATTCACTCATGGTTTGTATTTTCTGAGTTAGCCTTATAAGAAATGTGCAAATCATATTGTAAAAGCATATTTTAAGTTGATATAGAAGAAAATAAAGACATCGTTAGTTACATAAATACCAAAGCAAACAATAAAATAATTTTATTCATAATATTACCTAACCTATTTTGCAATGCAAGGAAGCAAGAGACAAACTGCACAGAAGACATATTAGAAATGATATAGAATGCCTGCCCTGGTCCTGGTAACATTTATAAAAATGGATAGAAAATATGCAAGAAGAGAGCTGAACTTGTTCTTAGGGATTTGGTAAATAAGGTTTAAAGAAATAAATTTTTTTTGATTTGCCTTCCTATGTTTTTGTCATTTGATAGCCTCTATTGCATATAGAAAGCACCTTTGCTGTCTATATTTTCTGGCCATCTTTTGTGAATTTAACCAAATTGCCCTTAAAACTCTGCAGTTTTCCCTGGATCCTTCAAGTTATAGAAAAACAGCCAAGTCCTTTAATTTAGTTTCCACTTGCTCAGATCTTCTTTAAGGTTATAAATGTTATTTCACAAAACAACCTCACTGTCTTAAAAATGCAGGTATGGTGTGATAACCATTTTGAAGTTTCTCCAATATTTGGTTCTCTCCGTTTCTCTGCACAGAAAAGGGAGCATTTCTCAGCCCCCTAGCAGATGGACAAAACCTGACTAATTCTGGGCCATGAAATGAGTGCAGGCTGATGTCTGTCACTTCTTGTTTGGGGCAGTGAAGAACTCATGAGCAATTTTCCTGTGTCTTTCTCTGCAGTGGTAATTGTTGAGGAGACAAACTAAGATGGTGGTTCCAAAATGTGGAAGCACCCTGAATCAATGTTGCTGCATGGAAACTGCTGTCCTGAAGTTGTCCAGAACTGCAGCTGACTTTGTCTGAAAAAGAAATAAACATTAGATGTGTTGAGCCACTGAGGTTTGGAGATTATTTGTCATTGAGCACAACCTACCCTATCTTGACCATGTATCATTCAGAGTGTCCTTTGGCAAAACCTGTCACCTAATTACCTTTTTCCTTGGGTGGAGTATCTCTAGAGTTGAAAAAAAAAAAAAAAGAGAGGAGGGAAAAAGTGAATGGAGTGGAGCCAAATGAGATGTTAGTAAAGTCCCCAAGACCATTTAATGGACTACAAATAACCATCACGTTTTTTATAGTTAGAGTAAACTTCAGTATACTTCTCCTCCTTGCCCTCTCCAGCTCAGTGAAGAAATAACTTGATGTAGTTGTTAGAGACAATACCTTACTCAGGTCTAATGAGGTAGCTGTCTGACATTTCAGCTCTCTCATGGTTTGGATTCTTTCGATTAATCTTACGTTGTCAAAAAAAAAAAAAAAGTGTAACTCACTGCATTTCCTTCTACTTGAAATTTTTTGCTATGTGATTTTTGCTGTAAATGAAGATATTTGTCATTACTGCATCCTTCCTCTGCCTACATCTTGCCCTGAATGCTGCATCTGGGTATTCAACAAAGTATTCTAATTTTCTCATTAGATCCCTTCACTTGCTTGTAATTACAGAATAAATCAAGGAAAAATACTGCTTTTGTACATCAAATGACTCTACCACCTATGACACAGAAACAAACTACCTTTCTCTGAAGGTTCACAATAGTCTCAGACTGCCAGATTTTTTTCCCTAGGTTGTCCTGAGCATGTGTGTATGCACACATACGTGTGTTTCTACATATGATTAGTCCCGGATATGACAGTGAGTGGGGAGACAGAAGATTTTCTGTAAGGATTTAAGGAATACAACAATCTAGAATTCTATGTCATTAAAGAGTGAAATTTCATTTTGTAAATATATGACAAGAAGTAACAAAATAAGATGAGAAACACATATACAAATTTAAAAAAGCAGTCTGGCAGTCCTGTTATAATGTGGTCCGTGTCCAGTTGGAGAGTTCTGAGTAGTGAAACAATACTGGCTGATTAGAGAGATGAGGTATTCTTCTATAGAAAATATCTCCTTAGAGAGAGGATTAAGCTAACATGATTCTTTAGGATAATTGATTTTACCAATTTTTTATTGTTTCTAACCAAAATGTCGTTCCAATTCCAAAAAGTGTACTTGGGCATATTGATATCATCTCTGTGTTAACTCAGGTAGCACAACATTCCTGACTGTTCCAAGAATTTCTGGCATTTTATTTTTGGCTCTCACTATGGTAGTTCAGCCCAGCAATCTATTCACTCTTCCCATACTGCTGCTTTTCTTTGAGTTTATTATTCCAGACCCTGTTAGTGGGTCCTTGGGATGTTGCCTGAGTGCTGAACATGCTTAGTCTTTGATGTGCTATTTATCATTTATATTTAGGTAGTATTGCCTGATGTACTGGGTCCCACTTTCTGTACTTTGTTTTGCATTCATCCATTAGGGGGTATTACGGCAAACATTCCTTCACTCAGACAGAGAGTTGTAGACCTGCCAAGCCCCATCATCCTCTCGTTGTTTTATGAAGCATGTTGGGACCAGATGGTATCCTAAATAGAGCTTTTAAAAAGAGCCTTTCAGCACGTTGTATATCATGAGGTATTTTCCTCTCTTCTAGTGAATAGGTGATTTCTTATGGAAGGTCTGAGCCCCTTGTTCTTTATTTTTCTAGACTCCTGAGACATTTTTATAAAGGGAAGCAAGTGAAAACTCCAAACCTCAAAACATAATGAATAAAAAATAGTTACATTCAAAATGCTTTTGTATAATACTATCTCTTTTTAGTTTTATAACAGCCCTTAATATATGGTAGAAAAATTATCTCCATTTTAAGGTGGAAAATCTAAGAATCAGAAAGATTAAATTCCTTGACTCCTGTCACAAAGAAAGTCCATGATGGAGCTAATCAGATAATCCCAATTTCGCTATTTTATTTCTTACTCTTTCCAAAGTATTTATTAATGGCTTCTATGCCAAGATCCAAATTATCACTACTTGCCCGGAAATGATAGTGCAAAGAGGGAGAATATATAATTTTTTTTTTTTTTTTTTTTTTTTTTTTGCGGTACGTGGGCCTCTCACTGTTGTGGCCTCTCCCGTTGCGGAACACAGGCTCCGGACGCGCAGGCTCAACGGCCATGGCTCACCCAACCGCTCGGCGGCATATGGGATCTTCCCAGACCGGGGCCCGAACCCGTGTCCCCTGCATCGGCAGGCAGACTCTCAACCACTGCGCCACCAGGGAAGCCCTAAGAATATGTAAATTTATCTCAATTTTATTTTTCCAAACCAAGAACCAGATACATGTAAGAATTTATAATTTTTTGATGAGGAGGAAATGATGAAATGACCTGGACATCAGTTCCCAATACTTGAAGAATATTGGAAAAGAAAAAGAATACTTGGAAAAATAATTCTACTTAACTATATACAGGCTGCACTATGTATCTAACAGAAAATACTTGTACACAACCACTTTTGTTCATTTGGTGTGTTCTCTTTTCAAAACAAGTATCATATTAACCTACTTAATCATAAAAACCTTTGATCAAGATCTAAATGATGGACTTTTAGATACTGATTTTTAATTTAGTTGGTAGATTTTGTTATTTCCCTCTCCTAGACTATTTTATGCAACCAGTTTTATTTTTACTCTCCATATAAGGAATCTATATTTCTTCTCATGGCCAAAGATTAAAAAGCTTTATGTCAATGCCTATAAAACCCATAAATTCTCTTTGTTTTCAATTGATCTGATTTAACTAAAATGATTAAAATTGTTTTTATTCCCCAGTTTATCCTCGGGAAGAATAGAGAAATTCTGTAATTAAAACCCTAAATACAATACAAAAATACAATAATTATTTTTACAATTCCAAACTTAATTAACTGAAATGTAATAAAATATCATAAAAAGGGTAATCATTATACAATAGACATTTAAAATTCCACTGAATATTCACAAAAATAAATAAGGGGATTGTTTTAGAAGTGAGTGAAAATTTCTTGAAAAGTTTTAGGCATATTTTACATTTCTTTCAATGAGTTTATATTGTCCTCATATTCTGTTTAACATAAAATGCTGCTTTCCAACTGTATATTAAACATGTCTTGAAATGTTCCAATTTCAAGGAATATGTAAAAAGTTTTTTTAGGTTAAATGGAGAAAAAAGGACCTAAGAAGAGTTTCCTATTTTCAGATATAAAATCAAGGATTCATTTTGACGGATCTAAATTAGGCTATATCTAGGAATAATTATCTAGAATGCAAGTTTGCTTTCATTATTCTCCCACCTTTAAAGTTTATATAGATACATTTATATGCATAACTGAATCACTTTGCTGTACACCTGAAACCAACACAATACTGTTAGTCAACTATACTCCAGTATAAAATAAAAAAATTAATTAATTTTAAAAATACAAATATCAGAACTAACTACAAATATCAGAACTGTCAATCCCTCAGATCCCCTTTAGGTGACACACTATCAAGAACAAGACAGCCTAACTAGGCAGTGACTATTCTCAGTCCTATATTTCCTTTTCACCAAAAATTAAATCAATTTTTGTTGTTCTTTTTTGTTAAAGCAGAAAGCTGTATTTTAAAGCTATGGATAAAAGACAGCAGATGTTAAAACCCAATAATATGTAGTTTCATGGGACAAACGCTTAACTAAAACTCAATTTCTAATAACATAGTGGCAGCAGAGTTGCAACATTGGCACTTCTCTCCTTCTCAAATTATATTTTTCTAGACTTGTTTTCTATGGCATATCTCCCTATAACAATCATAAATAAGGGTCATCCTACAATGACTTGGGGTCAAGAAGAGACAAGTGTGATTACTTCTACTATGAATTTATATATATTTACTTCTCTAACATAAGTACATAAACCTTTGGTATTAGTTTAGTGGATTCATACCCTTAATCAACAAAAGTTTGTTGTGGACTTGCAGCATTCTAGTCTCTGTGGAGCCTATAGTCTAGTGAGTTTCATGATAACAAATGAATTCCCACATTTCATTTATCTTATACTTCACCTAATAGACATACACTTTTCACATATTGGCTATATACTACTGGTGGTCTTCCATGTGGCATTTGCAATTTGTGACTCTGCCAGTCCGTATTTCTAGGGGGTCCTTTGCATGTAGCCAGGCAGATAGAAAAAATAGAACATAGAAAAGTCCTATTAACTGCATATAGCTCCTATCCTGGAAGGGATGCATGCTATTTCTGTTCATATTTGGCAAAAACAGCTGCATGCCTGGGATTCTGGGAAATGAGAAATCAACTCATGACCACTCACCTGAGAAAAATGGCAAGTCATAAACAGACATCAATATAGTGGTAAGGATTAGAATACATGATTTGAAAATGGAAACAGTCGTGGAACATATTGGAAATAAATTATGGTATAATTCAATCAAATGTATTAATGAGATAATCTTGAGACACATGTAAAGTTTATCTTCCAAAATTGTCAATGTCTCCTTCATCTTTAATTCCTCATCAGGGTATGTATTTGTGAAGGTTTTAGGGTTACAAGCAACAGAAATCACCTAAAACTTGCTTTATAACAAGAAGGATTACTTTTGAGAATTTAAGAGTGTGTTTCAAAACCGAAGAGCAGAAATATAGCAGTGTGGGGAAGACGCTGGGACCAGGGACATGTAAATCTTGAGGGCTTTAATGCTCCCTTATCTCTAATGGTTTCAGTACATTTCCATCACCTTGTCTCTCTGGAGACCAGCTCTCAACTTCTTGGTCCACAGGTGGTTGCTAGTTGCTTATGCTATTGTTCTCAGGTTTGGGCCTCCTACATGTTGGAGTAATGGTTGAATTAGGCTCTTTTAATCTCAACTCACATTTCTAGAAGAAAGCACTTGATTGGTCCGACTTAGATTAGTTTTCTACCCCTAGACTAAACCACTGTAGGGAGACACATAATATAAATCTAAACTGAGTTACTGATATCTGAAAATGTACCTTGGTGATCTTTGCCTTATGGGACACAACTCAAGTAAGGAACTTAAAAGCTCACAACTGTCAGACATAAGAACTAGATCAATGTATCTGAATTAGAGGATGCATAGATGAGAGTGGGAATAGATGAAAATGAGATAGGTGGGTTTGAGGCGATTGTAAGAAGACTTGGAATGCCACACGAAGCAAAGGCAAGATGGCATGATCAAAGTGATGATTTGGAAAGATCATTATGAAGGTATTTGCAGAAGCTGAATTGGAATGAAAAAGTATTCTAAAATTCTGCTCAGCAATTGGTCTGGTTGGAGGTGTTTAGAGGGGAACTGGGACTATTTCAAATGTGATAATCAGGATATGGCAACTCAATACAGTTTTCCTTTCATTTGTATCTTTTTGTTATAAAAAACAGGTTTTCATCATTTTTGGAGGTTCACTTAGCCACATTATGTTAATTACAGTATTTTAAAAATATACCCACAGTGAATAGTATTTACAATATATTTGCTGGTTATTTTAGTGAATAAAACATTTTCCATAACAATTTTTATAACACAAGAGTTTACCTTGTTAAGTGGATACTTCTTTACCTAAACTTTCATTATTTTACTTTTTGACATTTCTAGGACATTCAAGACTCATTTCATACTTTTAAATTTAAAAGTTTAGGAACCATAGGAATATGTAAATAAGTGATATGTTGAGTTCTTAAAAAGTCAAAATATATAAAATTCATATACATTTCTGGTATCTCATTGAGGTAGAGTGTTTTTTTTTTCCTTTTTTCTCAGTAGGCATAATGAAACTGCAACAGAGAAAACATTTCCAAAATATTTAACCTATATGCTTTTAATTCCCCTATAAACTATGTTTCTCTTCAGCTCTTCCACCATAAGGTCTAAACCATAAAATTTCTCACCTCAAGGAAGGAGAAAGCAAATGCTTCTTAAGAAAAAGTAGTCATAGAGCAGCTCTCAGACTCAAAGCTCACCCCCTTGAGTCTATGGTATACATTTTTCCAAATTTTAAAATTTCCCCTTATGTGTTAAGATTAGAACTGATTGACTCTTCTCTTGAGATCACAGATAGATTGTATAGGAGACATGAAGAAAGTCAAGACATGACGTAGAGTAACCCAAATGAGAAGAAGTTGAGGACACCATGGCCTCTGCCTTAGAAGGGAGAGCCCATAGCTTTCAATATAGAGAGAAGGAAAAGGCAAGTAACAAGATAGGACAAGGGCACATAGGGAGAGGGAGATTAGTTTTACTCTCCTTCACCTGGATTAAATGCAGGAGTGAAAGAGAAAAGAGCAGTAAAAGCTTAAGAAAAATAAAGCTTAAAGTAAGTGTTCTTTTGTTCTCTTTTCTCCTTTGAACTCGAGAGGAGACGGACGCATGGCGGTGGTGAGGGATATACTGTATTGGGACACCTTCAGCTGAATAGGAATGAATATAGAGTGTGTCCACGTAGAGAGATGGCAAGGGACAGTACCACTGAGTTTCCCTTAGGTCTGTGTGAAAATCAAGTCAGAGTTCTATTGTGCTCTGTTTAGGAAGTGTGAAAGGAAACTGAGAGACAAAAGCCAGTGGGCCTACCTTGGGGTGACCATGGTGAACAGAGCAATGGCATGAGGTTGAGGACAGACGAAGGACATAGCTGAGACCTAGAAATTCTGAGGCAATGATGTGCTTTAAAAAGATTACCAAAACAGGCTTTCCAGAAAAACAACAACCAAAACCCACCTTGATTTGCAATACTTGCTTATATCTGTGCTCTAAATGTTCCCACCAGGAATGATTTCAAGCCATGGGAGGTCCAACATGAAGGTGGGAAAAGGTAGACATGATTGGCTGCACCAGCTGATATAAGCCTGCTCCAGCACACCATTGAAACTTTTGTAGGACTCCTCCCATCTTCCACCCCTCCCTATGTATATTTAACGTAGACCAAAAACAAATCAAGGAGGGGCATGGAAAGCTGAAAATTTTCTGTGAGCTTTGTGGTTGGGATGAGACCCCAGGTCACAGAAAGGTTTACTCCAGAAAAGAGGGAATGGGGCTTTCCTGGTGGCGCAGTGGTTGAGAGTCCGCCTGCCGATGCAGGGGACACGGGTTCGTGCCCCGGTCTGGGAAGATCCCACATGCCGCGGAGCGGCTAGGCCCGTGAGCCATGGCCGCTGAGCCTGCGCGTCCGGAGCCTGTGCTCCGCAACGGGAGAGGCCACAACAGTGAGAGGCCCGCATACCGAAAAAAAAAAAAAAAAAAAAAAAAAGAAGGAACATTCATCAGGGTTGGGGACCTGCAGTTCTTCCACTTCAGAGGTTTTCAACTAGTGACTCCTTAATTGGTTATGGGCATAAGATATTGATAACCTGAGTCTCTGGGGGCAACAAGCAGGGCTGGGTGGGCCAGAGCCCCAGGCTATTATCTCTAGCCTCTAGATGCCCTGGGGCCATTGAAAGTGAGCAGGACCCTGTGGGTCTCCTGGGCATGGAAGCCTTTCTGCGTCCCTTGTTTCTTGTAGGAAATAGACTCCAGCCTCCATGACCTTCCCTGAGTTCTAAAGGGCAGATTCAAGCAGCTGCTACTCTGGGAAGGGAAGGAATGCGGAGTCAAGAGAGGAGCAGCCAAGAAACAATAGTTGCAGCCTCAAGGGATACACATAACAATGTCCTTAATCTCTTTATAGAATTAAAATCCAATATATGTAGATGTTAGCATTCTTCATGCCAGACAAGACCACCTGAGGCCAGATTAAAGGAACCAGAGAAGCCCAACAAGAAGATTACCTGAGAGAGATTAAAAGAGTGCAGGCCCTGCATACACCCTCATCTTATCACCCCACCCTTGAACCATAACTATAAAACTCCTCATCGAATCCTTTTGTGTTGGGACACATAGTTTTTGAGGGCAGGAGCCCCCTGTGTACCCCTTTGCCTGGCAAACAATAAAACTATTCTTTTCTGGGTCTTCCCTGGTGGTGCAGTGGTTGAGAGTCCGCCTGCCGATGCAGGGGACATGGGTTCGTGCCCCGGTCCAGGAAGATCCCACATGCCGTGGAGCGGCTGGGCCCGTGAGCCATGGCCGCTGAGCCTGCGCATCTGGAGCCTGTGCTCCGCAATGGGAGAGGCCACAACAGTGAGGGGCCCGTGTACCACACACACAAAAAAAAAACACAAAAAAAACCAAAAAAAAAAACCTATTCTACTTCAACCAAAACTCTGTCTCTGAGATTCAATTTGGCACCAGTGCACAGAGGTAACGGTTTCTGTCACTATGTGAGGAAGGTTGGGAGATTCTCTTCTACTGGAATTGTTACTGTCACACCCCAACTCCATGGAGGTCTGCCTGTTTTCCTGGCACTGGCATGGTTCAGGGAGTAATGCCACAGGGTTCTCTGCAACCTGTGGCAACTGGTGAGGTCAGGCAACCCGAGAGAGCCCAGCTGAGGCCTCTGGAGCCATTGAGGGTCTGACAGTGACTGAGGTTCTGGGTCATTTTGTTCCTGGAGACAATGAGTCAGGTGGTGGCAGTGCTGATGGGAGACCTTAGACCTGGCCCACATCCCCATGGGAGATGGAAGATGGTGTGCTTTTAGTTCTACTAGAATGTAGAATTTTTTTTTTTTTTTGGCTGCGTTGGGTCTTCATTGCTGCGTGCGGGCTCTCTCTAGTTGTGGTGAGCCAGGGCTACCCTTTGTTGCGGTGCGCGGGCTTCTCATTGAGGTGGCCTCATGTTGCAGAACACAGGCTCTAGGGGCACAGGCTTCAGTAGTTGTGGCTCGCGGGCTCTAGAGTGCAGGCTCAGTAGTTTTGGCGCATGGGCTTAGTTGCTCAGCAGCATGTGGGATCTTCCTGGACCAGGGCTTGAACCAGTGTCCCCTGCATTGGCAGGAGGATTCTTAACCACTGCGCCACCAGAGAGACCCTAGAATGTAGAATTTTTAGTCATTAGAAACTTACTTTATGCAGCTGGAGACAAAAAAAGTGCACCAGAGTTTCTGTCCTTTTGACATAAAGACAGTTATCTTCAAGATGCTCAGACTCATACAAAATTATCTGGAGGCCTTGAATCAATGTTAATTGAAGCCAGATTTGAGAAGAAATTATAAATATAAAAACTGAAAGCAGTAGATAAAGACCTGGAAAGCTCTTTATGGATTTAAAATAGAGACTTTTAGAAAAAGGACTGAAAGGAGAGGAATCTAAATTATTAGAATGAGTTGTGCTGATGGTAAATGTAACAAGAAACATTCATTCTTTACTAGATGAATCAAAACACTTCAAATTTCAAGTAGCTGCAACCAAAACAGTCTTCAAACTACATCAGAAGAATGAAGCACTTCAGACAGCACTAAAAAATACTTCAGGTGAAAATTCTGATGCTTAGGGAAGGACAAAGCTGTTTTCACAAGAAGCAAAAGGATGGAAAAGAAGAGTGAATTAACTTAAAGTGGTTAGAACAAGTTCTAAAAGACAAAGCCAGACCAGGTCTCTGAGTGAACACTTGCTGTTCTTGGAGAAGACCTCATGGATAGTGAGAACATGGAATCCCATACACATAACAAGTGCATCAACACATGAACATCTCTTAGAAGACGTTTTAAAGAAACCAATGTATGAGGCTGAGTAAATACCATAGTAGGCTGAATAATGGTCCCCCAGTGATGTCTGCATCCTAGTCCCTGGACCCTACGAATATGTTACCTTACATGATAAAAAGGATTCTGAAGATGGGAAGATGGGATTAAATTAAGGAACTTGAGACAGGAAGATTATACTGGATTATTCAGGTGGGAACAATGTAATCACAAGAAGGGAGGCAGGCAGGTCATGATCAGAGGTTAGTGTGGCCACAAGTCAAGGAATGTGTGTAGCCTCTGAAAGCTGGAAAAAATAAATGAATTCTCTCTTAGGGCCTCCAGAAAGAATACAGCCCTGCTGATTGCTATGTTGATTTTGGCCTAAACTGATTTTAGATATTTGATGTCCAGAACTGCAAGGTAATAAACTTGTGTTTTAAGCCACTAACTTTATGGTACTTTGTTGTAGCAGCACTACGAAAAAAATACACTTGCTTAAGAACCCTTAAAGCAAATGTACACTGAATTGGTTGAAAGGTAGGATAATCAATACACTTTGAGATCATATTAAAATTCTCCAATGTGAGAAAACTTTGCTGCAGTCAGAAAAAAAACAAAAACAAAAAAAGTGAGAAGCAAAAGTCCCAAGAAAAACACTCAATCCTTTCTGAACTGCATTGAGAAAAAGAAATGAATTTTCACTAAAGATTCAATTGAGAAGAAGTTACCACAGAAAGAATATTTCCAAAGCAATTGAGTAGATCAGCCAAGCATGGGAAAAGTTGGGCACCTATAAAATACATGTCAATAATTACCTAGAAAAATTGAAAATAATCACTGAAAATTATCAATGCCAGCTTATTTCCCGTGAAAAACTCATAATAACAGGTTGAGAGTGCTGATGGTTAAGAGAAGCCTTGATAATTTAAGCAAAAAAAGGCAACTTTAAGGCAAATCTTAATTGAGGGAAAATTTAAATGTGAACAGTTCAACATGTATTTTTCTGTGCCAGTTATTTCCCAGACATTCTCAGTGATATTGGCAGAAGGGGGTGATTACTAGAAGCCCTCTGGATGAAGGATTCCCGAGGAAGGAGGGAAATCAGGCCAGCATGGGCATCCAGGCTTTGGTGCCCAGTATAGAACAGATGCCACCCAATGGGGCCATGACCCCAGGAGAAGAATTCCTCCATCAGGTCAACTCCATTCTGATGCCTCAAATCCTCCACAGGACAGAGCTTATCCTGATGCTTCTTGCACTGAAAAGATTCTTTGGATTTCCTTTAAATTCAGTTATCCCTCCAGAATGGCCCAAACTCTGGTGCTTAACATAATCCTCCAGTCAGAGGTCATTTGTTACAGAGAGTCCCTGACAAGAGGATCCCTGCCTGTCCCCCTCTTCTGGAAAGCAAAGGCAAACCTCGCTACCAAGGGACTTCGCTAGCTCATCACATCCTCACTGGCAATAAGAAATATGACTCTACCAAGCACTGGATTCAGACTTGTGTCTACACAGTCTGCAAACAGATGTGAGTCACTCTCCATGTTATCTCTCCTTCTAATGATTCTGCTTCCAGAACCATAGCAAGATGCTGTCTTTTTCTTGTTACTTTTTTTCCTGTTTTCACTTTATTACTATTAGTAAAGTGCCATTTGCTCAAATGGAAGATTGATAGAATTATAATTTGTAGTATAATTTTTATCATTGTAGATAATTTCATTGTGAAGCATATGATTTAATTACTTCCATTTAATTCTATTTGCTTTTTGTGTATTTACAGCATTTTTGTTAACAAATGCATTAAAATAATCCACATACACAGCAAAAGTTTGTTTTGTTTTTCTTTTAAAATAATTTAGAACTTTTTCTGTTTTAGCTTTCTTGTTATTATTTAAGTGATTATGCTATAGATGAAATGGAAATGTCACAAGATAATAATCTTAGAATATTTTTTTCCATAAGTGTGCATCATATAAAGGTAAATCTTATTAGTGAATTGTTTCCATTTTATTTGATTTCTAGATGGTTTAAGCATAATATCTTTGTTGTTGCTACTTAACAACTTTTTTTCCTTGAACAAGCAGATGAATTTTTGTCTTCCTTCTGAATATGTACGTATTTTCCATTTCATTTTGAGGCTGTAATTAAGTGATTGTACAGTTGCTCAAATGTGAGTGCAGCCAGAATTGTAATCCGCAGGATAGTGTTTTATAAATGTAGTTTATTTAAAAATGAATTTCATGAGTAAATTTTTTTCTTTTATTCTATTTCAAGAGAGTGTAAGGATATTATTTCATTGTTGAGGTTTAACAAGTTCCTGATAATAGGGACAGCAGTAAGAGTTTTACATGATTAGTTTCACATTTGGGGACATTTGAAATTTAAAAGTCCTATCTGTGTACTGATTTACTCTAGTTATAAAGCTAATATATTCACTTAAATAAGTTTATTTTAAAAGAAAAAACTCTTTGATGACTCACATTGAATTTAGCCTAAATCCAAACGCAAACCCTTCTCCATGAACCATAAGCTTCCATAAGAGACAGTCTCCCATGGGATGATTTTATGGGTAAATGTGAAGCCAAGACTGCTACAGAGATCAAAAGACAAACAAAGCAACAAAAACAACTGCCCCACCAAGAAGAATAAAGCCAAGGGAAACACAGGGAGATGGAGTTGGGCTCTTAGTTTACGTTGGTCCTGAGCCCCACTCTTTATCTATATTTCCAGTTACATAAGTCAGTGCAGTTCCTGAGTGTTTGAGCCAGTTTGAATTGGGTGTTTTGTTACCCTCAGTCAATTTTATACTAATTGCTCTTCTCTCCTAATGGAATTTTAAGCTAAAGCAACATTAAATACGTATTTCAGTTATTTCAATGTGATTGAAATTCCTGCAGAGATCTTGTGCAATAACTTTTCTCCCAAATAAAATTATCTCATAATAATATTTCATATTCCAAATCTGGTAGATGATTTGATGCATCACACAGAATCCCCTTCAGGAATGAGGTTTTAACTCCCTACCCTCATCCTATCTGCTGGGAGTGCCACCTACAGTCCCCTACGCGCTTCCCTCAGCTCAGAAGGTCCACTTCGCTCAAGTTATGCCCTCCTTTCCAGGGCAGCCTGCATCCAATAACTGATTGAGGTCAGGGTACAAAATGCTGGCCCCCCTGCTCCAAGTTACATCAACTCTGAAGGATCATCTTAGATTCAGAGCCCCCACTGGTTTGATGAGGCTTCTGTTAAGACTACACTCTACTATATATAAAATAGATAACTAATAAGAACCTACTGTATAGCACAAGGAACTCCTTTCAATGACCGATATGGGAACAGAATCTAAAAAAGGAGTGATATATGTACATGTATAACTGATTCACTTTGCTGTACAGCAGAAACTAACACAACATTGTAAGTCAACTATACTCCAATAAAAATTAAGTAAATTTTTAAAAAAGACTGCATCAGAATTCGAGTTCCCCCTGTAACCATGCAGGCTGCACTCCCTTCCTGTCCCTTCTTTTCCACAGGTATTAATCCCAAGAGCACCCCGCCATAAACTTTGCACAGCTAAACTCGGTGCAGGAGTGTTTTCCAGGGAATCTGACCTGAAGTACAGGATAACACTGTTTTACAGAATCAAAAATGGTTACATTGAAGATTAATCCCTTCCCCCTTGCCGAAGTACTGGCAAAGCAGAATACCACTTGAAAACCCTGAATTCTTGCATTGTTGATTAACTTGCAATTCACTAAAATAAATGCTTGCTTGCCCTGCCCTGAGAACTCCTCAAAACATCCTCAAGTTGTGTTGATTAACAGGCTGTCATCACAAGGAAGTGTTTAAAGAGTTATACAACTTTACTTCTATTTATTGAAATGAAAAAGAAACATCCTGTTTTA
Source organism: Grampus griseus (assembly GCF_964374135.1). Classification (NCBI taxonomy): domain Eukaryota; kingdom Metazoa; phylum Chordata; class Mammalia; order Artiodactyla; family Delphinidae; genus Grampus; species Grampus griseus. The sequence goes on from NC_138998.1 coordinate 103,809,129, forward strand.
GACTACCCAAATGCCCTAAAATGATATTATTTTTGATTGGTAAGGTTGGAGGTTCCCGCGGTGAAGATGGTGTTTTCCCTTCTAGATTTTGGGGACTGAATTTGTAGTCTGTATCCTATTGGTTATCTCTCTGCATTGTTGTTACGAGGTCACCTCTTCACTGTACCATCACTACCTTATGTTTAATCAAAATCTCTGCAGTCTGTCTACACATCAGTTATTTGCTGTTCTTTTAATTGTTTCCCCTTCAGTTTCCCTTTTTCTTCTCTGCTCACTCTCTTGGGACAATAATTTATAAGAATGAATCTAAGGTACCATATAATATCCTCAGACACTCACCGCTGCCTGGAATACATATCTTTGAAATGGCTAATAATAGAAAGAACTTATTCTCAAACATAGACAATACTGCAATTTCCTGGATCACATCAAGGTGAATTTGAACTTGTCAAGTTTGTGTGTGCTGTGTTCTGTAATTGACACTATACTTATATAGCTACAACATGCCAATATATATCATAGAATATGCCTTAGGAAGGCTAATTTGATGCAGTGTACCAACTTAGGGAAAGCCTAATGTGCCTGCATAAATCTTATCTCTTTAACGTAAAGAATAGGCTCATACTTGATTCTACATTGACCAGGAAACTGGCAGCTTATTCTTATTGTCACCATTTGCATTTCCCAGACTTCCAGGCCATCCTCACCCAACACACTGCTTGCACTGAACTTCAGAAACTATAAAGACAGTTACAGTGTTTAAAGGAAAACATTTTTATGACACATGAGGGAGAAAATGTGACCAAGATAAAAGCTAATTTTTGGCAATATTTACATGTAGGGATAATTGTGAACAAAAAAGTCTCAGCCTTCTCTTTCTAATCCCATTTTCTTTTTTTCAGAGTCTCAAAGAGCATGATTAGTCTAAGTCCTAAATTATGAGGGTATAATATCTGATTAAAATATGCTCACTCTGATGTTTGAGTCTTAATTTGCTCTCTAACTATCATAAGTCTATGAAATGACACGCCTTAGAAAAGAAATGACCCGAAAGCTTAATCACTAATAGCAAAATCATGGACACCAATGGATGATTTATATTTGTTTGGAGAGCTGACAAAATGCCCAAATACTTTAAATTGGTGTTATTTTTGCTTGCTAATATGATGCTTTTAGAGATTCTCAGAGTAAAAAGGGTCTTTTGCCTTCCAGACGTGCATATGATTCCCAGATAAATTCAGAAACTCTGGCATGTATTGAACTGTAAACAAGAGATTCTTCAGTTAGTCTTAACTTTCCTTGATGAAGGAGTGTGAAAAGCTTTCAATCTCTATAAACTAATATTGGCTTCTAGAGTCCATATAAGTTTTACTAGAAGATGACTAAAACAATATTTTCTCTAGATGAAACTCATATTTTACAGCTCCTAGAGCATCTCTAATAATGTTGGAAATGAAAGTTCATGAAAATTTAATAAAATATACACTAAAATATTAGAATGACATATTAATCCAATGAAAAAATGTGAAGAGTCTTTACCAAAGAATGAACTGAGGAGGTGAAGCTTGCCAGAAGATATTTATGCCTCTCAGAAACTGAAACACAGAAGTGAGCATCACATAATAGCTGATAGGTGATAAACTATAGCTGATAGTGATAAACTAATAGCTGATAGTGATAAACTAATTCTTAGAGTTAGCCTTTCTTATTGAAACAACTGGAGCTTTATAATCATGCCCAGGAGTGGTTCCATCAGATGGTTACTATGACTATGAGACTGGTATCACAAGAAGCTATTAATAACCTCATTGCTGCTGAAGGAACCCTCCCATGAGTACTTGTACCAGGGAATGATTTGCCACTAAAGAAACTGCAATTTCTTTCAAGACAATTTAATAAATTTGTCTCCAAATAAATTAAAATAACCAAGTACAATGGAAGATCATTATGGAGAAGAATAACTTCTTCCTGCATTTAATTTGATTCATGGTAGTGAAACTCATCATGAAAACTTTAATATGTGTTGAGCATTCTCACAGCTCTAGTTAGATTAATGACAAAAAACAGTAGCAGAAAAGTGTCTTTCAGTGTTGAGGAAAAGGGGGATTTCAAGGTGCCTTAGGATATATATGGATTTAATTTGGTGAATGATAGAGATAAGACAGTTATACATGTTCACTGAAAAAAGTTTGATATAAAAAACTGTAGGTTTAAGTGCATTTGAATTGCTAGATATGTCTCCCTGAAGACGTCTCCTGGAAATAATATCACTTTTGAATTAATATGGTCCAGATTTCCTATAGGGAGAAGGAAGGGAAAGAGGAATAATAGGGAAAGATGTGTTCTTTGCTTGCCTATTCTGTGGAAAGTAGTTTCAGAATTACTAATCCATTGAAATTAATGCATCAACTTGATTCATTATGATGATATAGTGTTAAATGCATCATCTTAACTCTGGTTTCCCCAGCTTTATTGAGATATAATTGACATATAATCTTGTGTAAATTTAACACAACATATTGATTTGATACACTTATATATTGCAATGTGATTACCACCATAGCAGTGTTAGCTAACACCTCCATCATATCACATAATTACCATTTCTTTGGTGCAGTGAGAACCCTTAATATCTACTCTGTTAGCAATTTTCACGTGTATAATACATATTGTTAACTATAATCACAATGCTGTGCATAAGATTCCCAGTTCTCCTAACTGAAAGTTTGTGCACTTGACCATTTCTCCCACCCTTCAGTCCCTGGTAATCACCATTCTACTCTGTGCTCTTTTGGTGGGAATGTATATTGGTAGAGCCATTACAAAAACAATATAGAGATTCCTCAAAAAATTAAAAATGGAACTACCATATGATCTAGCAATCCCACTTCTGGGTATATATCCAAAAGAAAGGAAAACAGGATCTCAATGAGAAATCTTCACTACCGTGTTATTGCAGCATTATTAACAATAGCCAAGGTAAGGAAACAACCTAAGTATCTGTCAATGGATGAATAGATTAAAAAAGATGTAGTATACATATACACAATAGTATTTTCAGCCGTAAGAGTGAAGGGAATTCTGCCATTTGTGACAATGTGGATGAATCTTGAGGGCATTATGCTATGTGAAATAAGTCAGACAGAGAAAGACAAATACTATATGATATTTATATCTGGAATTTTAAAAAGGTAAACTCACTGAATCAGTTTATTAAAAATAAAAAAAATGTGTAAACTTAAACGAGCTTGGGAAAGTAAATGATATATAAGCCTTTTTGACTTATTAGTATCATTTTAAAATTAATATCTGATTTATCACATATATTTAGTTTTATGGACAAAAGCATTTTGAATAAATCTTAAAATATACATAATATATATTCGCAGTGCCCTTTCCCCTTCTAACAGACAATATCTGTAATCTAGACTAGAGCAATAGACAGGCTCGGTGTTACTTCTGTTCTCTCTCTCCTTTCTCTCATTTTCAAGAAGGAAGGCTTACTCCTAGCTTCACAGGTCTTTCTCAAGAACCTCTGGTTCTCTTGATTGTCAAAGGTGTTTCAAGACATAACTACATATTACCTAGAACCCCTCATTTCCTAAAACCAGTTTCCTCCCTCCATTGCCAGAATTAACACCAACTCTGCAGGCAAACATACATTTTTAACTGAAAAAATAGGAGAGTCTCAGAGGGTGACTACCTTTAGGAAGAAAGATGTTAAACATTCAGCCACCAGGACTTTCCCTTGGGTCTCAGAAAATTATTCCCAAGGAGAGGAGCTCCCAATAGGCATTTCTTTCATTCCAAGCTACAGGTTTGAGTATCCTGCCCTCTACCCTTAGTCAATAATCTGTGTCTTCCCGTAACCCTATTCAGAATGTCATATCCCTTCCTACCTCCTGCAATGAAGGAAAACTCCACTTCTCCTTAAGGGAAGAGAAGTCCTTATAAATTCTTTACCATACTCTCCCTACTCAAAGTAAGCCAAATATCAGTGGCAGCAGTTAACAGCTATGCCATGAGTCTTTTCTTACTCAGTAGTTCTCACCTTGGTTATACATTAAAATCACCTGGAGAAGGTTTTAAAAATACTTATGCCTCAGCACCAAAATCACCCTCCCCAAAGACTCTTATTTGATTGATGTTATGTTTGTTGGGAGAGCATAGTTATAAATACTAGCTGCAACCACATGGTCAGTGGCAGAAAACATAAGAGTTATAAGTATTCTTTCCTAAGTTTGATATGTTTGTATACTGTGATGGTTAATTTTAGGTGTCATCTTGGTTGGCCCATGTTGTCCAAATGTGCTATCAAACATTATTCTGATTGTTTCTGTGAGGGTGTTTTTAGATGAAATTAACATCTAAATCATTGGACTTGGAGTAAAGCAGATTACCCTCTGTAATGTAGATGGGTCTCATCTAGTCTGTTGAAGGCCTCAATAGCACCAAAGACTGACCTACCCTGAGCAAGGAAAATTCTGCAGGGACAGTCTTCAAACTTGAACTATAATATTGGCTCTTTGGGCTTTAGACTTGAATTGCAGTATTGGTTCTTTCCTGGGTCTCTGGCCTGCCAGCTCAGCATGCAGGTTTTATACTTACCAGCTTCAATTATCACTTGAGCCAATACCCTAAAATAAAGCTTTCCTCTCTCTTTATATATCAAATTGGTTGTTCTGTTTCTCTGGAAAACACCAAGTGACACAGATTTTGGGAGAGTGAAGTGAGGTACTGCTTTAAAAATATAAAGAAAATTTGAAAGTGACTTTGGAACTGGGTAATGGTTGGAGGTGGAAAGAGTTTTGAGGTGCATGCTAAAAAAAAAGCCTAGATTGCCTTGAATAGGCTATTGTTAGGAATACGGATGATAAATGTGATTCTGGTGAGATCTCAGACAGAGATAAGGAACATGTTATTGGAAACTGGAGGAAAGGCAGTCCTTGCTATAAAATGGCAAAGAGTCATGTACCACAATATTCATTGCAACACTATTTACAGTAGCCAGGACATGGAAGCAACATTAAGTGTCCATCGACAGATGAATGGGTAAGAAGATGTGGCAATATATACAATGGAATATTACTCAGCCATAAAAAGAAATGAAATTGAGTTACTTGTAGTGAGGTGGATGGACCTAGAGTCTGTCATACAGAGTGAAGTAAGTCAGAAAGAGAAAAACAAATACCGTATGGTAACACATATATATGGAATGTTAAAAAAAAAAAGAAAGAAATGGTTCTGATGAATCTAGGGGCAGGACAGCAATAAAGATGTAGACATAGAGAATGGACTTGAGGATATGGGAAAGGGGAAGGGTAAGCTGAGACGAAGTGAGAGTGGCATTGCCATGTATATACTACCAACTGTAAAATAGATAGGTAGTGGGAAGCAGCCGCATAGCACAGGGAGATCAGCTCGGTGCTTTGTGACCACCTAGAGGGGTGGAATAGGGAGGGTTGGAGGGAGGGAGATGCAAGAGGGAGGGGATATGGGGATATATGTATACGTATAGCTGATTCACTTTGTTATACAGCAGCAACTAACACAACAATGTAAAGCAATTATACCTCAACAAAGATGTTTAAAAAAATCACAAAGAACTTGGCTGATTTGTGCTCTAGTTTTTTGTGGAAAGTAGAAGTCAAAAGTGATGAATTTGGGTATTTATCTGAGGAGATTTCTTAGCAAAGGGTTAAAGGTGTGGCCTGGTTTCTCCTTGCAACTTATAGTAAAATGCAAGAGAAGAGATAAATTAAGGAAACTGATTTAGTACAAAGGAAATAAAACTTGAAGATTTGGAAAATTATCAGCTTATCCATATTACAAAAAAATGAGGAAGTGTTCTGGAGAGAATATCCAGGGTGTGGCTGGAAACCCATTTGATAGAGAGATTATGGGTATGACTCAGAGATCTAAGGAGACATCTCAGCAGAAGTCAGGAATAGAGATCAGGTTATATCAGCAGAAATACTGCCAGGTTGGGAACAATGACAGTGCAGAATGAAGGGAGACCATTGTGCTTCTGGGACAGTACAAGATGGGACAATAGAGCTGTCTGGATGCTAGCATGTGTTATAAGAAAAGGGAAGAATGATCCTGAAGCCTGAAGAGATTGGCAAGGAAGCCACTCCCACCACGGGCCCACATGATGCAGGTCCTGGGGACAAGGCTTTCCCTTTCTTGGTTTCAGTGGGCTGAACTGTTGCCACCTAGTGACTCAGGGGTCAAGGCTGCTGTCCAGAACTCAGAGGAAAGGCCAGCACCTGAGGCTGAGGGGATTCAAGAAGGGACTGTCATCTCAGTAGGCCCAGAGTGCAGAGAACTGAGCCAGAGAGGATTATTCTAGAGCTTTAAAGTCTATTGGAATTTGCCTTGCTAGGTTTTGGACTTGCTTGGGACACCTTACCCCCTTTTTCCTTTCGGATTTCTCCCTTTCAGAATGAGAATATCTATCCTATGCTTGTTTCACCATTGTATTTTGTAAGCACATAACCTGTCTGGTTTCACAGGTTCACAGCCAAAGAGGAATTTTGCCCCAGGATGTAACGTATTTCGAGTTTGACACATACATGATTTATGTGTTATTTAGATGAAAAATTGGACTTATAGTTGATGATGGAATGTGGTTGTATTTAGAGGTAAGGCCTCTGAAGAGATAATTAAGGAGTTTTAAATGAAGTCATATGGGTGGAATCCTAGTCCAATAGGGCTTACAATAAAAGGAAGAGATACCAAGAGTGTGCATGCATACAAAAAGAATCATCTGAGAGCACAGAGAGGTGTAAGGCAGAGGTTTGACTCCTCAGATCAAACCTGATGACACCTTGATTTTGGACTTCTAAACCCCATAAATGTGAAAACATAAATTTCTGTTGTTTAAGTGAGCCAGTCTGTGTTATGGCACCCTGGAAGACCACCTGCAGCATCAGCATCACTTGGGAACTTGTTAGAAAGGCAAATTCTACTGCGTCATAAACTGCAAGGGGTGGATCGCAGCGTTCTGTGTTTTTGCCTGTCTTCCAAGGATATTGACTGGCACAGCTAAAGCTTAAGAAGCATTAGAATTGTCTGATCAAGTTGCCATTACAAAAACCACAGAATGGCTGGCTTAGACAACATAAACTCACTTTCTCACAATTCTGAAGGCTAGAAATCCAATATCAGTTGGACTTCCAGAATGATCAGTTTCTGGTGAAGCCTCTGTTCTTGGCTTGTAGCTGACCACCTTTCCTCTGTGTCCTCACATTGCCTTTCTCTCAGCAAATGCACAGAGAGTGAGAGAGCTCTCTGTTACCTCCTTCCTCCACTTATAGGGACACCAATCCCATTAAATTAGGGCCCACACTTATGACCTCATTTAACCCTAATTACCTGCCCAAAGGCCTCATATCCAAATACCATCATGCTGGGGGTCAGGGGGATAGGACTTCAACATATGAATTTTGGTGGGGACACAATTCAATCCATAACAATCACTGACCTAGGGAATGAGTGTAGAAAGAGAAGACTTCCACACCTGAGCCTTGAGACACTTAATATTTAGACATTGAGATGGTGAAAAGGAATATCCAAATAGATGGAAAAGAGGTAGCTAGTGAGGGAGCAGGGACACCAAGAGAGTCTGGGTCTTGGAAAGTCAAGTAAATTATGTGTAACAAGGAAGGAAGAGTATTCTATTTGGAAAAGAATGGCACTGATAGGCCAAGTAAGGTGAGAACTGAGAATTGACCATTGAATGTTGCCGTGCAGACTCATTGTTGGTCTTGACAAAAGCAGTCTAATTGGATGATGGAGCCTAATGCCTAACTGGAAGGGGTTAGAGAGAAATGGGAAGAGAGGAATTACAGATATAACGGCAGACGTTTTCAAGAATTTTTTAATAAAGGGGAGCAGAGAAACAGGCTGATAGTTGGAAGAAGATGTAGGATTATGAGAGTTTTATTTTTAAGAGAAATTACACCATGTTTGTTTTCTGATAGGAGTAATGCTGGAAAGACAAAACAAAAGTTTTCAGGTGAGAGGGGAGAGAATTTCTAGAGGGATAGCCTTATGCAGGTGAGATTAAATATGGACTAATGAACAACTGCAGTTATTGGTCTTCATAGCATGCAACACAGTGGGGTAAAAAGGTGTTTGTCATCAGTAGAGAAGTTAGACTTTCATAAGATAGTCAAGGGTTGACCTTTTCGTGTTCTCATTGCCGTCTACATTCATTGGTCCTTAAATATTATAAAATATCAGTTTATATCTTTAAAAACTTGCCAATGGTTTGTGCAGTTCAATGCTGAATTCCACTTCGTTTTGAGATCCATATACATCTGGTAATAACATTCTATTTGAATGCTGCAAATGGAGATAACATATGTGCAGAAGGGAAATGTAATTTGCTTGCTGAAGAATAATTATAAACTAGAGGAGTAGTCAACTTAGTGAATCAAAAGTGGATTGGCAAATCAGTCAACAGATTTGTAGATTCTACCTGGTATTTCCTTCGCTGGGGTTATGTGGCTTCAGCCATTTAGTTAATTTAATTTTATAGTAGGCAGAATTAAATTTTATTCTTGAACTTTGTCTTCAGAGTACTAATGAGAAAAAGAAAAATGTTCATTCAAGGGGAAAAAGAAACACGACTCTGATAAGTCTGTTTACTGGGAGAGAACAGTCAATATTTTGTTTCAGAACATTTCTTGTACTTCATTTTGAAGATTTTATGGTGCTTTAACATGGACCAGAGAAGATACACCACTGCAAAATAAAATCCTTTATAATATACATTTCCCTTTTGCGATATCCCTTTACATATGTTGCTCAATGGCTATCATCAAATATTAGCAGATGTAAAATGTGCTCTCCTTTCCCTTCTCTCACCCCTTCCTCTTTTGTTTAGCTCTGAACTCACACTTAAATTGATGGATATGGGGCTGCTATTGACCCAAGACAGAGCTGACACAGAAGGAACCAGTAAACCAGTCAGCTAATTCTTTACATTGAATACCTAAATCATGATCCACATTTAAGGCAGAAAATTTGGAACAAATAAGAATTTTCTCTGAGAGAGAAATAAAGACAAAGAGAAACTTCAGGGTAGAATTGAAAAAGAATTAAGAGTATTAGGTGCTTGTAAATGGTTCTAAGAAAGAACTGGAGGTATGTATCATCCAACTAGCTGTGCTTGACTCCAAGGGAGGAGGACATCAAGTTGGGTGTCCGAGAGGACACTTTTGGGCCCCTGGAAAATGATGGCCTTCAGTAGCTTCCAGGTGCCTTCAGGAATGTAGAAATAACTACGTGGTGAGTTTAGGCAGAAAGTACCTGAATAAATCCCCAAATTCCTATGTTCTCAGCACGTGGGGGAAGAGCATCAGACACTCTGAGGGGATAAGATTCAGTGGACATAAAAGTGTCTCATACTTGCCATAAGGTGATGCTGTGGCAGAAAGCAGCATGGGACATTCTGGTGGACAACAGGTGAGATCAGTGCCTCAGTAGACACCAGTGTGGAGAGGTGATGAGGACCAAGAGTCAGCCAGGCAACATACATCTCTCAGATACCACTAAGAAAAGACCCTAACCAAAGAACAAAATCTCCCTCTGGTGCCATGACTCTGTGTAAGAAGTCCCCACCACTGGGAACTTAGGTCATACCCATGGGCGTGGAGGGAGGAGGAAGTGGGGAACCACTTATTTGACTGAGCTGAGAATTGAAATGACAGTGTTAACTCATAAACGACAAAAATTGTTTTCTGCTATTGGGTAGAAAGGGCCTCAAGATTAAATTCAGTTATTGAAAAATAAAGAATGCTATAGTCTTTGTATATGTAAGTATATGTCTTATGAATTCACACCCCACATATGTACAGTGCATTTCAGAGTCACTGAGGTATTTTAAATGATTATTGGAGCATTATTCTGTAAAAATTATCAGAATTCTTCTAGGTTTTGAAATTCTAGGTCTTAGTCACATTTAAATGATGTTGGATTAAAATTTTCCTATGGCTGTGATTTTAGTCAAAGTACCTATGTATTGTGAAGAAAGGTGTAGAATTTAGTAAAAGATAGCAAAATCATTCCAGCAATAACAAACCCTGAGAGCTATGTAAGAAAAATCCAGGAAAGGAAAATTATACTTGGAAAGGACTTCTGGATTATAGAGTGCATTGCTTATTTTCCTCATCATTCCCCGTGAACATTAGAGACTGGAAGCTCTTAGCCTGAGTAAAGTAAACCTGCTAGTTTGCACCCTTTAGTAAACAGGCTATTCAATAATAAATAAGTTGCATATATGAGTAATGCATTTGTAACCTGCAATGAAACCTCAGAGTTTTAAGCCTGGGAACTCAAAATATTTACTGCATTCACAGAAACTATCATGTGAAACTCTTTAAACTCACTTATTATATGAAGAGGACATTTGGGGAGTAATTGAGGTTATTGAAAACCCTTAAACTGTATGTGGTCTATTTGACAAACCATTTGAGGAAAAAAAGTAAGTTAGTTGTCCAGCTGTTTTATCTGTTTAACCCATTTCTACCTCCTGAAAATTCACAAGTAATCCAGCTCTCAAGGTGACACTATTTTTTCAGATAATTAGACATACCTGAGTGCATATTAAGTGCTGTGGAGGATATCCTGACCCCTTCCTAATATTTCCAAAGAGGCTTGGAACAGGTGGGCTCAGACTATATTTTTCCTGGTCATCTCTTACTCCAATTTCCTGCTTCAGTTGGCAGAGCTATTTCCTCTACTAATACAATTTTTTTTTTAGTATGTCAGATTCTTATTGAAGTCATAGAAATTATTTAAAAGGGTTAAAGCACAGCAGAGTACAGGCAGTAACTTAAAATTGAATATGTGACGTTCCTTTTTTAAGACCAGTATCTATTTGGGACTTCCCTGGCAGTCCAGTGGTTAAGACTCTGTGCTTCCACTGCAGGGGGCCCAGGTTTGATCTAAGATCCTACATACTGTGTGGCACGGCTGAAAAATAAATAAATAAATAAATTTTAAAAATAAAATAAAAATAAAATGGTATAAGAAATTGAAAAGACTGGTATCTATTTATTTCCTGAGGTGATTTTATTCCTCAGAGCTCTACCTGCTTTCTTGTTGCCTACTGTTCACTATCTTTTCATAATCTTTCCCCATAGATTTCCATTCTGAGTCCTGTCTTTGTCTGTAACTCACTGTTCACACACTGAGTTTTTCTAAATCGATTTTTAACTTTTCACTTGGATATGTGATATCATGTAAACATACAAATAATATATTTATTTATCCAAAGTAATTAGAGCTCAACTTAATATTGCAAATTTAGCTTGTGTATTTCCATGTTTTTTAAATTTAAAAATTTTGGAGATTGGTTCAAGATGGTGAAGTAGAAGGACATGGGCATGCGCTTACTCCCTCTTGCAAGAGCACTGGAATCACAACTAACTGCTGAACAATCACTGACAGGAAGACACTGAAACTCATGAAATAGGATACCCCACATCCAAATACAAATGAGAAGACACAATGAGACAGTAGGAGGGGCACAATCACAATAAAATCAAATCCCATAACTGCTGGGTGCGTGACTCACAAACTGGAGAATAATTATTACCACATAAGTCCACCCACTGGATTGAAGATCCTGAGTCCCATGTCAGGCTTCCCAACCTGGGGGTCCGGCAACGGGAGGAGGAATTCCCAGAGAATCACACTTCAAAGACTAGTGGGATTTGATTGCAGGACTTTGACAGGACTGGGGGAAACAGAGACTCCACTCTTGGAGGGCACACAAAAAGTAGTATGTGCATCAGGACCCAGGGGGAAGGAGCAGTGACCCCACAGGAGACTGAACCAGACCTACCTGCTAGTGTCAGAGGGTCTCCTGAAGAGGTGGGTGGTGGGGGTGACTGTGGCTCACCACGGGGACAAAGACACTGGCAGCAGAAGTGCTCGAAGTACTCCTTGGTGTGAGCCCTCCCAGAGTCCACCATTAGCCCCACTAAAGAGCCTGTAGGCTCCAGTGTTGGGTTGCCTCAGGCCAAAAAAACAACAGGGAGGGAACACAGCCCCACCCATCAGCAGACAAGCAGATTAAAGTTTTTTTTTTCCTGTGATATTTTTTTAAATTAATTAATTAATATTTGGCTGTGTTGGGTCTTCGTTTCTGTGCGAGGGCTTTCTCTACTTGCGGCGAGCAGGGGCCTCTCTTCATCGTGGTGCGCGGGCCTCTCACTGTCGCGGCCTCTCGTTGCGGAGCACAAGCTCCAGACGCGCAGGCTCACTAGTTTTGGCTCACGGGTGTAGTTGCTCCACGGCATGTGGGATCTTCCCAGACCAGGGCTCGAACCCGTGTCCCCTGCATTGGCAGGCAGATTCTCAACCACTGTGCCACCAGGGAAGCTGCGAGATTAAAGTTTTAGTGAGCTCTGCCCACCAGAGCAACACCCAGTTCTACCCACCACCAGTCCCTTCCATCAGGAAGCTTGCACAAGCCTCTTAGACAGCCTGGTCTGCAGCCTGTGGAACGAAAACCACATTCAGAGAAAGATAGACAAAATGAAAAGGCAGAGGGCTATGTACCAGATGAAGGAACATGATAAAACCCCCAAAAACCAACTAATTGAAGTGGAGATAGGCAACCTTCCAGAAAAAGAATTCAGAATAATGATAGTGAAGATGATCCAGGACCTCAGAAAAAGAATGGAAGCAAAGATCAAGAAGATGCAAGAAATGTTTAACAAAGACCTAGAAGAATTAAAGAACAAACACCTAGAGGAATTAAATAGCAAACAAACAGAGATGAACAATACAATAACTGAAATTAAAAATACACTAGAAGGAATCAATAACAGAATAACTGAGGCAGAAGAACAGATAAGTGACCTGGAAGACAGAATAGTGGAATTCACTGCCATGAAACAGAATAAAGAAAAAAGAATGAAAAGAAATGAAGACAGCCTAAGAGACCTCTGGGACAACATTCAATGCACCAACATTAGCATCATAGAGGTCCAAGGAAAGAGAGAGAGAAAGTACTCCAGAAAATATTTGAAGAGATTATACTCAAAAACTTCTCTAATGTGGGAAGGAAATAGTCAGCCACATCCAGGAAGTGCAGAGAGTCCCAGGCAGGATAAACCCAAGGAGAAACATGCCGAGACAAATAGTAATCAGATTGACAAAAAATAAAGATGAAGAAAAATTATTAAAAGCAACAAGGGAAAAATGACAAATAACATACAATGGAACTCCCATAAGATTAACAGCTGATTTCTCAGCAGAAACACTACAAGCCAGAAGGGAGAGACACAATATATTTAAAGTGATGAATGGGAAGAACCTACCAATAAGTTTACTCTAGCTGGCAAGGATCACATTCAGATTCGACAGAGAAATCAAAAGCTTTACAGACAAGCAAAAGCTCATAGAATTCAGCACCACAAAACCAGCTCTATAGCAAATGCTAAAGGAATATCTGTAAGTGGGAAACACAAGAGAAGAAAAGGACCTACAAAAACAAAGCAAAAACAATTAAGAAAATGGTAATAGGAACATACATGTAGATAACTACCTTAAATGTAAATGGATTAAATGATACAACCAAAAGACACAGGCTTGCTGAATAGATACAAAAACAAGACCCATCTATATGCTGTATACAAGAGACCCACTTCAGACCTAGGGACATATACAGACTGAAAGTGAGGGGATGGAAAAAGATATTCCATGCAAATGGAAATCAGAAGAAAGCTGTAGTAGCAATACTCATATCAGGTAAAATAGACTTTAAAATAAAGAATGTTACAAGACACAGGGAAGGACACTACATAATGATCAATGGATCAATCCAAGAAGAAGATATAACAATTATAAATATATATGAACCCCACATAGGAGAACCTCAATACATTTTTTTAACATCTTTATTGGAGTATAATTGCTTTAAAATGGTGTCTTAGTTTCTGCTTTATAACAAAGAGAATTAGCTATGCATACACATATATCACCATATCTCCTCCCTCTTGCATCTCCCTTGCACCCTCCCTATCCCACCCCTCTAGGTGGTCACAAAGCACTGAGCTAAGCTCCCTATGCTATGCAGCTGTTTCCCACTAGCTATCTATTTTATATTTGGTAGTATATATAAGTCCATGCCACTATCTCAGTTCGTCCCAGCTTACACTTCCCCCTCCCCATGTCCTCAAGTACATTATCTACGTCTGCATCATTATTGTTGTCCTGCCCCTAGGTCCTTCAGAACCATTTTTTTTTTGATTCCATATATATGTGTTAGCGTATGGTATTTGTTTTGCTCTTTATGACTTATTTCACTCTGTATGAAACACTCTAGGTCCATCCACCTCACTACAAATAACTCAACTTCATTTCTTTTTATGGCTGAGTAATATTCCATTGTATATATGTGCCTCATCTTTTTTTTAAATTTTTTTTCATGTTTATTGGAGTATAATTGCTTTAAAATGGTGTGTTAGTTTCAGCTTTATAACAAAGTGAGTCATTTATACATATACATATGTTCCCATATCTCTTCCATCTTGCGTCTCCCTCCCTCCCACCCTCGCTATCCCATCCATCTAGGTGGTCACAAAGCACCGAGCTGGTCTCCTTGTGCTATGCGGCTGCTTCCCACTAGCTATCTGTTTTACGTTTGGTAGTGTATATATGTCCATGCCACTCTCTCGCTTTGTCACAGCTTACCCTTCCCCCTCCCCATATCCTCAAGTCCATTCTCTAGTAGGTCTGTGTCTTTATTCCTGTTTTACCCCTAGGTTCTTCATGACATTTTTGTTTTCTTAAATACCATATATATGTGTTAGCATATGGTATTTGTCTTTCTCCTTCTGACTTACTTCACTCTGTGTAACAGACTCTAGGTCCATCCACCTCATTACAAATAGCTCAATTTTGTTTCTTTTTATGGCTGAGTAATATTCCATTGTATATATGTGCCACATCTTCTTTATCTGTTCATCCGATGATGGACACTTAGGTTGTTTCCATCTCCGGGCTATTGTAAATAGAGCTGTAATGAACATGGTGGTACATGACTCGTTTTGAATTATAGTTGTCTAAGGGTATATGCCCACTAGTGGTATTGCTGGGTCATATGGTAGTTCTAATTTCAGTTTTTTAAGGGACCTCCATACCGCTCTACATAGTGGCTGTATCAATTTATATTCCCACCAACAGTGCAAGAGGGTTCTCTTCTCCACACCCACTCCAGCATTTATTGCTTGTAGATTTTTTGATGATGGCCATTCTGACTGGTGTGAGGTGATATTTCATTGTGGTTTTCAATTGCATTTCACTAATGATGAGTGATGTTGAGCATCCTTTCATGTGTTATTGGCAATCTGTATATCTTCTTTGGAGAAATGTCTATTTAGGTCTTCTGCCCATTTCTGGAATGGGTTGTTTGTTTTATTGGTATAGAGCTGCCTGAGCTGCTTCTAAATTTTTCAGACTAATCCTTTGTCAGTTGCTTCATTTGCAACTATTTTCTCCCATTCTGAGGGCTGTCTTTTGGTCTTGTTTATGGTTTCTTTTGCTGTGCAAAAGCTTTGAAGTTTCATTAGGTCTCATTTGTTTATTTTTGTTTTTATTTCCATTTCCCTAGGAGGTGGGTCAAAAAGGATCTTACTGTGATTTAGGTCATAGAGTGTTCTGCCTATTTTCCTCTAAGAGTTTTATACTGGCTGGCCTTACATTTAGGTCATTAATCCGTTTTGAGTTTATTCTTGTGTATAGTATTAGGGAGTGTTCTAATTTCATTCTTTTACATGTAGCTGTCCAGTTTCCCCAGCACCACTTATTGGAGAGGTTGTCTTTTCTCCATTGTATATTCTTGCCTCCTTTGTCAAAAATAAGGTGACCATAGGTGCATGGGTTTATCTCTGGGCCTTCTATCCTGTTCCATTAATCTATATTTCTCTTTTTGTGCCAGTACCGTACTGTCTTGATTACTGTAGCTTTGTAGTATAGTCTGAAGTCAGGGAGCCTGATTCCTCCAGCTCCGTTTTTCGTTCTCAGGATTACTTTGGCTGTTTGGGTCTTTTGTGTTTCCACACCAATTGTGAAATTTTTTGTTCTATTTCTGCGAAAAATGCCATTGCTGGTTGTCAGGGATTGCATTGAATCTGTAGATTGCTTTGGGTAGTAGAGTCATTTTCACAATGTTGATTCTTCCGATCCAGGAACATGGTATATCTCTCCATCTATTTGTATCACCTTTAATTTCTTTCATCAGTGTCTTTTAATTTTCTGCATACACGTCTTTTGTCTGCTTAGGTAGGTTTATTCCTAGATATTTTATTCTTTTTGTGGCAATGGTAAATGGGAGTGTTTTCTTGATTTCACTTTCAAATATTTCATATTTAGTGTATAGGAATTCAAGAGATTTCTGTGCATTAATTTTGTATCCTGCTACTTTACCAAATTCATTGATTAGCTCTAGTAGGTTTCTGGTAGCATCTTGAGGATTCTCTGTTTGTATTATCATGTCACCTGCAACGAGTGATAGCTTTAATACTTCTTTTGCAATTTGGATTCCTTTTATTTCTTTTTTATCTCTGATTGCTGTGGCTACAACTTCCAAGTCTATGTTGAATAACAGTGGTGAGAGTGGACAACCTTGTCTTGTTCCTTATCATAGTGGAAATGATTTCAGTGTTTCACCATTGATAACGATGTTGGCTGTGGGTTTGTCATATATGGCCTTTATTATGTTGCAATAAGTTCCCTGTATGCCTACTTTCTTGAGGCTTTTTATCGTAAATGGGTGTTGAATATTGTGAAACGCTTTTTTTTTTTTACATCTTTATTGGAGTATAATTGCTTTACAATGGTGTGTTAGTTTCTGCTTTATAACAAAGTGAATCAGTTATACATATGTTCCCATATCTCTTCCATCTTGCATCTCCCTCCCTCCCAGCCTCCCTCTCCCAGCCCTCTAGGTGGTCACAAAGCACTGAGCTGATCTCCCTGTGCTATGCAGCTGCTTCCCACTAGCTATCTATTTTACATTTGGTAGTGGATATATGTCCATGCCTCTCTCTCACTTTGTCACAGCTTCCCCTTCCCCTTCCCCATATACTCAAGTCCATTCTCTAGTAGGTCCATGTCTTTATTCCTGTCTTACCCCTAGGTTCTTCATGACATTTTTTTCCTTAAATTTCATATATATGTGTTAGCATACGGTATTTGTCTTTCTCTTTCTGACTTACTTCACTCTGTATGACAGACTCTAGGTCTATCCACCTCATTACAAATAGCTCAATTTCGTTTCTTTTTATGCCTGAGTAATATTCCATTGTATATATGTGCCACATCTTCTTTATCCATTCATCCAGTGATGGACACTTAGGTTGGTTTCATCTCCTGGCTATTGTAAATAGAGCTGCAATGAACATTTTGGTACATGACTCTTTTTGAATTATGGTTTTCTCAGGGTATATGCCCAGTAGTGGGATTGCTGGGTCATATGGTATTCTATTTTTAGTTTTTTAAGTAACCTCCAAACTGTTCTCCATAGTGGCTGTACAAATTCACATTCCCACCAGCAGTGCAAGAGTGTTCCCTTTTCTCCACACCCTCTCCAGCATTTATTGTTTCTAGATTTTATGATGATGGCCCTTCTGACTGGTGTGAGATGATATCTCATTATAGTTTTGATTTGCATTTCTTTAATGATTAATGATGTTGAGCATTCTTTCATGTGTTTTTTGGCAGTCTGTATATCTTCTTTGGAGAAATGTCTATTTAGGTCGTCTGCCCATTTTTGGATTGGGTTGTTTGTCTTTTTGTTATTGAGCTGTATGAGCTGCTTGTAAATTTTGGAGATTAATCCCTTGTCAGTTGCTTCATTTGCAAATATTTTCTTCTATTCTGAGGGTTGTCTTTTGGACTTGTTTATGGTTTCCTTTGCTGTGCAGAAGCTTTGAAGTTTCATTAGGTCCCATTTGTTTATTTTTGTTTTTATTTCCTTTTATCTAGGAGGTGGGTCAAAAAGGATCTTGCTGTGATTTATGTCATAGAGTGTTCTGCCTATGTTTTCCTTTAAGAGTTTGATAGTTTCTGGCCCTTACATTTAGATCTTTAATCCATTTTGAGCTTATTTTTGTGTATGGTGTTAGGGAGTGACCTAATCTCATATTTTTACATGTACCTGCCCAATTTTCCCAGCACCACTTATTGAAGAGGCTGTCCTTTTTCCACTGTACATTCCCACCTCCTTTATCAAAGATAAGGTGTCCATATGTGCGTGGGTTTATCTCTGGGGTTTCTATCCTGTTCCATTGATCTATATTTCTGTTTTTGTGCCAGTACCATACTGTCTTGATTACTGTAGCTTTGTAGTAAAGTCTGAAGTCAGGGAGCCTGGTTCCTCCAGCTCTGTTTTTCGTTCTCAGGATTGCTTTGACTATTCGGGGTCTTTTGTATTTCCATAGAAATTGTGAAATTTTTTGTTCTAGTTCTGTGAAAAATGCCGGTGGTAGTTTGATAGAGATTGCATTGAATCTGTAGATTGCTTTGGGTAGTAGAGTCATTTTCACAATGTTGATTCTTCCAATCCAGGAACATGGTATGTCTCTCCATCTATTTGTATCATCTTTAATTTCTTTCTTCAGTGTCTTATAATTTTCTGCATACAGGTCTTTTGTCTGCTTAGGTAGGTTTATTTCTAGGTATTTTATTCTTTTTGTTGCAATGATAATGGGAGTGTTTTCTTGATTTCATTTTCAGATTTTTCATCATTAGTGTATAGGAAAGCCAGAGACTTCTGTGCATTAATTTTGTATCCTGCTACTTTACCAAATTCATTGATTAGCTCTAGTAGTTTTCTGGTAACATCTTTAGGATTCTCTATGTATAGTATCATGTCATCTGCAAACAGTCACAGCTTTACTTATTTTCAGATTTGGATTCCTTTTATTTCCTTTTCTTCTCTGATTGCTGTGGCTAAAACTTCCAAAACTATTTTGAATAAGAGTGGTGAGAGTGGGTAACCTTGTCTTGTTCCTGATCTTAGTGGAAATGCTTTCAGTTTTTCACCATTGAGGACAATATTGGCTGTGGGTTTGTCATATATGGCCTTTATTATGTTGAGGAAAGTTCCCTCTATACCTACTTTCTGCAGGGTTTTTATCATAAATGGGTGTTGAATTTTGTCGAAAGCTTTCTCTGCATCTATTGAGATGATCATATGGTTTTTCTCCTTCAGTTTATTAATATGGTGTATCACGTTGATTGATTTGCATATATTGAAGAATCCTTGCATTCCTGGAATAAACCCCACTTGATCATGGTGTATGATCCTTTTAATGTGCTGTTGGATTCTGTTTGCTAGTATTTTGTTGAGGATTCTTGCATGTATGTTCATCAGTGATATTGGCCTGTAGTGTTCTTTCTTTGTGACATCCTTGTCTTGTTTTGGTATCAGGGTGATGGTGGCCTCGTAGAATGAGTTTGGGAGTGTTCCTCCCTCTGCTTTATTTTGGAAGAGTTTGAGAAGGATAGGTGTTAGCTCTTCTGTAAATGTGTGATAGAATTTGCCTGTGAAGCCGTCTGGTCCTGAGCTTTTGTTTGTTGGAAGATTTTTAATCACAGTTTCAATTTTAGTGCTTGTGATTGGTCTGTTCATATTTTCTATTTCTTCCTGATTCAGTCTTGACAGATTGTGCATTTCTAAGAATTTGTCCATTTCTTCCAGGTTGTCCATTTTTTTGTCATAGAGTTGCTTGTAGTAATCTTTCATAATCTTTTTTATTTCTGCAGTGTCAGTTGTTACTTCTCCTTTTTCATTTCTGATTCTATTGCTTTGAGTCTTCTCCCTTTTTTTCTTGATGAGTCCGGCTAATGGTTTATCAATTTTGTTTGTCTTCTCAAAGAAGTAGCTTTTAGTTTTATTGATCTTTGCTACCGTTTCCTTCATTTCTTTTTCATTCATTTCTGGTCTGATCTTTATCTTTCCTTTGCTCACTTCGGGGTTTTTTTGTTCTTCTTTCTCTAACTGCTTTAGGGGCAAGGTTAGGTTGTTTATTTGAGATGTTTCCTGTTTCTTGAGATAGGATTGTATTGCTATAAACTTCCCTCTTAGAACTGCTTTTGCTGCATCTCATAGGTTTTGGGCCGTCGTGTCTCCATTGTCATTTGTTTCTAGGTATTTTTTGATTTCCTCTTTGATTTCTTCAGTGATCACTTCGTTATTAAGTAGTGTATTGTTTAGCCTCCATGTATTTGTATTTTTTACAGATCTTTTCCTGTAATTGATATCTAGTCTCATAGCATTGTGGTTGGAAAAGATACTTGATAAAATTTCATTTTTTTTAAATTTACCAAGGGTTGATTAGTGACCCAGGATATGATCTATGCTGGAGAATGTTCCATGAGAACTTTAGAAAGATGTGTATTCTGTTGTTTTTGGTTAGAATGTCCTATAAATATCACTTAAGTCCATCTTGTTTAATGCAGCATTTAAAGCTTGTGTTTCCTTATTTATTTTCATTTTGGATGATCTGTCCGTTGGTGAAAGTGGGGTGTTAAAGTCCACTACTATTATTGTGTTACTGTCAATATCCCCTTTTATGGATGTTAGTATTTGCCTTATGTATTTAGGTGCTCCTATGTTGGGTGCATAAATATTTACAATTATTATATCTTCTTCTTGGATCAATCCCTTGATCATTATCCCTTGTTCTTCTTTGTCTCTTGTAATAGTCTTTATTTTAAAGTCTATTTTGTCTGATATGAGAATTGCTACTCCAGCTTTCTTTTGGTTTCCATTTTCATGGAATATCTTTTTCCATCCCGTCACTTTCAGTCTGTATGTTCTCTAGGTCTGAAGTGGGTCTCTTGTAGACAGCATATATATGGGTCTTGTTTTTGTATCCATTCAGCCAGTCTGTGTCTTTTGGTGGGAGCATTTAATCCATTTACATGTCAGGTAATTATCGATATGCATGTTCCTATTCCCATTTTCTTAATTGTTTTGAGTTTGTTATTGTAGGTCTTTTTCTTCTCTTGTGTTTCTTGCCTAGAGAAGTTCCTTTAGCATTTGTTGTAAAGCTGGTTTGGTGGTGCTGAACTCTCTCAGATTTTGCTTGTCTGTAAAGGTTTTAATTTCTCCATCAAATCTGAATGAGATCCTTGCTGGGTGGAGTAATCTTGGTTGAGGTTTTTCTCCTTCATCACTTTAAATATGTCCTGCCACTCCCTTCTGGCTTGCAGAGTTTCTGCTGAAAGATCAGCTATTAACCTTATGGGGATTCCCTTGTGTGTTATTTGTTGTTTTTCCCTTGCTGCTTTTAATATGTTTTCTTTGTATTTAATTTTTGACAGTTTGATTAATATTTGTCTTGGTGTGTTTCTACTTGGATTTATCTTGTATGGGACTCTCTGTGCTTCCTGGACTTGATTAACTATATCCTTTCCCATATTAGGGAAGTTTTCAACTATAATCTCTTCAAATATTTTCTCAGTCCCTTTTTTTTTTTCTCTTCTTCTTCTGGAACCACTATAATTCGAATGTTGGTGCATATATTGTTGTCCCAGAGGTCTCTGAGACTTTCCTCAGTTCTTTTCATTCTTTTCTTTATTCTGCTTTGCAGTAGTTTTTTCCACTATTTTATCTTCCAGGTCACTTGTCCGTTCTTCTGCCTCAATTTTTCTGCTATTGATACCATCTAGAGTATTTTTAATTTTGTTTATTGTGTTGTTATCATTGCTTGTTTCATCTTTAGTTCTTCTAGGTCCTTGTTAAATGTCTCTTGAATTTTCTCTATTTTATTTCCAAGATTTTGAATCATCTTTACTATCATTATTCTGAATTCTTTTTCAGGTACACTGCCTATTTCCTCTTCATTTGTTAGGTCTGGTGGGTTTTTATCTTGCTCCTTCATCTGCTGTGTATTTTTCTGTCTTCTCGTTCTGCTTATCTTACTGTGTTTGGGGTCTCCTTTTTGCAGGCTGCAGGTTCATAGTCCTGTTGTTTTTAGTGTCTGTCCCCAGTGGCTAAAGTTAGTTCAGTGGGTTGTGTACGCTTCCTGGTGGAGGGGACTAGTGCCTGTGTTCTGGTAGATGAGGCTGGATCTTGTCTTTCTGGAGGGCTGGTCCACGTCTGGTGGTGTGTTTTGGGGTGTCTGGACTTATTATGATTTTCGGCAGCCTCTCTGCTAATGGGTGGGGTTGTGTTCCTGTCTTGCTGGTTGTTTGGCATAGGGTGTCCAGCACTGTAGCTTGCTGGTCGTTGAGTGAAGGTGGGTGCTTGTGTTGAGATGGAGGTCTCTGGGAGATTTTCACCACTTTATATTATGTGGAGGTGGTAGGTCTCTTGTGGACCAGTGTCCTGAAGTTGGCTCTCCCACCTCAGAGGCACAGCACTGACTCCTGGCTGCAGCATCAAAAACCTTTCATCCACACGGCTCAGAATAAAAGGGACAAAAGGTAGAAAGAAAAGAAAGAAAGAAAGAAAGAAAGAAAAGAGCGAGCGAGTGAGGGAGGGAGGAAGAAAGAAAAGAAAGACAGAAAGAATGGAGGGAGGGAGGGAGGGAGCGAGGGAGGGAAGGAGGAAGAAAGAAAAGAAAGAAAGAAAGAAAGAGGATAAAATAAAATAAGATAAAATAATTAAAATAAAAAAAAATTATTAAGAAAAAAAATTTTTATAAAGCAAAAAAAGAAACAAACAAACAAAAAAAACGGACGGATAGAACCCTAGGACAAATGGTGAAAGCAAAGCTATACAGACAAAATCTCACACAGAAGCATACACATACACACTCACAAAAAGAGGCAAAGGGGAAAATATAATAAATCTTGCTCTCAATGTTCTTCTCCTCAATTTGGGATGATTCGTTGTCTATTCATGTATTCCACAGATGGAGGGTACATCAAGTTGTTAGTGGAGCTTTAATCCGCTGCTTCTGAGGCTGCTAGGAGAGATTTCCCTTTCTCTTCTTTGTTCGCACAGCTCCCGGGGCTCAGCTTTGGATTTGGTCCCGCCTCTGCGTGTAGGTCACCGGAGGGCATCTGTTCTTCGCTCAGACAGGATGGGGTTAAAGAAGCAGCTCATTCGAGGTCTCTGGCTTACTCAGGCCGGGAGGAGGGAGGGGTACGGAGTGTGGGGTGAGCCTGCGGTGGCAGAGGCCGATGTGATGTTTCACCAGCCTGAGGCGTGCTGTGCGTTCTCCCGGAGAAGCTGTCCCTGGATCCCGGGACCCTGGCAGTGGAGGGCTGCACAGGCTCCCAAGAAGGGAAGTGTGGAGAGTGACCTGTGCTTGCACACAGGCTTCTTGGTGGCGGCTGCAGCAGCCTTAGTGTCTCATGGCCGTTTCTGGGGTCCGCGCTGTTAGCCGCGGCTCACGCCCATCTCTGGAGCTCCTTTAAGCAATGCTCTTAATCCCCTCTCCTCACGCACCAGGAAACAAAGAGGGAAGAAAATGTCTCTTGCCTCTTCGGCAGTTCCAGGCTTTTTCCCGGATTCCCTCCAGGGTAACCGTGGCACACTAGCCACCTTCAGGCTGTGTTCACGCCGCCAGTCCTCTCCCTGTGCTCCAACCAAAGCCTGAACCTCAACTCCCAGCCCCACTCACCCTGGCGGATGAACAGACAAGCCTCTCGGGCTGGTGAGTGCCAGTTGGCACTGATCCTCTGTGCGGGAATCTCTCCACTTTGCCCTCTGCACCCCTGTTGCTGTGCTCTCCTCCGTGGCTCCGAAGCTTCCCCGCTCCGCCATCCGCAGTCTCTGCCCAGGAAGGGGCTTCCTAGTGGGTGGAAACCTTTCCTCCTTCACAGCTCCCTCCCATTGGTGCAGGTCCCGTAGCTATTATTTTGTCTCTGTTTATTCTTTTTTCTTTTGCCCTACCCAGGTACGTGGGGAGTTTCTTACCTTTTGGGAGGTCTGAGGTCTTCTGCCAGCGTTCAGTAGGTGTTCTGTAGGAGTTGTTCCACTTGTAGATGTATTTCTGTGGTATCTGTGTGGAGGAAGGTGATCTCCGCATTTTACTCTTCCGCCATCTTCCCCGATCTCCCTGAAAAGCTTTTTCTTCATCTATTGAGATGATCATATGGTTTTCCTCTTTCAATTTTTTCATTTGATTTATCACATTGATTGATTTGCATATACTGAAGAATCCTTGCATTCCTGGGATAAACTCCACTTGATCATGGTGTATGATCCTTTTAATGTGCTGTTGGATTCTGTTTGCTAGTATGTTGTTGAGGATTTTTGTATCTGTGTTCCTCAGTGATATTAGCCGGTAGTTTTCTTTCTTTGTGACATGTTTGTTTGATTTTGGTATCAGAGTGATGATGGTCTTGTAGAATGAGTTTGGGAGTGTTCCTCCCTCTGCTATATTTTGGAAGAGTTTAAGAAGGATAGGTATTAGCTCTTCGCTAAATGATTGATAGAGGTTACCTGTGAAGCCATCTGGTCCTGGGCTTTTGTTTGTTGGAAGATATTTAATCACAGTTTCAATTTTAGTGCTTGTGATTGGTTTGTTTATATCTTCTATTTCTTCCTGGTTCAGTCTCAGAAGGTTGTGTTTTTCTAAGAATTTGTCCATTTCTTCCAGGTTGTCCATTTTATTGGCATATGGTTGCTTGTAGTAATCTCTCATGATCCTTTATATTTCTGTAGTGTCAGTTGTTAATTCTACTTTTTCATTTCTGATTCTATTGATTTGCATATTCTCCCTTTTTTTCTTGATGAGTCTGGCTAATGGTTTATCAAGTTTGTTTATCTTCTCAAAGAACCAGCTTTTAGATTTATTGATATTTGCTATTGTTTCCTTCATTTTATTTTTTTTTCACTTATTTCTAATCTGATATTTTGCTTTCTTTATTTCTGCTAACTTTAGTGTTTTTTTGCTCTTCTTTCTCTAATTGCTTTCGGAGTAAGGTTAGGTTGTTTATTTGAGATGTTTCTTGTTTCTTGAGGTAGGATTGTATTACTATGAACTTCCCTCTCAGAACCTCTGTTGCTGCATCCCATAGGTTTTGGATTGTCGTGTAGTCACTGTCATTTGTTTCTAGGTATTTTTTGATTTCCTCTTTGATTTCTTCAGTGATCGCTTGGTTATTAACTAGTGTTTTGTTTAGCCTCCATGTGTTTGTATTTTTTACCAATGTTTTCCTGTAATTCATATCTAGTCTCATAGCATTGTATTCGGAAAAGATACTTGATACGATTTCAGTTTTCTTAAATTAACCAAGGCTTGATTTGTGACCCAAGATATGATCTATCCTGGAAAATGTTCCATGAGCACTTGAGAAAGTGTGTTCTGTTGTTTTTGGATGGAATGTCCTATAAATATCAATTAAGTCCCTCTTGTTTAATGTATCATGTAAAGCTTGTGTTTCCTTATTTATTTTCATTTCCATTCATCTGGCCATTGATAAAGTGGGGTGTTAGGGCTTCCCTGGTGGCGCAGTGGTTGACAGTCTGCCTGCTGATGCAGGGGACATGGGTTAGTGTCCCGGTCCGGGAAGATCCCACATGCCATGGAGTGGCTAAGCCCGTGAGCCATGGCTGCTGAGCCTGCACGTCTGGAGCCTGTGCTCCACAACAGGAGAGGCCACACAGTGAGAGGCCCGCATACCACACACACACAAAAAAAAATATTGGGGTGTTAAAGTCCCCTACAATGATTGTGTTACTGTTGATTTCCCTTTTATGGCTGTTAGGATTTGCGTTACGTATTCAGGTGCTCCTATGTTGGGTGCATAAATATTTACAACTGTTACATCTTATTCTTCGAATGATCCCTTGATCATTATGTAGCATCCTTCATTTTCTCTTGTAATAGTCTTTATTTTAAAGTCTATATTGTCTGATATGAAAATTGCTACTCCAGCTTTCTTTTGATTTCCATTTGCACAGAATATATTTTTCCATCCCCTCACTTTCAGTCTGTTTGTGCCCCTAGGTCTGAAGTGGGTGTCTTGTAGACAGCATATATACGCGTCTTGTTTTTGTATCCATTCAGCCAAGCAGTCTTTTGGTTGGAGTATTTAATACATTTACATTTAAGGTTATTATCGATATGTATGTTCCTATTCCCATTTTCTTAATTGTTTTGGGTTTGTTATTGTAGGTCTTTTCCTTCTCTTGTGTTTCCTGACTACAGAAGTTCCTTTAGCATTTGTTGTAAAGCTGGTTTGGTGGTGCTGAATTCTCTTAGCTTTTGCTTGTCTGTAAAGGTTTTAATTTCTCCGTTGAATCTGAATGAGATCCTTTCTGGGTAGAGTAATCTTGGTTGTAGGCTTTTCCTTTTCATCACTTTAAATATGTCCTGCCACTCCCTTCTGGCTTGTAGAGTTTCTGCTGAAAGGTTAGCTGTTAAACCTATGGGGATTCCCTTGTGTATTATTTGTTGTTTTTCCCTTGCTGCTTTTAATATTTTTTCTTTGTATTTAATTTTTGATAGTTTGATTAATATTTGTGTTGGCATGTTTCTTCTTAGATTTATCCTGTATGGGACTCTCTGTGCTTCCTGGACTTGATTGACTATTTCCTTTCCCATATTAGGGAATTTTTCAACTATAATCTCGTCGAATATTTTCTCAGTCCCTTTCTTTTTCTCCTTTTCTTCTGGGACCCCTATAATTTGAATGTTGGTGCCATTAATGTTGTTCCAAATGTCTCTAAGACTGTCTTCAATTCTTTTCATTCTTTTTTCTTTATTCTGCTCTGCAGTAGTTATTTCCACTGTTTTATTTTCCAGGTCACTTATCTGTTCTCCTTCCTCAGTTATTCTGCTATTGATCCCTTCTAGAGAATTTTTAATTTCATTTATTGCATTGTTCATCACTGTTTGCTCTTTAGTTCCTCTAGGTCCATGTTAAACATTTCTTGTATTTTCTCCATTCTATTTCCAAGATTTTGGATCATCTTTACTATTATTACTCTGAATTCTTTTTCAGGAAGACTGCGTATTTCCTCTTCATTTGTATGGTCTGCTGGGTTTTTACCTTGCTTCTTCATCTGCTGTGTGTTTCTCTGTCTTCTTATTTTGTTTAACTTACTGTGTTTGGGGTCTCCTTTTTGCAGGCTGCAAGTTCTTAGTTCCTGTTGTTTTTGGTGCTGGCCCCCAGTGACTAAGGTTGGTTCAGTGGGTTGTGTAGACTTTCTGGTGGTGGGGACTAACGCCTGTGTTCTGGTGGGTGAGCCTGAATCTTGTCTTTTTGGTGGGCAAGACCATGTCCAGCAGTGTGTTATGGGGTGTCTGTGCCCTTATTATTATTTTAGGCTGCCTCTGTGTTAATGGGTGTGTTTGGAGCACCTCAATACTTAAGGCAAATGCTAGCAGCTATAAAAGAGGGAATTGGTGGTAACACAATAATAGTGGGGGGACTTTAACACCTTTCTTATAGCAATGGACAGTTCATTCAGTCAGAAAATTAATAAGGAAACGCAAGCTTTAAATGACACAATAGACCAGATTGATTTAATTGATATTAAAAGACATTCCGGGCTTCCCTGGTGTCGCAGTGGTTGAGAGTCCGCCTGCCAATTCAGGGGACACGGGTTCGTGCCCCGGTCCGGGAGGATCCCGCATGCTGTGGAGTGGCTGGGCCCATGAGCCATGGCCGCTGAGCCTGTGCGTCCAGAGCCTGTGCTCCATAACAGGAGAGACCACAACAGTGAGAGGCCCATGTACCGCAAAAAAAAAAAAAAGACCTTCTATCCCAAAATAGCAGATTACACTTTCTTCTCAAGTGCACATGGAAGATCCTCCAGGAGAGATCACATCTTGGGTCACAAATCAAGCTGCAGTAAATTTAAGAAAATTGAAATCATACCAAGCAACTTTTCAGACCACAATGCTGTGAGATTAGAAATAAATCACAGGGAAAAAAACGAAGAAAACACAAACACATGGAGGCTAAACAATACATCACTAAATAAGCATGAGATCACTGAAGAAGTCAAAGAGAAAATCAAGAAATTCCTAGAGACAAATGACAAAGAAAACATGACAATCCAGCAAAAGCAGTTCTAAGAGGGAAGTTTATAGCAATAAAATCTTACCTCAGGAAACAAGAAGAATCTCAAATAAACAATCTAACCTTACACCTAAAGAACTAGAGAAAGAAAAACAAACAAAACCCAAAGTTACTAGAAGGAAAGAAATCATAAAATCAAAGCAGAAATAAATGAAATAGAGACAAAGAAAACAATAGCAAAGATCAATAAAACTAAAAGTTGGTTCTTTGAAAAGTTAAACAAGATTGATAAATCTTTAGCCACAGTCATCAATAAAAAGAGGGAGAGGACTCAAATCAATAAAAGTAGAAATAAAAAAGGAGAAGTTACAATGGACACCACAGAAATACAATGCATCATAAGAGACTATTACAAGCAACTGTATTCCAATAAAATAGACAACCTGGAAAAAATTCTTAGAAAGGTATACCTTCCAAGACTGAACCAGGAAGAAACAGAAAATATGAACAGACCAATCACAAGTAATGAAATTGAAACTGTGATTAAACATCTTCCAACAAACAAAAGTCCAGCATCAAATGGCTTCACAGGTGAATTCTATCAAATATTTAGAGAAGAGCTAACACCCATGCTTCTCAAACTGTTCCTAAAAATTGCAGAATAAGGAACACTCCCAAACTCGTTTTATGAAGCCACCAGCACCCTGATACTAAAACCAGGCAAAGATACTACAAAAAAAAGGAACTTACTGACCAATATCAATGATGGATATAGATGCAAAAATACTTAACAAAATACTAGCAAGCAGAATCCAACAACACAGTAAAAGGATCATACACCATGATCAATGGGATTTATCCCAAGGATGCAAGGATTCTTCAATGTACACAAATCAATCAGTGTGATATGCCATATTAAAAAATTGAAGCATAAAATCTATATGATCATCTCAATAGAAGCAGAAAAAGCTTTTGACAAAATTCAACACACATTTATGATAAAAACTCTTCAGAAAGTGGGCATAGAGGGAACCTACTGGAACATAATAAAGACCATATACAACAGACCCACAGCAAACATCATTCTCAATGGTGAAAAACTGAAAGCATTTCCTCTAAGATCAGGAACAAGACAAGGATGTCCACTCTCACCACTATTATTCAACATAGTTTTGGAAGTTCTAGCCACAGCAATCAGAGAAGAAAAAGAAATAGAGGAATACAAATTGGAAAAGAAGAAGTAAATCTATCACTGTTTGCAGATGACATGATACTATACACAGATAATACTAAACATGCCACCAGAAAACTACTAGAGCTAATCAATGAATTTGGTAAAGTTGCTGGTTACAAAATTAATGCACAGAAATCTCTTGCATTCCTATACACTAACAACAAAAGATCAGAAGGAGAAATTAAGGAAACAATCCCATTCACCTTTGCAACAAAAAGAATAAAATACCCAGGAATAAACCTACCTAAGGTGGTAAAAGACCTGTACTCAGAAAACTATAAGACACTGATGAAAGAAATCAAAGCTGACACAAAAAATGGAGAGATATACCATGTTCCTAGATTGGAAGAATCAATATTGTGGAAATGATTATACTACCCAAAGCAATCTACAGAATCAATGCAATCCTTATCAAATTACCAATGGCATTTTTTACAGAACTAGAACAAAGAATCTGAAATCTGTATGGAGACACAAAAGACCCCAAATAGCCAATGCAATCTTGATGGAAAAAAAACAGAGCTAGAGGTATCAGACTCCCTGACTTCAGACTATACTACACAGGTACAGTAATCAAGACAGTATGGTACTGGCAAAAAAACGGAAATACAGATCAATGGAAGAGGATAGAAATCCCAGAGATAAACCCATGCACATATGGTCACCTTATCTTTGATAAAGGAGACAAGAATATACAGTGGAGAAAAGACAGCCTCTGCAATAAGTGGTGCTGGGAAAACTGGACAGGTACATATAAACATATGAAATTAGAACACTCCCTAACACCATACACAAAAATAAACTCAAAATACATTAAAGACATAAATGTAAGACCAGACACTATAAAACTCTTAGAAGAAAACGTAGGAAGAACACTCCTTGACGTAAATCACAGCAAGATCTTTTTTGACCCACCTTGTAGAGTAATGGAAATAAAACCAAAAATAAACAAATGGGACCTAATGAAACTTAAAAGCTTTTGCACAGCAAAGGAAACTATAAACAAGAAGAAAAGAGAACCCTCAGAATGGGCGAAAATATTTGCAAAAGAATCAACGGACAAAGGATTTATCTCCAAACTATATAAAACACATGCAGCTCAATGTTAAAAATACAAACAACCCAATCCAAAAATGGGCAGAAGACCTAAATAGATATTTCTCCAAAGAAGACATACAGATGGCCAAGAGGCACATGAAAAGCTGCTCAACATCACTAATTATTAGAGAAATGCAAATCAAAACCACAATGAGGTACCACCTCACACCAGTTAGAATGGGCATCATCAGAAAATCTACAAACAACAAATGCTGGAGAGGGTGTGGAGAAAAGGGAACCCTCTTGCACTGTTGGTGGGAATGTAAATTGATACAGCCACTATGGAGAACAGTATGGAGGTTCCTTAAAAAGCTAAAAATAGAAGTACCATATGACCCTGAAATCTCACTACTGGGCATATACCCAGAGAAAACCGTAATTCAAAAGTCATGTACCACAATGTTCATTGCAGCACTATTTACAATACCCAGGTCATGGAAGCAACCTAAATACCCATTGACAGACAAATGGATAAAGAAGATATGGTACATATATACAATGGAATATTACTCAGCTATAAAAAGGAACGAAACTGGGTCATTTATAGAGACATGGATGGACCTAGAGACTGTCATAGAGTGAAGTTAGAAAGAGAAAAACAAATATTATATATTAACGCATATATGTGGAATCTAGAAAAATGGTACAGATGAACTGGTTTGCAAGGCAGAAATAGACACAGATGTAGAGAACAAATGTATGGACACCAAGGGTGGGAAATGGGGGTGGTGGTGGGATGAACTGGGAGATTGGGATTGACATCTGTACAATAATATGTATAAAATAGATAACTAATAAGAACGTCCTGTATAAGTAAGTAAAATAAATAAATAAATAAATAAAGTAAAAATTATGACCTACTACGTTAAGTTACTTTAGCAATGGACATCTAACAAGTCCTGAGAAAAAATATTATTCAATTAATTTTTTTAAAAAATTATTTACTTATTTATTTATTTTTGGCTGTGTTGGGTCTTTGTTGCTGCATGCGGGCTTTCTCTAGTTGCTGCAAGCGGGGGCTACTCTTTGTTACAGTGTGCGGGCTTCTCATTGCAGTGCCTTCTTTTGTTGTGGAGCACAGGCTCTAGGCGCATGGGCTTCAGTAGTTGTGACATACAGGCTTCAGTAGTTGTGGCTCTCACGCTATAGAGCACCGGCTCAGTAGTTGTTGCGCACGGTCTTAGTTGCTCCACGGCATGTGGGATCTTCCTGGACCAGGGCTCGAGCATGTGTCCTCTGCATTGGCAGGCGGATTCTTAACCACTGTGCCACAAGGGAGAAGCCCATTGCTCAATTAACTTTAAAGAATTATTTCATTTTTCCATTGAGTTTAAGTATGTACGTAATATGAAGAGATCACTTTATACATTTGCGTAAAAATCTTTTCATTTTCATTTGTTATTTCCAAGGGTTAAACTCTGAAGCATAAAATTCCAGTACCATCTTTCTGCATCTACTGTAATGCCACCTTAGAAAGTCCTATAATCTACTCTCCCATCCATCTATAAGAAAGCTGTTTTTCAAAACTCAAGAAAGTGCCACATCTTTGGTGAATTCTTCCCCTAACCGCTATAAATCACAATGCCCCACACATTTATTGTAGTACAAACATAATTTTGTTCTCTAAATTTTCTCGCAGGTGTTAAATCTTTTGTAAGTATGCTATAACTTCAATTTTTAATAAATTAAGTGCTTTTTAACTTTGTAGTTGCCTAAATATAATACCAAGAGCATGATATGCACTCAATAATTTTTTTTATATATTTCATCAAACATTAATTATAGTTTGCTGGAATTTCACCAGTATTTCAAAACTAAAACTCCAGACTATAATGAGAATCATCATGTATATACATTTTTGTTTGGCAAGATACTTCTTTGCCTTTCCGTGGGTATAATTTATACAGAGTGAAATGCACAGATCTTAAGTTTGATGAGTTTTGACAAATGCATATGCTCATATAATCCATGCCCTTGCCCCTAAAAAGATATATATTTCCATCACTCCAGCTAATTCCCTTGTGCACTCTCTCCAGAGGCAACTACTATTCTTATTTTTATCATCATAGATTACTTTTGACTGTTCCAGAATGTCAAACACACAGAATTATACCATATGTACTGTTTTGTGTCTGCCTTCTCTCACTCAGCATAATGTGTTTTGAGTTTCATTCTTGCTATTGTAACAGTAACTTTTTTTGTTTTACTGCTGAGGAGTATCTCATCATATAAATGTACCACAATTTGCTTCTCCATTTTCTTACTGATGTTCATTTGGGCTTTCCAGTTTGGGGTTGTTAAGAATAAAGCTGCTATGGATATTTTTGGTACGTCATTTGGGGACATATGTTTTGCTTTTCTAAGATATCCTAGATATACCTACAGAGGAATTTCTGGGACATAGTATGGATCAAAGTTTAACTCTATAAGAAGCCACCAAACAAAATGCTGTTTGTAAAATGCTTACCATTTTGCATTTGGGTTGTTCAGCATCTTTGCTAACATTCAGTGTTGTCAGTCCTTTTAATTTAGCAATTCTTACAAGTGTGCGCCAGTATCTCACTGTGGTTTGAGTTTGCCTTTTCCTGATGACTAATCCTATTTTCATATACTAACTGGCCATTTTCACATTTTCATGTATTTTCATTTCATATGTGTATGAGAATTTAGATATCCTCTTGTATAAAATGCATTCAAGTCTTTTGCCATTTTTTGGTTGGCTTGGGTTTCTTTTCTTACTGACTTATGTGAATGTTTGCACTTCTTAAAGACAAGTCTTTCCCTAGGCAGATGTTTTGCAAATGTATTGTCACACTTTGTGAGCTGGCTTTTCACTCTGCTAATATGTCTTTTGATGAACAGAACTTCTTAATTTTAACATATTTAAATTTATCATTCTGTGCTTTGGTAATTTGTGCTTTTTGTCTCTTGTTCAAGAAATTTTTGTTTCTGGTTCTGAAGACAGTCTCCTATGTTTTACTCTAAAATATTCTGGTTTGTGTTTATTCCTCACCTAGATCTGCAATCCTTCTGGGATTGATTTTTTTTTTATATAAAGGGTTATACAGGAGTCAAGATCAATTGTTTTCCATATGGATATCCAATTGCTCCAACACTATTTGTTGAAAGGTTATCATTTTCCCTCCAAATTTCACCGATACCTTGCCATAAATTAGGTGACAGTACACATGGGGATCTATTTCCTGGCTCACCTTTCTTACCTGTTGGTAGTTTTGTCTCTTCTTTTAGTATTTTAAACACTATAGTTTTATCATAGGTCTTGCTGTCTGCTGGTGGAAGTCTTTCTTGCCCTGTGCTCTTCTTTTTCAAATTACTTTGAATATTCTTAACTTTTACATTTCTTTATGAATTTTTAGAATTATTACTGTCTGTTTCAAAAACAAAAACAAATTTGTTAGGGCCCTCATTAGAATTGCATTGAATTTAGAGATTAATTTGGATAAGATTGACATCTTTACATGATTGAGTCTTTCAGTCCATGAACAGGATCAGCTAACTATAGCTATGATAATGCTGTGGTACAACAATCCCAATCCCAAAATTCAGTGGTTTCAAAAGAACCAAACAAAACAACCATTTATTCTCAGCGATGCTGTGGTTCATGGGGGAAGCTGTGGTGACTGGAGGGAGTCATCACCAAGTGGGTCTACTCCACCTGCCTCTCGTTCTGCTGGGACAGGTAGGTAGAGTAGGACACGGTCTTCTCCTGGCAATGGCAGAACTGTAAGAATGCAAGGCCTATTGCACAAGTATATTTAAAGCTACTGCTTGAAATTCATCTGTTAATATCATATTCACCAAAATAAGTCATTTGGCTGAGCCCCGAGCCTAGGGTGGAAACGTATGCTCCTCCGTTGGTGGAGGTACTGCAAAGTACATACTAAAGTGCTTTGGCATCAGATTGGGTGAGTAATTGGGTCTCATCTAGGAAATGCATCACTCCAGTCAAGCTGAGAATCCTGTTTCTCTGACTAGGATTTGGTGTTGTCAAAGCTGCAAAATCCTTGGTGCACCAAATGTTCTGAACTTCTTTTCAGACCCCACTATACCTCTGAATCTATGTTTCATAAATAGAAAGACTGCATGTTTCCTCAGCTGTGCTCCAATTCATTGTAAGAGTCTTAAAAAAGGTAGAGTGAATGTACTAAATTTCAAACATTTCCAACCCAGTTTGCTTCTGTCTGCTTGCCCTCTTTTCCTAACTAGAGTCAAACTAGAGTTTTTAAATTGTTAGAATGGGACAAGGGATCTGGCATCTTCAGGCCTTCTCCATTTCCTGTCTATCTCCTCTCTGATTTCAGTGTGCATTTAGGTCAGTCATGTAAAGGTCATTGCAGCATTATTTGCAATAGTGAAATCATGGAATGGATGGAAACTGATTTTTCACACTATGAAATATTATTTAGCAATAGAAATCAACAAATATTATCTATACATATCAACATGTATAAATGTCAAAAATGTAATGTTGAATAAAATAAAAATGAACTGCAAGAGGATACACTCAATATGATGCCACTTATATATGTTGAAGAAGTGTAAAACAATAGTCTGTCTTGTGAATGGATGTTAAAATAGAAAGGCAGGTTTGCAAACAATACCCACCAACTCCAGGGGACTAGAACACTGGCTGTTTCTTTAATGTTTTTAGTTTTAAAACAACATGAATAAGAAACAAACAAGACAAATTGTTAACATCTCTTAGATCGTAGGGGCCAGTAGATATAATGGTATTTTTCATAAATTTGTATTTTCTCTAAGTTTGAAATATTTAAGGGATTAAATTTTTGAAAACTAAACATTTAAGGCATGATTCTGTAATTGTGCTTCACCTCCTTTCTTCAAATGCTTACTACTACTCGTCAATGTAAATCCCTAGGTAGTCATTGGTCCTTGGGTTATGTACCTTTAACTTGGAGCTCCCTTTATAACCAGATGATGGTTTTGTGCTGAATATTCTTTATGGAAAGCAGAGTAGTGTGACATTAAAAACTCTCAAATATTCTATTGCTGTGCATCTCTCAGGAATGGACATCTAAGAACACTAGAGCCATTTTGGAGTCCAACTCTGAGTAGGATGTGAAATATTTTTTCTGACTGACATACATTTGGTTTGTCCATGAATATTTTACGGTTGGATGCACAGTACTGATCTTTTTCATAATTTGCCAGTACTTTACTCAAGCATATCATGCATAGTTAAACAGATTTGGGGCTTGAGTTTTCAGTGAATGTTGGCAAGTCTTGTCGTAGTAGTTGGAAGCTTGACTCAATATGATCTACAGTGAGAAGGTGCTGTTCCATGGAGGGTTCCTGTTTTGTGCCCCTCTCACACTGCAGTCTCCCCTCTACCAGATTTTAAAGTCTCTTTCTGATAACAAGGCAGTTATTGGCAGAGACTTGATAACTTTTATAGAGGCTTTCAAAAATGTTGTGGAATAAATGGATAGATAAATTAATAAATGATTTAAAATACCTTCTGGATTATTAGTGCTGAATGTTGTTTGTGCCGAATATTATTTATTATAAAAAGGTTATTTAAATAATATAAAATGAATATTTAAAAGAGATTTTATCCATTATGTTATCACCATAGCACCACAAGTATATGTAGAGCCATACACATTATGTACACATACATTATATAGAGCCATAATTGTAGTGAACGTTTTATATTTTGTAAAATTTATTTAGCATTCTGCTTCATAGATTCTTAAAATATATTTTAATATCAATTTTTTATTTTACTGATTGACCAGATTGGCTAAAGTCTGACTTGGCTAATCATTCTCAACTCTTAATTTTCTTTTTGAATCACATGCATTTTTATTTTTAAATATAATAGTATTTCATCAATATGAAATTCTCAGGTATTTTACATAAGTAAAATTTTCTAAATACCTGAGGCATATGCACTCTAGTACCCACATTTTTTTTGTATTTTATCTATGTTAAAATAGTTCTAAAATGTTTTATGCCTTTGATGCATACTCAGAATGAGGATACTGAACATACTTCTTGATAATTTTACATGATCTTTTAAGGAACCATAATTGTAATGTATAGATTAGCAATTCTGTTCTGCATTTTAATTTTTCCCTCACTCTGCCTTTGTCAGGTTGCTTTAGATGAGATTTTTGTTGCTACTATCGAAGCCTACCTGTTTCTCTTTCTGTTTTCTTCTAATTTACTTTGGACTGAAGGAACAGATAGAAAATCTTATTATGACTGTACATTAGTAAGTGTACATATGGCACTGTTTGAGGAAAGCTTAAGACGCAAATATCACAAGATATTTGTCACTAATTTTTGGATCACCTTTTGGACTCTCATGTTCAGAGATTGCTTTAAAAAAGCCCTGAAGAAGTGAGCTGTATGCACTGATAGAAGTTTTGAAATAGCTTATTTTATTTTTATTTTTTTGCGGTACGCGGGCCTCTCACTACTGTGGCCTCTCCCGTTGCGGAGCACAGGCTCTGGACACGCAGGCTCAGCGGCCATGGCCCACGGGCCCAGCTGCTCCGCGGCATGTGGGATCCTCCTGGACCGGGGCACGAACCCGTGTCCCCTGCATCAGCAGGCGGACTCCCAACCACTGTGCCACCAGGGAAGCCCGCTTATTTTTTTTTAATTGCATAGATTCCTGATTCAGGTTGCCCTTTAATAATTATTATACATGTACAGCTAGACGGTAACATTCCTACTGTCAGCACAATGTCTTTATAGGAAAATTAACAAGATGCTATTTGACAAGACTCTGGGTGCTGTGGTATTAAAAACCTAATTAATATTCTCACATGGTTATTTCCAAGGAAATCCATGGCACACTGATTGTAAAATGCTCTTCAAATTGACGGCAGCCTACATCTGATGCATTTTCCCTTGTTCTTTCCCTGACAATTCTAGAAGTGAGATATCACCAACATAAATATTTCTACCACATCAAGCTACCAACTTGATTATACCTTGGTTTTAACAAAATAGAAGGCATTCTTTAAATTAATTTAACACAATAAAAGTCTGAGTTTTAAAACATGGTTGGAAAGGATATAAATAAGATTTTTTTCTGGTAAAAATGCCAGAAACATAAATATGTTTCATTTTTTTTCTGTATTTAGTCAATTATTTTATTTGCTATTGTCTTTCATTTGCTATTAAGCAGAATGGGTAGATTGTGATTCTCTGATTCAGAAAATCAGACTGATTCCCTCATTAACTATGACACATTATATTTCTTTGAATTGAAAATATTTTTGAATAATAATTTAGAATGTTCTAAAAATTTTGAAAGTTAAAAAAAAAAAAAGTGAGAAGAAAATATGTGAGTAGGAAGCCATGAATACATTACCATCTCAATAGCATAAGGAAGTCATTATTCTAGATGTAGCTGCAGAACGTCTTCCACCAAAAAGGGCTTTTCTTAGACTGGAGCTGGAGGGGGAGAGCAAGGAAGGAAGTCCGTTTGCCTTCCCAGATGATCCAAGTGAACACACAACTTTAAAACTGGCTTCCTTATATTTAAACACCTGTCCTATGACTGAAAACTGGAGAGTCAAGAAAAATAGAGAAAAGAATAGCTTCGCACCAATTAGCTCTGGTTCTAAATCCAGAGTAAGACTAAATTTAAGGAACTGTGGTTATTTTTAGCACCCTGGATTCCACTAGGAAAGGAAGTCTGTGGAAAGCCTCTGTCTTGCTAGTTTTCATATCCCTGGGGCTGAGCCCTGACTGGTCTTACCCTCCCCAGCCACCTCAAAGCTACAGATCTTTCCTTTCATCCTCTCTGTTACTCTTTTTTTTTTTTGCGGTACGCGGGTCTCTCACTGTTGTGGCCTCTCCCGTTGCGGAGCACAGGCTCCGGACGCGCAGGCTCAGCGGCCATGGCTCACGGGCCCAGCCTCTCTGTGGCATGTGGGATCCTCCCGGACCAGGACACGAACTCGTGTCCCCTGCATCGGCAGGCGGGCTCTCAACCACTGCGCCACCAGGGAAGCTCCTCTCTGTTACTCTTAACTTGTTCAGAGCCCATCATCTTTGGCTAAGGTGGTCAAAGTGGATGGGCATGAAATAATACACCAATTTCCTAAACTGTATTAAATTCTGTGTGTGTGTAGGGGGGTGGTGGTGTTGTGTATCTGTAAATGTGTCCATTATTCTAAGAAACTTTATATCATTCATCAGATTTTCAAAGAAAACCATAACTATGCAATGATTGACTGATACCTCTCAGGAGACAGCCAATATCAGATGAATATATTAGAGATCAATGAACTGGCATTTATTGAGAGCCTTGAGGAAGAAATCTCTTAACTGTGAGATACCTAATAAGATATAAAGGTGCAGATATTCCTCCAATTTGAAGACATTTACCACTTATTCATTGCTTTGATTCAACTAACGTAGAATACAGAAAGTCCAGTAAAATTGGTAGAGTGCAATGCTAAAGAAGGAACAGTGATGGACCTCCCTTGTGGTCCAATGGTTAAGACCCTGCACTTCCACTGCAGGAGGCACAGGTTCCATCCCTGGTCGGGGAAGTTCTGCATGCCGTATGGTGTGGACAAAAAGAAAACAAAAACAAAAACAAAACAGTGAAAGAAGGTACAGTGAAATCATGTTTCTGTCAGGAGGCAGTTCCTTTTGAATGGCAATATAATTCACTTAATGGGCTCAAAGCAGTTTATACCATTTGAACCCCTCTATTTCTGCAAATGCTCCCTAAAGAAAAACTCAGATATAAAAGAAAAAAAAATATTTACAAGAATGTTTTCATTTAGGGTTTACTCATCATAGAATAAATATAAGAAATTTAAATATACAGTAAAAGGGTAACGTTTAATTATATTAAGGTCTGTGAAGTATGCGATATTAAAATAATAATTATGAAAGCATCATAGTGACATGAAGATTATAAGTAAAATCTGAGAATTTTTTAAGTTAAGCTTCATTGTCTTCTGTTCAGCTATCCATTGCCATTAGAATCAACTGATTCACAACCTATAGTCCTTGGAGTCTCCTTCATTTCTTACTATGCCACGGTGGCAGTCATTTGAACTCCCAAAACCTGGATTCCAAAGCGTACTTCATGTCAGCTAATCCTAGGTGACAACTTCATTACTTATCTCATTTTCTTAATATTAGCTGGATTAAAAAATATCAGACCAGATATCCTTCACATTTGAAGCACAAATAAAAGCAAATATCTTATATATACAGCCTTAGCAAACAATGTTAATTTGCTTATGGCCATGAATAAGAATGATAAACATGTAAACCAGTAAATTTTACCAGTAACACCAATACTGGAAATCTAAAAAACAAAAATCATTGTTAATAAAGGATGCATGGGGAATTTTTAAAATTGTCTTTGTGCTTTTTGCTTCTTGAGAAATGATGAAAGATAAAGAAGGCCGTTTGTAAATGAACTGCAGGTACCATGATGAGAAAGCCCTGCTCATCTGACAGCTAGAATATATTTACTAAACCTGTCTCACAAGCAAGATAAATTAAGTGTGCAAATGATAATCAGAATCCTGCTTTTAATGAATGTGTCTTAAGAATAAGTAAACCAGAAAAAAACAGAACATTAAAAATAAAACAACCTTTAATAGTGTTCATTCTAATAGCCTTGAGGAGATGGACCAAGGTGGTACAGACCTAATGCTGGAAGGAGGCTGAGGTAAGGGGTAAGATGGGAAACTGATAAGTAGGAACTTTCTGCTAAATTAGATGTCACCCTGAGACCTCACTTAACCTTTTGACTTTCTACTGAACAGTCCAGGTACACAAAAATAAACAAGTCATAGGAGAGGTAAAACTTAAGTATCTGTCACCGACGGCCACCTCCTCGTCACAGAGAATTCCTGGTACAGAGAATTATGTCTGGAGATCAACTCTTGTTGTCATGCAACCTCCTCTGCCAATTCTGTCTAATAGACATGCTTTTTATTTTTTGAGGAGTGACATTTTTAGAGTGTTTTAACGAATGGGAATGATAAAAATGAGGTAAGCTTTTTGCCCTCCCTTAATTCCTCTAATTATTGAAAGATGTGAGTTTTGTGTCTGAAATAACTTTCCCTTTGCTATATCATACCCCCAAATTAAATTGTAATTTTTCTTCCTGTAAGTCCAAGTTAGACATACATAAGAACAGCTGCTACTCAGAAAGCAGACATCACCATCTGGGCTGAGGTGAACAGTTAAACCCTATTCAAGGTTTTCTTGTGTGAGTTTGTGGCTTTATTGAGCTGCTGAACACCCTGCTTCTAGACATTTTGTTAAGTGTGAAAAATAACCTCCATTTAAAAAACCACTTAGACATACTTTTTATTACTTGCATTTCAAATAAGTACCATCTGATTAATGAACTCTATTCTAAAAAGGTGTAAAAAAAAAAAAAAGAAAAAGTTTTCCCATTATTTCCAGGTCTTATATTGGAAAGATTTTGCCATTCAAAGAACTCCAAGCTGTATGATCCCCACTGGAAGAGATCCAACAAGGAGGAAATGGCATTTTTTGAAGCCAAATATTTTAGATATCATCAATAAATGTGTATTAAAAAAGCATTAAGATTGTGACAATACCTAGTTATAAAAAACACAAGGTCACCACCTTCAGCTTTTATAACTTAATGAAAGCCTGAGGGAGCACAGAGCAAATTGGTATTTTATGGGCAAGATTGCAGACAGTCAAAGAGCCTGTAAATGTGGATGGGAACTGGGAAAATCTGGATGCAATCTAGTTAGCATAGAAGATGCTGCTTAGAATTCTCCAGGGGGTGGGGAGGTGGAGAAAAATATGTTTATAAGATAAAAGCGTTTTCTTGGAGGAGGTTCACTGTGAAATGCCAATTCCACAATGATACTTTTGGAAACCACAAGCTGGAGAATGTATTGCTTGGAATTAATTTTTTTTAAAAAAATCAAAAAAATTATTTTATTAATGTAGTTTAGATTCTTTATATATCCATTCATGCCAAATTCTGAGATCATGAGACTACTGTGAGAGTCTTTGAAATAATTTATTATTCTATATTTTCAAAGTAAAAATAATTAAAACTCTTCATTAGAATATGTAGTCTAGAGGTAATAGCACAGTGTTTAAACTATCATTTTTATAATCTACTAAATCTTATTTTATTAAAGACCTTGACTTTTTGCTCCAACAGATGAGAAAAATATTGAGCCGAAGTATTAGGAAAGGAAAACTATCTGATATATAAAGATGTCAGTGATACCTGTATAGTTATGTCAGCAAGATGAAATTCTGCCTGGAGTTAGTGGAGTAGCAGAAATAGTCACATCTTAAAGTTTCTTCTATTCCTAATGCTGATTAACTTACCATTCTTTTTATTTTATTTATTTATTTATTTTTTAACATCTTTATTGGAGTATAATTGCTTTACAATGGTGTTAGTTTCTGCTTTATAATAAAGTGAATCAGCTATACATATACATATATCCCCATATCTCCTCCCTCTTGCGTCTCCCACCATTGTTTTAATTGCATTGGACAGTAAGGTTACCGATTTTCTGATTGTTGCAGTATCAAAAATCTTAAGAAAAAAGTTTTAAAAAAAGATTGCAAAAAAAGGTTGAAAGAGTATCAGTCCTGCAGTTTAGATGGGACATTTCAAGCATGATATAACTGTGCCATTGTGCTGGCACAAAGCATGGGAAACCTTTCTGTGACCATAATTTGAAAAGGTCAATAGTAAAATGATAACACAATTTACTATATCTTTTAAAGATTCTTATTTCCATGTAAATTTAAGCTGAGTGATGAATACAAAGCTTCTGTTAGGATTAAAATTACTCTGAGCAGTGAAATTTACAAATGAAATACTCTGGATAATGTTAGACATTATTTAGCATTATTTTAATCATAGACTCTAGTAAAATGTATCATCATGAAGAAATAGCATCAGTGAAAATTTTCTGTGGATTAAAATTGAAATCTATAACAAACTGAATTGATGAATGAAAGTTGTAAGAAAATGTAAACTTGAAGACAATTTAAATATGAAGCAACAGATATCTCTTTTGTTCTTTTTTTGTGGAAAAATATTCTTTCAATGCTTTTATATGCTAAATCAGTAATAAATTAGCCTTTTTTCTCTAACGTTAACTTCAATTACAACATAAAATACATTAATCATAGAGAAATATATAATAGGAATCAGTCAAAAAGATAAAAAGGAATCCCATCATTCAGAGAGAACTATTGATACTGATATTTACTCTATTTCCTATTTTATTTATATTGTTTTAAAGCAAAATATTTTAAACATTAAGAAACTGTTGAAATTTTTCTTACATATGTTTTGTACATGTGCTTTGAAAGAACTTTTTCTCCGGAATCAACGGGTTAGACAAAGCATGATGTGCGTTCAAGAGAGCATAAGTCAGGAGTTAGTTTCAATTGCTTAGTGAACTCATTCCTATAATTAGATTGTTTTAAGGGTAGAGGGGAATAGAAATGGGCAAACAGGAAAGGGGCAAAAGAGCTGCTTTCATTTCCCCACTGTCAAACATCACTCCATTTCTTTGGGGTTAGGGGCGAAGCTCTATCTTCTTAACTTCTTCATGCTGACATAGGGTGTTGTATTCTCAGAGTGAAGGATGTCACCATGGGTCTGTAGCATCTCTTTGCTGACAATTTTAGTTGCCTGCTTACATATATGGGCAGAGCAAGCTACAATTATTTTGATGTCCACAAAGATATAGATTATTATGAGCAATAATGTTAATCCCATTCTCTTGAGGCCAGTTCTTGGAATTGTACTAGCCATAGATTTAGTACTGCTCAAGACGGAGCAACTTATGTCATGGCTACAGTCTGGTCATCAATTAGTTTGCCTTTTTCCCTCCGGTGGCAGTTATAGTATCTGTAAAACAAGTCAGGAATGCGCATCAGACACTGAGTCTGTGACTCTATTGTCCTAATCATTAGCTGCTCAGTTTTGTACTTGGGGTGGGGGGAGCCCTGCAGGGTTCTGCTTAGTTCTACCTTAGTAGTATTATTGTATTATTTTTACAGTAAATCTTAAATTCATTAGAAATGAATTTATATGTAAAAGGTAGGGATCTAATATTTTCTTCCAAATAGTTAAATAAGTTTCCGTAATGTCATTTACCTTGCCACATTATGGATTAGTATATATAAATACGCTTTGGTTTATTTCAGTGTTTTCTATCATTTCCATTGTTCAGAGATTAGTATCACACTGTTTTAACTATTATGACTTTATAATATACTTAGTATTTGGTATTAGGTGGTAGGAGAAAACTCTTTACATTCTCTTTAACCAGAACAAAAATTTCAGGTTTCTTAACACATTTTGTTAGAAAATGCCTCTTGTGAACATTTGGAGTCACAAGATTGAGGGATTTGACAGAAGACAAATTAAAAGTTGTATCATAGCAACATTGCTGTTAAGAACAATGAGCATTTGGCAATGTCTTCATCAAGTCCATGATTGAAAACCCATGAAAGATCCACATTCATGGAACTGGATAAAATACCTTAGCAGCTAAATGCATGCTTTTTAAAGTGACAGAACATCTTCAATATCTGGTAGCATATTGTGA
Source organism: Grampus griseus (assembly GCF_964374135.1). Classification (NCBI taxonomy): domain Eukaryota; kingdom Metazoa; phylum Chordata; class Mammalia; order Artiodactyla; family Delphinidae; genus Grampus; species Grampus griseus. Next base: position 103,853,028 of record NC_138998.1, read on the forward strand.
CTTTTAGCATAAAGTAACTAAAACATAAAGTTCTTCAGGAAAATATTTGGGGATGTACAAGGAAGGATGCTGAAGAAGAATAGTCCATTGAGAAGTTCCAGTAGTAAGATGTGGAAGCCATGTTCAAGGAGGATCTGAATGTATATTATCCCTCTGGTCCCTGCTCTCAGTGTCTCAATTCTGATGGAATGCCCAGACCACAGGGAGGGTAGCTGCCATCCTAGCCCATGCATCTATGATGGAGCACAGCCCCAAATCTGTATACATGCATAATGTTGTATATAAGTTCTTCTTCAGTCAATAAGTCAAAATTGTTGTTTATTTTCTGCTTTCACAGAATTCTTAAAAATAAAATACTCAGAGATTAGTAAAACATAGGTATTATTATTATATTATTGTTTGGGCTGAACAATTCCATTCTACCACCCAAATTTCCTATAACCATGGTGTTATATACCAAGATGATTCATCAGAATTATAATAATTTATAGTATTTGACTATAGGAAAAAAACTCAACATTAATTCTGATTGTACTAAATGTTTTCTCTTCATATTTTAGAATAATTTCTACTAACTCAGCAACTGAAAAATAAAATAGCTTAGTGCTTTTATAAGGGTAAAATTTCTGGTGAGAAAAAAGAAAGGAAAGAATTTGAAGAAAACTGAGTGTTTTATAACCTATATTTTAATGTTGGACAGCATATAAGAATCCTAGAAAATATTAATCAACAGAGGCTAGGAAAGGAAAAATAAAATAGATAATAGAAAGTTCTGAGAAGACAGGAGAAATTGTTGAATATATACTTAAATATATGTTTAGTGTTTATCTTAAGTTATTTTCATGTAAATATTCTATAAATTTCAAATAAGGATTGAAATTTATAGAACAGTTCTTTCATTTTAAAGCTGGTTACATTCTCTTACTCTATTTTCACTCGACCTCTGTGTATCATCATAAGATGGCCTAAAACTTTCTGCCCTAAGAAATTTCTCCATGGTGTGTAAGACATCATGGTACTTGCCCCAGCCAAGCCCACGTTAATGAGTAAGGCTTGGAAACCCGTAGTTCTCCCGGGCATAGTAATTAAAATAGAAATGAACTATTGCTCCAGGGTGGCAAATCAAATCCTCACTTTCAGAATTTAGAGGAAGTAAGTAAGATCTGGGCAGACGGCACAGCAGCTAAAGCTAGAAGAATGCAGAATCCATGAAGTAGACTATGACAACTCATGAGTTACCTCAAGTTATGAGAATTCATGAGTTAGCCTAGTTTATGAGGGTTGATAAGTTAGCTCAAGTTATGAGTTTGTTATATCGAGAGGAAGAAGAAACTATGTTGTAGAGAAGGTGAAGAAGCCAGCAACTCAATGTGGGAGAAGTAAACACAGAAACTCATAGGTAACAGTAGATTGACACATCATCTTAAATTCAGAATAATTCCAGTTCCACTGTCCTGACCCTAATTCAACCCTGTTTTTGATTCTCATGAGATCATCTCTTCCTCCAACTGAATTCTGTAAGTGGGGATTTGATTGGTCATGCTGGAGGAGCTGCCCGCTCAACAAATATTGTGATAACAGAAACTTTGCAACAAACCAAGAACATCTCTTTTTCTTAAAAACAAAACGTTCTTAAATAAAATAATGGGAGAGAATGCCTACAAACTCAAATAGCAGTTCTGGATATTTTTAAAAGAAACTTTGCCCTAGAAACCAGGTTTTTACTTGCTCTCACACAAAGAAAGTAAACACACAACCAAAATGTCAAGTCATTATGGAAAGAGCCAGTGGAAATGTTGAGAGTCCCATTTTAGCCATCCTCAGTTAAATATGATAGCCTGAAATGAGATGAGAGAGGTTGTGAATAGAAAAGAAAATTCTGAGTCTATATTGAATAAGTATGTTTGTGATTACTTTGCATATTGATGAAAAGAAGCATTCTTTAACCTAAGAGTTGTGACTTATATTTTCCAAATTTTAAATTTGTTTCCAGATTTATCTCTACCAGAGCTTTCCCAGGGTAAGCTCCTAATCTTGTTCATTATTATATCATTAATATTATTAACCATTTCTGGTATAGTAGTGATTATCCAGAAAATGGTCTGGATGAATGAACTGAATTCTAAAAGTCCTTCAAGGTATTTTGAGGGTCCATGCCTTCCATGGGGCTTCCCTGATTATGCTGAATCATCTCTCCCTTCTTCAAACTCTTATCAGTCTGAACCACACGTGTAATCATAAACATATATTTTGTTTTCGTATTTTGTTTAATTATGTTATTATGTTTAAATTTTCTACCAACTCAATTGTTAGATCCTTAAGGAAAGGGATCATGTCATAATTTTCTTGCTTGTTTGTTAATCGATTGAAACCCTAATTGAGAACATTCAGTAAATTCTGTCTTCTCTCCATCCTTTCCTAATTTCCTCAGGCTGAGCAGAACAAAATGATTGCCTACTAGTCGCCAAATCACTTAGATCAAAGTTATTTCTGTCTTCTTGGCTTACTTTTATCTCCTTGAGGATGGATATATTAGAGAGCACTTGACTGTTTGTAAGGGGCAAAACCAAACTAGGAAGAGTCTAGGGAAGTAAAAAGAATATAATGTAAGAATGATTAAATATATCACATGGCCCAAGGAAAGAAATGCACATGGACTTTCCTTAATTCCAGGAATAACTGGAATTAAGGCTGCTAAATGCCTCCAAAAAGAAGTCTCTCCAAACGTCAGTTTTTCTTTAGATTGCCTTTTTTTCACTATGCTCTAATCTACATGGTACATATTTGGCTCTGAACATCTCTGGAGCTTTAAATCTTATGATGCCAGTAACACAAAGTTTGATTTAGGGTGCCTTACCTAGTTTCCAATCCAGTATTCCCAAGGAAGGTGTACACTGGCCCCAGTCTTATTGTTTCAGTCTCCTATGGACCGAGAGTGGGGGCATACTGTGACATGACTGCTCCCTCTGGAATTTTATTCCAGAAGCAAGGAGCATTGCTGAGCTTAAGAGAGAAAGAAATTAAGATATATTTTTTTTCCCTAACCGGATTTTCCATGGAATCCAGTACATTGTCTCACTGGCTCTCATCAAAGGCAATAGTCTAAAAGTGATCGTTGTTCTTTCTCATTCATTTTAGTTTCCTTGTCTGACTCCTTCCAATTTTTAATGTTTTAAATTTCTCACTTCCTTAACAATGTAAAAAGTTGTATATACCACTGATTAACTTACTCTATTCATATTTTTATTAATGATTTCCAAATGTGTAGTAGATTTTACAGATTTTGTTACAATAAAATCGATCAGTGTGTTGAAACTACTCACAATATTTATACCAACGTGTAAACTTGAAAAAGTGACACACTACTTTGAAAAAAACTAAATGTAATCATCTGCTCCAAAATTTCCACAAAACTATCAGCAGTTAACATACTTAGTGTACTTCCATCTTTTGACAAGGACTTTTTTCTTATTGATTTTCTATAAAATGAAAAATTCTGTACTAGTTCAAATGGATTCCAACCTGAAATAACCCCCAAGACAAAAACTAAGATTTCTCATTTTGTCTGTTTCCTTTTATATCTATATATATGTTTAGAATAATTGAACTGATATTTGTGTCCAGTCTGAATTTTAGAAGGAATAAAAGACAAGCCAAAATAAAGCAACACAGAGGGGAAAAAATAGAGGCTTTTATGAAAAAGGAAATGCATCATGAAAATAATCAGCAGCTGAACAGCTGAAGGAAGTGAGAGACATGCTGAGCTGGCAAAATCAACCCTTGGCACAATCCGTGGATTTTTATTTGTCCTTGCCTTTTTCACTTATTAATTGGCTCTGACTCACCTCCCAGCTGAGACTACAAGGAAGCAAGGAAAAACTTTCTATTTCTTTCTTTTTTTTTTTTTAACATCTTTATTGGAGTATGATTGCTTTACAATGGTGTGTTAGTTTCTGCTTTATAACAAAGTGAATCAGCTATATGTATACATATATCCCTATACCTCCTCCCTCTTGCGTCTCCCACCCCCCATCCCACCCCTCTAGGTGGTCGAAAAGCACGGAGCTGATCTCCCTGTGCTATGCAGCTCAAAATTTCATTGTTTGGGTGGAGGAGGAAATACATTTCGACCTATTGATAAACTTTAATTAATTCTGAAACACAGTAAGCACAGTGATACAAACATGAAGGAAAATATCCAACACTTCCTCCCATGCACAGGTAATGACTTTGCTTCCTATCTCACTGAGAAAATAGAACAATCAGAGGAGGATACACACAAGTTCCTGCCATTCTAACACTCACCTACATCCAGTGTCCCCATGTACTCTACCTCCCCTGTCTAGGGTATATTGGATTGGATAAAATCTCTGTATTATAAACAAACCAAACACTTCACTTAAATACTAGATGCTGTTCTTTCCAGCCCACTCAAGGACAGTACTCGAGCAACTTTCTCCTCTCTCCTGCATCATCAGCTTTTCTTTGCTATACAACCATTCCCCTCAGCATTCAAATAGATTTTTAAACACCCCTTCCTCTTACCCACATCTTGCTTGTTCCCTTTCTCTGCTTTTATTAAATAATAATAGTAGTTGAAAATTACATAGCATTAACTATATGTCAGACACAGCTGTAAGAGCTTTACATATTTTAATTTTTTAATACATTTGGTTCCCTGATAATCTTATAAGAAAAACTTATTTTACAGATGAGAAAACCAAGGCAGAGATAGAACAAAAAATTTATGCAACATCACACAGCTAACAGGTGGTAGAGGCAGGGTTTAAAACCAGGAATCTTGGCTCTCAGTGTGTTCTCTTTTCTGTATTTCACTATTTTTAACCAAAGCTGCTAGAAAAAGTTGTCTGTACTGGCTATCTCTGATAGCTCTCTTTCTGGGCTCTCTTGAACGACTCCAATCAAGCTTTGTCCCCAACAATCCACTGAAATTGTTTTTATCACCAATGACCTAAATGTTGAAAAATTCAGTGGTCAGTTCTATGTCCTCATCTTTTGTGACCTCTCAACACTGACACCTGGTCACTCCCACCTTCTCACTTGGCTCTAGTACTCCCCGCTCACCTGGTCTTATTCCTATCACTGGCTGCTCTTCCCCAGCTCCCCCACCCCCATTTGTGAATTGAATCTCCTCTCCCAGGATTCTGAAGGTCCAGTGCCCAAGGGCTTTGTCTTTGAATCTTTTCTCTATCTCAGTGCATCATCAGTGACCACATTCAGTGTCATGGCTTTAAATACTATCTATTTATAAGCTGATAATACCAAAATTTCTATCTGTAGCTCAGGCCTTTTTCACCAGGGATATTTAGTAGTAAAGGTGCTACATTCTGTGTTTCATGTTTTCAAAGAGTTTCACAGAATAATAATTTTTGGAAATAATTTCATAATTGAATGTCAGAGTTATCTTTGTTTCTTTGTGAAAATACATACCAGTGTATTACAGAGTTAGACTCTGAAACTTAATGGGTAATCAATCAAACCTACTTTGACCTTATATACACAAAGTTATCAAGAAATAATCTTACCCTTAATTAAATCAGAAAACTGAGCTTTTTTTATTTTATTTTTTTTATGTTTTTTGCGGTGCGCGGGCCTCTCATTGTTGTGGCCTCTCCCGTTGCGGAGCACAGGCTCCGGACGCGCAGGCTCAGTGGCCATGGCTCACGGGCCCAGCCGCTCCGTGGCATGTGGGATCTTCCTGGACCGGGGCACGAACACGTGTCCCCTGCATCGGTGGGCAGACTCTCAACCACTGCGCCACCAGGGAAGCCCTGAGCTTTTTTTTAAAAAAAGAGCTACTTTCTGTAATAAATATGTATCTATTTAATTATTCATGTGTGTCATGGAAGATTTAAGTAATTATTAGTTATACACCGTAAAATCAATGTTATTAAAACCCAGAAAGCCAAAAAAATCAAGCAACTATAACTAAAAAATATAACCAAGATTGCAAAATGCAGTATAAATTTATGCAAATAAAAATCATACCTCCACATTTGTATGGAATATCAAGAGATAAGAAAATAAAGATACCATTAAAAATATTAATAACTATCCTATAAATAAATAATTCCCAAGACCTTTTTGGGGAAAAATATAAAAATTTTTAGTGCACTAATTTTAAATTATATATAGGAAGAACATAATTTCTGAGTGTCAAAACCATATTTAAAAACTAGAAAATGATATAAAATATTATAAATACATAATATTTTAAAGTATTTTAGGATAGCCACAGAATAAACTAATAGAAAGAAAACGGAATATAGAACCTAGAAACAGACTAGTGCATAAATGTTATAGGATGTCATTACCAATCAATGGAGAAAAGATATGTTGTTTAGTAAATGATGTTAGGAGACTTAGCTCACTATATGAAAAAAACAAATAAAAAACTCACACCAAAAATGAATAAGTAAATAAATTTCAAGTGGATTAAAGTTCAAAATTTTAAAGTTAAATTTATAAAATAAAAGGAAGAATAAATATATGAATTTTTGTGACCTTGTAATATAGTTGATTTCTTAACACTGATAAAGTGCAAACATTAAATGAAAAATATTGATGTATATAATTATTATGTGTTCAGTGAAAGACAAAAAAGTTGACTGATGGGAGACATCGAAGATATTTGCAATGACATTGTTGATAAGGGATTATGATATCTAGAAAACTGAAGGAATCTCTGCAATTTAGCAAAGAAACAATGGGAAATTCAATAAAAATGGGCCACTGTTAATAAGCTGTTCACAAAAGAGAACTATCAAATGTCAAATAAATATATGAACAGATGCTCGACATTAGGGAAATGCAAATATATACAATAGTGAGGTACCAGTTGGAATTTATAATTTAAAGAAAAATAGAACATCAGGCTCAGCTTGTAGAAGTAAAAACTGTTGTAACTTTTTAGCACAGCAAACTTTCAGTGTTTAGTGAAATTCAATATTTATATACTCTACAACAGAACAATCCCATGTTTGAATGTGTACCCTAAAGGACTGTTCACACAGGTCTACAAGTAAATATCATCAAGGATATTTATTGCAATTTTTTTTTACAACCTAAACAATGTTGGTGGGAATTAGGCCTAAATATCCATCACTAAGGGAATGAATATGTAAATTGTGATATATACATACCATATCTATTGTATATACATATGTAATATATATGTATATACACACCTACATATATATATATGGTGGAAGATCGCAGCTCTCAGAAACAACAGACTAGACTTAAATATAACAACGCATATAGATCTTTTATCTTTTTTTTTTTTTGGCCATGCCACATGGCTTGTGGGATCTTATTTCCCCAATGAGGGATTGAACCCGCACCCTCTGCAGTGAAAGCACAGAGTCCTAACCACTGGACCACCAGGGAATTCCCCTAACAATGCATATAGGTCTTTAAAATGTAAAGGTGAGTGATAAGTTGGGGAAAATTAGACAATAAAACAGAGGTCTTATATAGGCAGCTAATGGCAGGCTGCCTATTTCAAGGAGTATGATAAACTCAATTCTGGATCCTTGAAGTCTCAAGACAAAATACCAACTCCCTGATTTTTAAATTTCTTTTGCCCATATTTTCAAATGTCTTCCCAGGTCCTCAATAGATTCTGAGACACCATGCATCTATTTTCACTTCAATGACTGCTGTTATCAGTAAATTTGAAACATATCTTATATTCCAATAAGAAATTTTCTACTTTCAGAAGTTAAAAAAAGCAAAAGAAACTGTTGTACGTTGTCGTTTTCATTTTTGTTCAATAGTCAAAATAGCACATTCATTAAATTTTATTAAAAAGGATCATTACATAAGGAATTATTGACACAAATTCAAGAGAAAAATAACTTACTCTAAATGCTTTTGTAACTTTTCTTTTAGTAGTTTCTTGCTTGAAATTTATACCAGGTAACAATGAAAAAGATCTTAGGTTGAATAGAAGATTAAAAGTTTTCTAGACATAATACACAAAAAATGGAGATAAGGACCAATACAAATAAAGACTTAGAGCTATAAAGATAAGGTGAGCATAGCACATCGTAACAATTGATGAGCAGAAAGCATAGTCCTTTATCAGAATAAATTTACCTAAATCTTTGCTTTCTGTTCTATAAGGTAGGACAACATATAAAAACTGTAGAAAAAAGAAAATAAAAAAGACATCAAACTGAAACAAAACACCTTCCCTATGAAAACATCTTCTCACAAATGAGGCTTATTGAGTCTGGAGAAATGTTATGTCAGTTGGATTATTATTGTTTTTTCTTTTTCAGTTAAAGAGACACTAGTATCATAAGAGAAAATATAAGCTGCAGGTTTTTCAAACATAAGACAAGGTGCCACACTGACATATGAATCTGTGTCAGTATCCATCTTGTAAATAAAATGTCAGCTGAGACATCCATTTCAAATAACTATAAAAACTCAAGGTAAATGTTACCATATAAGTGGCTCTATCCAATGTTCCATTAATATGAAGGCCATTGGTTCACAATGCATGAACATTTGAATAGAGATTGGAATTAAGTGTATCTTTTCTTAGCACACTCTTTTTTCATAAATTGTGCAAGTAAAAATGGAATACAGGGTATTTGAAGTAATTAAGAAAAAATATTTAGGTACACACGAATATTTCAGTATTTATATACAAACAGTTGGTATTGTCTTGGCAATGACTTTTTTTGGATTTGACAACCAAAGCAATGGCAATGAAAGCAAAAATAAATGTGTGACTTAAAAGATTCTGCACAACAAAAGAAATCATCAAGAAAATGAAAATGACAACCTATGGAATGGGAGAAAATATTTGAAAACTACATATCCGATATGAGGTTAATATCCAAAACATACAAGAAACTCACATAGCTCAATAACAAAGAACCAAATAACACTCTAAAAATAGGTAAAGGCCTTAAATATACATTTTGTCAAAGAAGACATACAAATGGCTGGACAACAGGTACATGAAAAGCTGCCCAACATCACTTATCCTTAGAAAAATGCAAACCAAAACCACAGTGAGACCACTTCGCAACTGTTAGGATATCTATTATCGAAAAGGCAGATAACAGACGCTGGCAAGGATTTGAAGAAAAGGGAACAATTTGTACATTGTTGGTGGGAATGTATAATGGTGTAGCCACCATGGAAAACAATATGGAAATTCCTCAAGAAAATAAAAATAGAACTACTGTATGCTCCAGCCTCTCCACTTATGGGTATATATCCAAAGGAAACAAAATCATTATCTCAAAGTGATATCTGTATTCCAGGTTCATAGCAGAATTATTTACAGAAGCCAAGGTATGAAAACAACCTAAGTGTCTGTCAATAGATGAATGGATAAAGAAAATGTGATACATAAACACACACACACACACACACAACAGAATATTATTCAGCCTTAAAAAAGAAGGAAATTCTGTTATTTGTGACAAAATAGATGAATCTGAAGGTCATTATTCTAAGTGAACTAAATCAGACAGCGGAAGACAAATACCACATGGTATCACTTATATGTGGAATGAAAAACAGAATAAAACAAAAACAGTCAAATTCGTAAAAACAGAGAACAGAGAACGTGGTTGTCAGGGGCTGGGGACTGGGGTAAATAAGCAGAGGTTGCTAAAAGGATACAAACTTTCAGTTATAAGATGAGTAAGTTCAAAGAACCTAATGTAAAACATGGAGACTATAGTTATATAAAACTGTATTTTATGATTGAAATTTGCTAAGAGAATAGAACTTAAATGTTCTCATTCCCCCTCCAAAAGGTAAATATGTGGGGAAAAAACCAAAATAATTGATATCCTAATTATATACCATGTTCGTGTATTTCTTAAAGCAGATCCCCTAAGGTTCAAGTTATTGGTAATGTTTAAGTTGATATATTAATTTGAGGAGGTCTTAACTGAAAGGAAATTATCTGGAGTAAAAGACCTGGCTTCTAATCTCAACTGTCATGTCATTTCTGTGTACCTTTAGGTAAAGTAAATTCTCTGAGACTTGATGTCTTCATCTCTACAGTATAGGTTATAATATCTACCTCACAGACTTGCAGGAATTGAATGAGACATGAAACCCAGTTTTTTCTCACATATGTTAGTCAATAAATATTAGATCCTTTTCTTTATTCAACAATTGTCTAAAATATATAAAACCTAAGTAATTTCTATACATTAATAAATTCATATTTTCAGACCATATTCTTCTAAATCTGAAATCCAGATGTGTATCTTACTGCCTATTTGCTTTGTCCGTTGGGACATCTCAAAGGCCTCACGTTCAAGATCTTGTTTATACCCCTCCTCTACCTGAAATCTTGTTTTCCTTCATTTTTCCCTATCTCAGTTTATGGAACCACTCTTTTCATCCAATCCATAAGTAAGAAATCTAGAAACCACTTATGACACTTCCTGTATCTCAACATATATATTCTACCAATTTCAAAGTGATGGACATTCCCTGCAGAATATCTTTCAAATCCTTCCATTTCTATCTCCCAACCCCATTCCTTATTCAGGCCAACCTACCATCCTCACTCTTCTACTACATTGGCATTCCGGCACTTACTCCCGTCTTTGCCTGTTCCCCACACAATGTCCAAAGTAAACTTCTCAAAAATCTGATTATGTTATAACCTAAATTAATGGCTTCTCATTGTTAGGGGCTGGGGAGCTCCAGCCTCACAGTGCTAAGAATAAAGAAAAGGGCTTCCCCGGTGGCACAGTGGTTGAGAGTCCGCCTGCCGATGCAGGGGACGCGGGTTCATGCCCCGGTCTGGGAAGATCCCATGTGCTGCAGAGCGGCTGGGCCCGTGAGCCATGGCCGCTGAGCTTGCACTTCCAGAGCCTGTGCTCCGCAACGGGAGAGGCCACAACAGTGAGAGGCCCGCGTACCGCAAAAAATAAATAAATAAAGGCAAGACTCCTTGTTATGATCAAGGAGTTTGGACCCTGCTGACATCTTACTCTGCTTCCTCTTATGACAATATTTCAACTAAACAAGCCATCACGGCCCCTTAACATGACATAGTTTCCCTTAGACAGAGATCCTTAGCATAGGCTGGTTTTCCCACCTGGAAATTACATCCCTTCTTTATCCATTTAAATTCTCATCACTCCTTATATCTCATTCTAGTGTCACTTCTTTAGAAAAGCCCCCTCTAAATTCTCTGACCAGGTGAAATCCTCCTGTTATGGGGCCTTATGGCAATATATTTGCCTCTTTCATAGGATTTTTCAAAATAGTTACTGTACCTTTATTGATGTGAATTGACTCCACTATTTACTATACATTTATTGATGTGAATTGACTCTGTTAGTGGTTGACTCCACTAACAGACTGTTAAGTGCTGTATAGTTAGGAAAACCTTGACTGCTTTGGATCACCAATGAATTCTTGCCACCAGGCTAACATAAAGTTGATCAATAAAATTTGCTGAATAAATTAATAACTTTCCAAACAATCTAAACCAGTGAAGTTGTGGCATATATTGCTCAATGCTGAAATTTACTATGGATGAACAATATTAATGCAAGCCTACAGTTTATAACAAAATGTATTTGAATATATAATGGTAGCAGAGATGATGATATAAAGACTCCAAATGGTAACTTAAATTTTAAGGAGAGAATAAAAGTGAAAATTATAATCCACCCTCTTGATATATTTGTATCAGAATGTAAGTGATACACCCATAATCACTTCTAACCAAGGTATTTTTAAAAATATCTTATATTAATACTTTTATCCTGGATGGCATAATAAGGAATTAAAATAGATTTTTTTAAGTTATGCATATGTTTGGTGAGAAAATTGTTACACAAACCTGAATTCGCAATTTAAAGGAAAAAAAGGAAGAAAATAAATAGCAATAACAGGATACTTTATAATTTGACATAAAACCGTATTTAACTAATGTAACCTGTTAAATAAGATTAATTATGAAAAAATATTTGTACACTTGTAAAAAGTTAATAAACGGAAACCTCATTTAATTAGAGTTGGAAGACCAGAAGGGGGAGCTCCCACACCCTGTGACCGTAGCAGAGCCCAACAGGGAGAAGAAAGACGCCTCTTCTTTCCTGGCAAAGACTCAGCCAAGTAAAAAAGCCATGGACTCTTTGTTTATTAAGCCCTTCTTCCCAAATTTATTTTCCTCTCTACAAAAGTGTTCTCCTTCCCTTTCTGTGTGGGGACTTGCTTGTGGGTCGCCATGGTTCCACACCCTGAATTACATTTCCTGGCTGATCCTGAATAAACCCATCTTTGCTGTAGAAATATCTGGCAGTTTATTTGTTTCAGGTCAACACAGTGAAGAGAAATATGTATCTTAATTATCATCGTATACATTGATATGCACCAGATATTCTACAAAAAAATTTCCTTTCTCTGTAATTTTAAAAAGAAGATTTAAGAAACAAACATAAGCTCGATACTATCTGAGATAAATAATGTGAATGTATAACTTAGATAAAATGGAATAATTTCTAGAAAGATATAAACTATCAAAGTTCCCTTAAGAAGAAACAGATAACCATTCCATCAAAGAACACTTCAGGCCCTGATTTTTTTTTTTTTTTAGTTTTATTAAGACATTATTAACATATAACTGTGTAAATTTTAGGTGTATAATATGATATTTGATACACATATTTATTGTAAAACTATTACCACAATAAAGTTAGTCAACACATCCATCACCTCAAAATCGCAATTGTATGTGTGCGTGTGTGTGTGTGTGTGTGGTAAGAACATTTAAAGTCTACTCTCTTAGCAACTTTCAAGTATATAATACAGTAGTGTTAACCATAGTCACAATACTCTCTATACGTTAGATCCCCAGAACTTATTCATCTGATAAGTGAAAGTTTGTATCTTGTGAGCAACAGCTCCCCATTTCCCTCACACCCTAGCCCCTGCAAATCCTGATATCTTCAATGGTGATTTTTGCCAAAAATTTATGGAGGAATAATACCAATCTTACAAAATCTCTCTCTCAGAAAATAAAAATTTTTATGCAGTCTACATCACTCACATATCAAACCCAGACAAAGACATTACAAGAAATGAAAACAAGAGACCAATACTTTTCATGGACATAGAAGAAAAATTCCTCAACAAAATGCTAGTAAATTGAATTCAGCAATGTATTAAAAGATAAATACAAGATAACATGGGATTTATCCCTAAAATGTAAGGCTGGTTCATCATTCAAAAGCAATCAATTTAGTTAAAGGAATCATATGATCATTTTATTTGATGCAGGAAAAGCAGTTGACAGAATTCAACATCCATTAATGATTTAAAAAAAACCCAAAACTCCAAAAAACTGCAAATGAGCATATCTACAACCCCCAGCCCACAAAACAAAGAAACAATGCCTATAGCTAACAACATACTTCCAGTCATACTGTCTTGACAACACCCTCTCTACTGTATATAAAATATTGCCAGTATGACCACTCTACACTTTCAAAATTTGCTCTGGAATCTGAGCTGTCTGTCCAAACATTCCATGTTATTTTTCCAGGTCCAAATTACTGACTTACTATGGTTCACTTTACCAAAGTTGCATAGGTTTTGAGTGACATGTTCCATCCTTATGTTTTCCATTAGCCCTGTTATTTTTAGTGTGTGATTTTGTAGGACTTGAGGTTTTTCACCAATGCAGACACCACACTACACTACATACACATTTAGTTACGTAGATCTGCACTGTCCAATACGGTAGCTACTAGCCATATGTCGCTCTTGAGATTTTGAAATGTGGCTAGTCTAAATTGAGTTGCCCTGTAAGGGTAAAAAAATACACCAGATTTAAAAGACACAAGATAAAAAAAGAATATAAAATGTCTCAACAATTTTTGTATTGATTACATGTTCTTAATATACTGGGTTAAATAAAACTTATTAAATTTAATTTCACCTGTTTTTCTTTTTGTTCTTAATATGACTACTAGAAAATATAAAATTGTAAACATAGAGATATTTATTGGAAAGCATTTATATAAACTACCACTCTGTTCAAAGCAGCAATCAATAATTCTTTTTCTGCATTTCTGAAATTTAAAAGTTCTGAAAAACATTTAAAAAAATAATTTGGTACTAACTCATTTGTTGGCAAAATATGACTTGAAGTGAAGTTATTTATAGAGCTACTGGTTAGAAGTCTTGTGTCCTAGAACTCTATGGGTATGTTGTATACCACAGGCATACAGTCTTTTACACAAGCTGGAGCCAGATATTCTTTCAAAACTGAGAATCTTATTAGGGCTATATACATGTATACAGTCTATTATATAAAACCCACAGTCTAGAGAGGCACCCTCCAATCATTATCTGAATTGCTAAAGCACAATGTATGAATATTCACTCTAAGTGGTATAATTAAAGACTATTAATAGTATCTCAGTTTATTTATATAGTAATAAAAAGTAAATTAAATGGTAAATTACATAATGGGGGTAAATAGTCTCTAAATGATTTTGGTTTTTTAAAATAAAACCAAACTTCAAGCACATAAAATTTCAAGCTCAGCTAAATTGCTGGATCTATATATACTAAAAATGACTATTAAATTTGTTAGTTTGAGAATCTTGGAGAAAGTGCATGCTACTTTTATTATCATTTTGTGGCAGCTGGACCTCTGAGGAGATGTCAAAGAAGGGATTCTTCAGAGATGAACTATGATTCAGCCCTTTTTTTTCTTAACAGATTTGTTTAGATATTCACGACTGTACAAATCACTCATTTAAAATGTACAATTCAATGTGAATTTTTCTCTATTCACAGATATGTGCAATCATCACCACAGTCCATTTTAGAACATTTTCATCATGTCAGAAAGAAACTTTGAACACTTTAGTTATCATCCCTAAATTCCCATCTCACCTAAGCAACCATTAATCTAATTTCTGTCTCTGTAGATTTCTCTATTCTTGATTTTCATATGAATGGAATAATATAGTATGTGGTCTTTTGTGATTGACTTCTTTCATAGCATATTTTCAAGGACCATAGCTTTGTACAGCCCTCTTTCAATGTCATCTGGGCTATTAACATGGATATCTTTCCGAGCAGCTTTTCTTTAATTGATTCAACTGATCTGACCTCTTGAGTTTTGCTCAAGGCCAGCAATTAACTGATAACATGGTTTCACCATATCCAGAGAAATATTTTCCACAAAGTCAGCATCATCTTCTCAATTATCCTCCTGCTTCACTGTAACTATTTCAGCAATATTCCCATCCCATAATTTTCCCTTGAAGGAATGCACAGCAGGCACATCATTGTTAATGATCAGCATTTCTCTAATGCTGAGCTTTCTCTAGCTTAATTGCACTTTCACTGATGCATATTTGGTGAACTAATAAGGTTTAATTTAGTCTTTTTAATTGTATCAGGAAATCCTTTAAAGTCTTCAACTGTGTGCTTGTTTTGAAGTTTCTGCGATATCCTCACTTTCTGGCCTCTAACTATTGGCAGATGCCTCCTTTTCTATTTCTCTGTTACCTACAGGGGCATCTTTTGCTATTTCACACTTTTCATGGTGTCATTTATTAAAAAACCATAAACTAAAACATCAGTGAATTGCAGCATCACCTATGGCTAAGAGGAAGCTGAGGCACAAATCATGTGTCAGGTCAAGTCAGATTCTGCTACCAAAATAGCTTTGGCTCCCAGATTACCAAAATTTCAGTTTTCAAAGTTTTTTGGATAATTATAAAAGATAGTTTTAGATAGATCTTAGTAAATTAGATAGATCTTGGTATAAGATAGTGGACCTGAATATTATGTGTACTAAGTAGCTTTTCTAAAAATGTAAATAATTCTGGATCCCAAAATGCATCTGGCCCCAAGAGATTCAAATAATCAACTGATTTGATGTCATGGACTATAAATCAGGTTAAGTTGTTTGAAAGGTTGTGTTACTGAACCAAACATGGGTCTGCTTGCCCATGAACAGTAAAGCCAATCTACTGGCACTTGGTTGTGGTGAAGGAAAGTGCAGCATTTAATGCAGGGCCCCAAGCAAGGAGTCCAGGTAGCTAGTGCTTAAAATGCTCAAACTCTCTGAAGGATTTCAGGGAAAAGTTTTTTTTTTTTTAAGAAGATGTTGAGGGTAGGAGTGTATTAATTAATTAATTAATTTTTGCCGTGTTGGGTCTTCGTTTCTGTGCAAGGGCTTTCTCTAGTTGTGGCCAGCAGGGGCCACTCTTCATCGCGGTGCGTGGGCCTCTCACTGTTGCGGCCTCTCTTGTTGCAGAGCACAGGCTCCAGATGCGTGGGCTCAGTAGTTGTGGCTCACGGGCCTAGTTGCTTCGCGGCATGTGGGATCCTCCCAGACCAGGGCTCGAACCCATGTCCCCTGCATTAGCAGGCAGGTTCTCAACCACTGCGCCACCAGGGAAGCCCCAGGGAAAAGTTTTTAAATACAGGGTGAGGGAAGGGAGTTGTGAGGTATGTGACCAGCTCGTGGACATTCTTCTGATTGGTTGGTGGTGAGGTAATTGAGAGTCAACATCCTCAAACTTCTGGTTCCAACCAGTCTGGGGTCTACCCACTTGTGGGCAGCATATAGTTAACTTTTTCCACCTGGTGGGGGTTTCAGTATTTGCAAAACAGATCAAAGAACATGGCTCAGAATATTATCGATAGCCCTTGAGAAGGAACTAAAGCTGCTTGACTTTGTTTAATGGCTACATTATTATTATTTTGTCTTGTTTGACTGTTTTCCTTTCTTTGTGCATTTTCTCACTTCTCTAATTAAATTTGCTCTTTGGAACTTGGTGAAGGCCTAGGAGACTAAAGTTTCTCTACAGACAAGAGGCAGGTAGAGGACATCATGTGTGTGTGGGTTCTCCTCCAGGAAGGCCCCATAAGGTCCTGCTCGGCTACAGTTGTACCCATCTTTCATATCCTTACTGTTGTATCCTTACTGGCTGTTCTATCAATTACTGAAAGAGAGGTGTTAAAATCTTCAACTATATTTTCATATTTATCTGTTATCAGGTGTTTGTACATTTAGGATTCTAATATCTTCTTGATTAATTGATTTTTTAATTGAGTCATAATTTACATATAACATTGTATAGGTTTAAGGTGTACAGGGGAATTCTCTGGTGGTCTGTGGTTAGGACTCTGGGCTTTCACTGCGGAGGGCCTGGGTTCAATCCCTGGTCGGGGAACTAAGATCCCACAAGCCACTAGGCATGGCCAAGAAAAAATAATAAGGCAAGTTTAAGGTGTACAACATTTTGGTTTGATATATTTATATATTGCAATAGGACTACCATAGGTTTAGCTAACACCTCTATCACCTCACATAATTAACATTTCTTTTTTGTGATGAGAACACTTAAGATTCAGTTTCTTATAAAGCTTGAAGTATATAGTATAGTATTGTTGATTATAATCACTATTCTGTGCCATTTTTGTCAGTATGAAAGGGCCCTCTTTATTACTAGTAAGGATCTTGTTTGAAGTCTACTGGGTCTGATATTAACATAGGTTATACAAGCTTTATTATGTTTCATATCTTCCTGGTATATTTTGTGGATGGTATATCTTCAAAACTGTCTGTGTCTTAATGAATACAGTATCCCTTGTAAACAGCATAGAGTTGTATCTTTCTTTTCTTTAAATCCAACCTGATGGTTTCTACCTTTTGACTGGATTTTTTTGGTCCAGTTACCTTCTTGATATCTGTTTTCCTGCTGTGCCTTTTGTTTTTCTTTATTTGTTTCACCTTTCCTATCTTCTTCTGGAAAGATTGAACATTTTGATATTATATCCTATCTCCTGCATTATACTTTAAGTCATTACTTTTAGGTAAATATCTCTAGGAATTCCAATATGCACCTTTAAAATAATTCATTCTACTTCAAATTAATATTATACTATTTCATGCATTATGTAATACACTTACCAAAATATGATTCTACTTAAACTTCTTTCCATCCTTTGTGCTGTTGTATAATTTATTTTTCTTCTAGTTATGTTATAAACCTCATGAACATTGCTATAATTTTTCCTTAAGTAATCAATTGCCTTTTAAGGAATCTAAGAAAAGAAAGATGACCTTTTATTTTATCCATTTATTTCACATTTCAAGGGCTCTTTTTGCTGTCTTATAAATCTGAGTTTCCATCTGGTATCATTTTCCTTCAACCTAAGTAAGTTTATTGGCAATAAAATCTCCCAGTTTTGTTTATCTGAAAATATTTTTACCTCACCTTCCAAGATATTTTCTAAGATATTTTCATGACATACAGAATTTTTAGGCTGGCAGGTATTTTCTTTTTTATCAGGCATTTTAAAGGAGTCATGTCATTGTTTTCTGACCTCAACTTTTTCTCATGTGAAGTCAGTTGCCATTGTTATGTTGTTGTTTCTCATATGCAATGTATTATTTTCTCTAGCTGTTTTTAATATTTGTTTCTTTACATCTGGATTTCAGCAATTGAACTGATGGTCCTACTATGGTTTTCTTTATATTTATCCTATCTGTAGTTGATTGGCCATCCTGCA
Source organism: Grampus griseus (assembly GCF_964374135.1). Classification (NCBI taxonomy): domain Eukaryota; kingdom Metazoa; phylum Chordata; class Mammalia; order Artiodactyla; family Delphinidae; genus Grampus; species Grampus griseus. Next base: position 103,871,595 of record NC_138998.1, read on the forward strand.
TTTGTAGGTTGCTTTCTGTAAACAAATTTGGAAATTTTTTTAGCCAATATATTTTTTCAAATTTTTCCTCTCAGTGCTTCAATATGGTGAAATTATTTGACGTCTTCAAGACTACAGATCCTTTTTCTGTTTCCAATATGCTATAAAAATGATCCAATGAAATTTCTATTTTAGTTGTGTATTTTCTAAGTTCTATTATTTCCATTTAGTTCCTTTTTATAGTTTCCAAAGAGCTTGAAATTACCCATCTCATCACCCATTTTACCCATTTTGTCTTTCAGAATCTAAATATTTATCTCAATTATTTTTTGTGATTATAAGGTTTTTTTGGGGTAACTATCAGATCTTTGGCTGCAGGAAGGTAATTGATTGATGGTCCAGCCCAGTGTACTGTGAAACTCATCACCTTGTTCACATTGAGGGCACAGGTCCTATGAATACTCTTCATAAGATTAGCTAAAGAGGAGAGAAAAGACAACTTGATTTATAAACAGGTTGGATTTTACATGGTTCCAAAGCTAAAATAGGGGCTGAATCTAGACACATTCAAGAGCATCTGTGAAAGGCAGTGGAGAGGAAAAATCTTTCTAATGAGTAGAGCTGCAAGTGTACACCTAGTTATCTACTTCGGTTGAAGGAGAAGTGGGTCAATACGAGAATATACACAGGTTTCTGGTTAGGGGCTTTAAAGAAAAAGGACTAGAAAATTGGAGACAAGAAGGTAGGGAATAGAGTCATTTGAGTAGACATATGGTGGGGGTCATGAAAAGTGAAGATTTTTGTATCACGTGTGAATGTTCACCAAAAAGCATCCACTGCTGAAGAAGCACAAAATAATGATATAGATCAGTTGATATAAACAAGTCTTTATCATTGACCCAAACTGTCATGATGGGCATGTGAATGTAGTGCCCTGGTAGCAGTCACAGAGGCTATCATGAGCCCAACATTGTGGACTCTTACTAAGGGCTTCTAACTACTTCTGCCTATGAATGTCCAATATGTCAGCAACAAAGACCAATATTGCACCCAACTTATGACACAATTCCTCAAGGATACCGACTGGCCACATGGTGGCAGTTCAAATGTATCAAACCCCTTCTGTCCTGGGAGGACAGGCAGTTTATCCTCAAAGAAATAGTTACCTATTCCAAGTATGTGTTGTCCCATGACCATAGGGTCCACCAATTATAACACATACAGCACCATCTAGCCTCATAGAATGCTAGAAAAGTCTACTAATGGTATAGCTAAAGCACCAGCTGAATAACAACATGGAAACATAGGGTGTCATCCTGCAAAAAACATTAGATAAGATACTTCATTATGACTCTGTGTCCTTAGTAGAATAGTACATGATTTCAGATGTATTATAACAAGGAGATGAAAAGAATAGCCCTTCTTACCATCACTCCCCATGCTTCCCTGGGGAATTTTTGCTTCTCATCCTGAATATTATAGGCTCTGCAGGCTTAGAGGTTTTGTTTCCAAAGGAAGTGTACTCTTGCCAAGGAACATAGTAAGGATCCTGTTGAAATACAAGCTTGGCTGCCAGTAGGACACTTTGAATTTCTTATACCCAGGGATCAGCAGTTAAGAAGAGAAGTCACGGAGCAGTCAAGATGGACAATGAGAAGGATGTGGAATTCACATCTCTGCAAAACTAGGGCACCTACCAGGCACCGGTGGGGGACCACGGATGCCTAAGGGGACAAGAGGAACTCCCAGTGACCAAGTCCTAAGCAGAGGCTCCACCCCACGCTTGAACGTCACCCTGTCTAGGCTCCGCACCCAAGGCCTTTTCCAGCTGCGTGGGTCCTGAACCTGGGCTCCGCCCCACGCTCAAACATCACCCCCCACACCTGCCTAGTCCCTGCCCCACCCTGAACCCACCCCTGCCTAAGTTCCACCTCTGCCTAAACTCCGCCCCTATAGCCAAGGCATTTTTTTTTTCCTCTTTTAGATTGGGGTTCTGTTTTACCTTCTTGATTCACTGTTGTTGATTCATTTATATTTTTATTTTTCTAATAAATCTTCTATTTTCTAATTTTATTTTCTTCTTTATACTTTGTTATTGTTCTCTCCTTTTGTCTTGTTCCCCCTGTTTTTTGTTTTTTCTTTTCCTTTTTCTGTTGTGATTTTATTTTACCTTGATGCAGTTGTTTCAATTATATTTTTATTTTTCGTAATATATTTTTTATCTTTCTAATTTTATTTTGTTTTGTATTCTTTTTTATTGTACTCCTCCTTTTTTTTCTTTCTTTCTTCATTTTCTTTTTCTTTTGCCAAACTACATGGCTTGTGGGATCTTTGTTCCCAGGCTGGAGGTTGGGCCCGAGCTCCTGTGGTGGGAGCTGTGAGTCCAAACTGCCGGACTAACAGAGAATCTCAGACCCCAGGGAACATTAATCAGAGTGAGGCCTCCCAGAGGTCCTCATCTTGGCATGAAGACCTGGCTTTATCGAACTGCCTGCAAACTCCAGTGCTGGACACCCCAGGCCAAACAACCAGTAAGACAGGAATGCAGCCCCACCCTTCAAAAAAGAAAAAAAATGAAACTACAAAAAATATGTTACAGACAAAGGAGCAAAGTAAAAACCTACAAGACCAAATAAATGAAGATGAAATAGGCAACCTACCTGAAAAAAAGTTCAGAGTAATGATAGTAAAGATGATCCAAAATCTCAGAGACAGAATGGAGAAAATACAAGAAACATTTAACATGGATCTAGAAGAACTAAACAGCAAACAAACAGTGATGAACAACACGATAACTGAAATTAAAAATGCTCTAGAAGGAATCAATAGCAAAATAACTGAGGCAGAAGAATGGAAAAGTGAGCTGGAAGATAAAATGGTGGAAATAACTGCCAGGGAACACAATAAAGAAAAAAGAATGAAAAGAATTGGGAACAGTCTCATAGGTCCTGGGACAACATTAAATGTACCAACATTCGAATTACAGTGGTCCAAGAAGAAGAAGAGTAAAAGAAAGGGTCTGAGAAAATATTTGAAGAGATTATAGTTGAAAACTTCCCTAACATGGGAAAGGAAATAGTCAATCAAGTCCAGGACGTGCAGAGAGTCCCATAGAGGATAAACCCAAAGAGTAACAAGCCGAGACACATATTAATCAAACTATCAAAACTTAAATACAAGAAAAAATATTAAAAGCAGAAGCAAGGGAAGAGCAACAAATAACGCACAAGGGAATCCCCATGGTTAACAGCTGATCTTTCAGCAGAAACTCTGCAAGCCAGAAGGCAGTGGCAGGACATATTTAAAGTAATGAAAGGGAAGAACCTACAACCAAGATTACTCTACCCAACAAAGATCTCATTCAGATTCGACGGAGAAATTAAAACCTTTACAGACAAGCAAAAGCTAAGAGAATTCGCACCACAAAACCATCTTTACAACAAATGCTAAAGGAACTTCTCTAACTGGGAAACACAAGAGAATAAAAAGACCCACAAAAACTAACCCAACTCAATTAGAAAATGGTAATAGGAACATACATATCTATAGTCACCTTGAATGTACATGGATTAAACGCTCCAACAAAAAGACACAGACTAGCTGAATGGATACAAAAACATGACCCTTATATATTCTGTCTACAAGAAACACACTTCAGACCTAGGGACACATACAGACTGAAAGTGAGGGGGTGGAAAAAGATATTCCATGCAAACAGAAATCACAAGAAAGCTGGAGTAGCAATACTCGTATCAGATAAACTAGACTTTAAAATAAAGACTGTTACAAGAGATAAGGAAGGACACTACATAATGATCAAGGGATCAATCCAAGAAGAAAACATAACAATTATAAATATTTATGCACCCAACATAGGAGCACCTTAATACATAAGGCAAATGCTAACAGTCATAAAAGGAGAAATCTAAAGTAACACAATTATAGTGGGGGACTTTAACATCCCACTTACACCAATGGACAGATCATCCAGACAGAAAATAAATTAGGAAACACAAGCTTTAAATGACACAATAGACCAGATAGACTTAATTGATGTTTTTAGGACATTCCACCTGAAAGTGGAAGAACACACTTTCTTCTCAAGTGCACACAGAATGTTATCCAGGATAGATCACATTTTGTGTCACAAATCAAACCTTGGTAAATTTAAAAAAATTGAAATCATATCAAGCATGTTTTATGACCACACACTATGAGATTAGAAATCAATTACAGGAAAAAAGCAGTAAAAAATACACATACATGGAGGCTAAATGGTGTGCTGCTAGATAACCAAGAGATCACTGAAGAAAGCAAACAGGAAATAAAAAAATACCTAGAAACAAATGGCAATGAAAACACGATGATACAAAACCTATGGGATGCAGCAAAAGCAGTTCTAAGAGGGGAGTTTATAGCAACTCAAGTTCACCTCAAGAAACAAGAAAAATCTCAAATAAACAATCTAACCTCACACCTAAATCAACTAGAAAAAAAAAGAACAAAAGAATCCCAAAATTAGAAGAAGGAAAGATCAGAGCAGAGGGCTTCCCTGGTGCGCAGTGGTTGAGAGTCCGCCTGCCGATGCAGGGGATACGGGTTCATGCCCCGGTCCGGGAAAATCCCACATGCCACGGAGCGGCTGGGCCCATGAGCCATGGCCGCTGAGCCTGCACATCCGGAGCCTGTGCTCTGTGACGGGAGAGGCCACAGCAGTGAGAGGCCCGCGTACTGCAAAAAAAAAAAAAAAAAAAAAAAAAATCAGAGCAGAAATAAATGAAATAGAAACAAAACAATAGAAAAGATCAATAAAACTAAAAGCTGGCTCTTTGAGAAGATAAACAATATGGATAAACCTTTAGCCAGACTCATCAAGAAAAAAAGGGACAGGACTCAAATCAATAAAATTAGAAACGAAGAAGGAGAGATTACAACTGACACTGCAGAAATACAAAAGATCATAAGAGACTACTACAAGCAACTATATGCCAATAAAATGGACAACCTGGAAGAAATGGACAAATTCTAGGAAAAGTACAACCTTCCAAGACTGAACCAGGAAGAAATAGAAAATAGGAACAGACCAAACATAAGTAATGAAATTCAAAGTGTGATTAAAAATCTTCCAACAAACAAAAGTCCAGGACTAGTTGGCTTCACAGGCAAATTCTATCAAACATTTAGAGAAGAGTTAACACCTATCCTTCTCAAACTCTTCCAAAAAATTGCAGAGGGAGAAAAACTCCCAAATTCATTCTATGAAGCCACCATCACCCCGATACCAAAACTAGAATACGATATCACAAAAAAAGAAAATTATAGACCAATGTCACTGATGAACATAGATGCAAAAATCCTCAACAAAATACTAGCAAACAGAATCCAACAACACATTAAAAGGATCACACACCATGATCAAGTGGGATTTATCCCACAGATGCAAGGATTCTTCAATATATGCAAAATAATCAATGTGATAAACCATATTAACAAATTAAAGAATAAAAACCATATGATCATCTCAATAGATGCAGAAAAAGCTTTTGACAAAATTCAACACCGATTTATGATAAAAACTCTCCAGAAAGTGGGCATAGAGGGAACCTACCTCAACAAAATCAAAACCATATACAACAAACCCACAGCAAACATCATTCTCAATGGTGAAAAACTGAAAGCATTTCCTCTAAGATCAGGAACAAGACAAGGATGTCCACTCTCACCGCTGTTATTTAACGTAGTTTTGGAAGTCCTAACCACAGCAGTCAGAGAAGAAAAAGAAATAAAAGGAATACAAATTTGAAAAGAAGTAAAACTGTCACTGTTTGCCAATGACGTGATACTATACAAAGAAAATCCTAAAGATGCCACTAGAAAACTACTAGAACTAATCAATGAATTTGGTAAGGTTGCAGGTTACAAAATCAATGCACAGAAATCTCTTGTATTCCTGTACACTAACAACAAAAAATTGGAAAGAGAAATTAAGCAATCTACAGGTTCAATGCAATCCCTATCAAATTACCGATAGCATTTTTCACAGAACTAGAACAAGAAATTTTACAATCTGTATGGAAACACAAAGGACCCTGAATAGCCAAAGCAATCTTGAGAAAGAAAAACAGATCTAGAGGAATCAAGCTCCTTGACTTCAGACTATACTATAAAGCTCCAGTAATCAAGACAGTATGGTACAAAAACAGAAATATAGAACAATGGAACAAGATAGAAACCCCAGAGATAAACCCACGCACATATGGTCACCTTATCTTTGACAAAGGAGGCAAGAATATACAATGGAGAAAAGACAGCCTCTTCAATAAGTGGTGCTGGGAAAACTGGACAGCTACATGTAAAAGAATGAAATTAGAACACTCCCTAACACCATACACAAAAATAAACTCAAAATGGATTAAAGACCTAAATGTAAGGCGGACACTGTAAAAATCTTAGAGGCAAACATAGGGAGAACATTCTATGACATAAATCACATAAATCTTACTGTGATTTTCTCCCTCAGAATGGGAGAAAATATTTGCAAACGAAGCAACTGACAAAGGATTAATCTCAATAATATGCAAGCAGCTCATGCAGCTCAATATCACAAAAAAAACCAACACAATCCAAAAATGGGTGGAAGACCAAAATAGACATTTCTCCAAAGAAGACATACAGATGGCCAACAAATGCATGAAAAGGTGCTCAACGTTACTAATCATTAGAGAAATGCAAATCAAAACCACAGTGAGGTGTCACCTCACACCGGTCAGAATGGCCATCATCAAAAAATGTACAAACAATAAATGCTGGAGAGGGTGTGGAGAAAAGGGAACCCTCTTGCACTATTGGTGGGAACGTAAATTGATACAGCCACTATGGAGAACAGTATGGAGGTTCCTTTAAAAACTAAAAATAGAACTACCGTATGACCTAGCAATCCCACTACTGGGCATCTACCCTGAGAAAACTATAATTCAGAAAGAGACATGTACTACAATGTTCATTGCAGCACTATTTACAATAACCAGGACATGGAAGCAACCTAAATGTCCATTAACAGATGATTGGATAAAGAAGATGTGGCACATATATACAATGGAATATTGCTCACCCATAAAAATGAACAAAATTGAGTTATTTGTAGTGAGGTGGATGGACCTAGAGTCTGTCATACAGAATGAAGTAAGTCAGAAAGAGAAAAACAAATACCGTATGCTAACGCATGTGTATGGAATTTTAAAAAGTGGTACTGATGAACCTAGTAACAGGGCAGGAATAAAGATGCAGACGTAGAGAATGGACTTGAGGGCCCGGTGGAGGAGGGTAAGCTGGGACGAAGAGAGAGAGTAGCATTGAGATATATACACTACCAAATGTAAAATGGATGGCCAGTGGGAAGCTGCTGCATAGCACAGGGAGGTCAGCTCAGTGCTTTGTGATGACCTAGAGGGATGGGATACGGAGGGTGGTAGGGAGGCTCAAGAGGGAGGGGATATGGGGACATATGTATACATATAGCTGATTCACTTTAATATACAGCAGAAACTAACACAACATTGTAAAGCATTTATACTCCAATAAAGGTGTGAAAAAAAAAAAAGAAGTCACCGTAATGTCAGAGGTAAATGAACCGATTGGTAGGAGGAAGTGAGGCTGCTTTTATACAAGGACAGAAAAAAAATAAGTGTGCAACACAGGTGATTCATTTGCATGCATTTTGCCACTCCTCTGATTTTAAAGTGTGTCTTTTCTGGGGTGTCAGTGGAAACAAAGTATTTACTGAGTCTCTCTAATTTGGCAGGACTTGAACTCAAAACTCTGTCACCCAATGTTGTGTTAGTTTCTGCTGTACAACAAAGTGAATATGGGTGACAAAGAGAGGTTAACTAAAATCTCTCCTAATCACTGTCTGCCTTATAGCTGTAGCTTCCTACTGGGATCCTTGGAGTTTTTTTTTTTGCACAAGCAAAAAATTTTGGAGTTAGCAAAGAATTTGAGGAAATTTTATATGTATTTAGATTTCAGGACTCCTTGGGTTTTCTCTCTCTTTCTCTCTCTCTCTCTCTCTAGGATTGTGTCCTTCAATTTTCAGTCATTCTGGCATCTCTCAATCCCACTCAATCCCTCTGAACCTTATACTCTGCACAATCTGTTCAATAAAAGTTTAGCTTTCTGTTTAAACTTTATCAGCTGGTGCTGGTGAGATTACCTGGGTAAAAATCTCTCCCACTGTGTCTCCCTTGTTTCCAAGATCAGATTCTCTCCTGTTTCTGCCTGATTTTGGTGGTTCTCCAACGTTTTCAGTATTTCTTTATATTATTTTCAGGGTTAAATAGTATTATTCATTATTTTTGGAGGGTTAGGTTAATGACAGGAATTCCACAATTACTGGAAGCCAGAATCCTCAATTAGCTTTTTAACAACAACAAAAAATCCTAGGGCATTGCTTTGGTTTGTCTTTTATTTAATCAATGTCTCATAGAATAGAGTTTCTTGACACATAGTAGGGGCTCAATAAATATTTATTAAATTAGTAACTATGATTGGATCTTCAAGGATCATGAAATAATTCTTTTAAAAACCTCAAACGTGAATGAAAGAGCAAAGCAAAGACCAGTAAGAGACAGAGGGAATAATACAGGATGCCAAGAGATAAAGTGAGATATTGTATCTATGAAACAAAAATGCTATAAATAAGGAATGAGCAGATAACAATAAGATGATAAACAAAAACTCTTGGAAATTTAAGAGACAGATAAAAAAAATTTCATCATTATTGTTGGAAAATAACTAAAGGACATATCCTAAAAAGAGAATAAAAGGATGATTTTAAAAATAGGAAACAAAAGCAGTACATTTATATGATCAGTTCAGGAGATCCAGCAGCTTCCTAAGTGGCAGGATAAAGGATAATGTCAGGGAAAATGAGGACAGAGAACATAGAGAAGAAAAATAAAAGTATAAGAATATTGCTTGGTACTAAAGGACACAAGACTCTATATTTAGTGAGCTAAATTATGTCTAGAACAATAAATGGGGGGAAGTAGACATGAGCCAAGGAAAATCATAGGATAATTTAGAATACAAGGATTAAAAAAGAACTCTTAGACCTTCTAGAGAGGAAAAAAATGTATACATCAGCTTATTAGTCCAAATAGCAATGAATGTCTCACCAACCAAAATGAAAGCAAGAATACAATAATAGAGGAATTATTTTAAAAGTCTAAGTCAAATTATTTTCAATTTAGAATTCTATACCTGTCAATCAATCAAGTATAAAGATAGAGTAATGCAAATTCCAGACAGGTGATGACTCAAAAATGTTTATTTTTTAATCTTCCCTTTATTAAGAATTTATTGGACAGTGTGGACTGTAAAATGAGGATATAAAATTTGGGATTTGGCAAGTAAACAGTCTACCATAGGGGCAAAGAGAGTATTCAGATGATGGCAGTGGAGCAGCCCTAAAAAATAACCCGTCTGACTGGAATAAAGAAAAGAAGGCCCTAGGAATGATGATTCCAAGAAGAGAAATGGAGTTGGGAAGGTGGAGCTCATGAATAAAACTTTAGATAGGCAGGTGGGAGGGCTTTTTGAGGCTTGGACAACTAATAAAGGGTACACTAAAAATGTCAAATGAAAAATGAAACAATCATTAGCTCTAGGGAAAAAAATTAAAAGGTACACATAAAGGATGCATAGAATTTATTCCTGACTCAAGAGTAGGAAAAATATATTGGGGAAGAGAGGAGAGCCAAGTAATCACTTATTAAGATGAAAACTCAGAAGATAATGCCTAAAATGCTTTTGCCAAGGTCCATCAATGCACACATAAAAGGGAAAGTAGCCATAGAAGTTGAGAATGGGTGATGCTGGTAAACAGTATTTTAGATGAAGTAAAAAAGTGCAAGATGTTGCTATTTTCACATTATACGTTCTTTAGCAATATTTTATTTTTGTAGTGTACTACTCTGATAAAAGTTTTTTATTTTAAAATAAACATTACAAAATTTCAAGAGCAGTGGAGAAAAAGCATAAATACTAAGGATTTGAATATGGAAAGGAAAACATATGGAAAGTCAGTGAAGATTCAAGCCTGGTAGGAGTTGTGAATTTTTACTCTGTAATAGTGGAACTTCAAATCCGAGGAGATACAGGGACTTTCCTTGCAAAGATTAACTTTATCCTATAGCTTGTGGGTGGCCAGTGACCATTTATGATCAGACAAGTTGTTTAGTAAATCTAGCTGGGCATCTCTGTGAAATAAGAATGAACTGTAGGCAATTAAGTATAAGGTCGTAATATAAGGACTAGATTTGAGTTTGGAAAAAAAGAAATAGGTCTCAGAAAGTCTGAAGAAATAACCACCAGGCAGGAGTTGGATGATTGATTGATTGATTGATTATTGAATCTAAAGAAAGCATGAAGATAAAGATGTGAGATACACACACACAAACACACACACACACACACACACACACAGAGTGGAATACTACTTGGCCATAAAAAAGAATGAAATAATGCCATTTGCAGCAAAATGAATGGACCTAGAGATTATCATACTAAGTAAGTCAGACAAAGACATAATACCATATGATATCACTTATTTGTGGGACCTAAAATATGATACAAATGAACTTATTTACAAAACAGAAACAGATTCACAGACATAGAAAACAAACTTATGGTTACAAAAGGAGAAGGCGGGTAGGGGACAGATAAATTAGGAGTTTGGATTAACAGATACAAATTACTGTACATTATATAAAATAGATAAACAAGAAGGTCCTACTGTATAGCACAGGGAGCTATATTCAATATCCTGTAATAAACCATAATGGAAAGGAATATGAAAAAGAATCTATCATCTATCTATTTACTATATATATATATATATATATATATATATACATATATACTGAATCACTTTGCTGTACACCAGAAACTAACACAACATTGTGAGTCAACTACACTTCGATTAAAAGAAAAGAAAAAAAGCATCAGTCAAAGAAGACTCAGAAATCTAAGTGTGAAGCAAAAATACACATATACATGCATATGTCATAATATATATACATAAAAAACAGCCAATTTTGGGTATAGCAGGTTCATTTTGCATTTTCAGCGTACTGGGAAAAGTGACAGAGAATCATTCAAAGAAGCATTTGTTTGAACAGCTGAATGTGTACTTAAATAAAGTGATGAAGTGACTTTTAATATAACAACTTCATTGAAATTTATATTTTAAAAAAGCATTAGAAACATGAAGAGTCTTATATAAATATAAAAGGTATCCCCTTGAGAGAAAAGAGCATCCTAAAAAGGCATTTCATTGTTAAGAGAAATAATTTACCTTTAAACCAATAAAAAATGAGCTAAATTTAGTCGCTAAGTGGATTTGTAAACATGAGCTATTCCTAAATGGAGCAGCTAATGCTCCATAACTATCAGAGGCCCATCAAGCACTATAGTCGCAGATAACCTGGAGGTATCAGAGCACAGAAAAGATCCATTTCTTTGCCCTTTTTTTCAAAGTGAAATAAGAGAGTATCTGATTGTTTACCAGGAGATCTGGCGTGCAGTGAAATCTGTTATGCTTTTTTTTTTTTTAAGACAGATTAATCTATTTAAATTCCTTGAGGTTGCTCTAAACAAAATGGCAAAGCACGGAGTTAGGCAACAGTGGTTGTTTGTCTTCGTAAAGTGAAGACACTTCTGAAAAGTGAATAATACGTGACAGCAAATAAAAGTATAAAAAAGATGTAAAGCAAATGGAAAATGGATTTTTCAGTAATTGCCTGAGAGAATACTGAAGAAGGAGAGAGCATGTAATATTGAAGTCAGACTTGCTGAAGGGCCAGGACAAAATTGTGCTGCATCCCCGGGTTACTTGAAGATATACAATTTTCAGAAGGAAAACAAAAACAATAGCTGTGTAAGGGAACTCACTACTATTAGGGATCTATATGCAAACAAACAAATAAAAAAGAAATTTTTAAAAGAAAAGGAAAAGGCTGTAAGCAAAATATAAAGCGGTATCTTCTGTTGACTGCTAAGGCATTTCACAGAGCAGTCATTACACAATTTTCATTAAGCGACAGGCATCTCTAAGTCCTACATCATTTTTAAGGGCACTATCATTGCTAAGATAGTATTTTTTTTTTCTGTTCAAAAAGACATTTCTAGTCATGTTACCATCTGTGAGCACATTCAGCTCAAACAAAGGAGTCTTATGTTAAAGAATTAAATTGGTATCTCATACTAACCATATATCTGGAATTCAATAAAATATTGATTTGACATTTTTCAAACTGCAAATGAGACAATATAAAAAGAAGGAAGAGTAGTAAAGTAGTAAACATAAATTCCTAGAAAGGAAGAAGCACACATATTTCTTTATGTTGACTTTATTGTCCAAAACAGGGTTATTTGTCTAACTGATAACAGTACTTAAGGCAATAAATAATGTCGTGGAGAAACAATTTTAATTACAAAGCACTATTCAAAAAGGTGTTAGTAATCTACCAACCTTAGGTAACTTGATTTGGAAAACTAGCTTATGATTTTCTGTGCTCAATAAGTCAATAAATATTCAATCAATTTTAAGTGCTATGATATAGAAAGAGAGCTAGTAGACCATTTTGAAGAGGTCTTCTTCACACAACACAGAAGAGTGACTAACACCTAGGAGGTGTACCAAAAGGAATTGAGTCTGTCACTCAAAGGGACTCAGTTCTTTTCTGTGGAGCTACACTTAAAGCAACTGTCAGTTATAGTGCTGGTGTTCAGAATACAGAGCTCCGAATATGAAGTGAGCCATGCAGTATGCAGGACAAGAAAGCAGAAAGACTCCAGATCATTCAATATCAGAATCATCAAAGTTCAGAATCAGGAGAGCCAAAAGAAACCATTCAGGCTAAAGTTTACTGACTCCCAATGCTTTTGAATACTTTGGCAATATAAGACCAATTCTTGTAAGTACAAAAAGAAGCCACAGAAGGATTTAAAGCAAGGCAGTGTTATAGGGTGATTTACAAAGAAATTCACTTGCTGCTCTGGGGAATATGGATTGGAAGGGAGAGAGTTTGAAAGTGGAGGGATGTTGTTAAAGTAATCCAGATGAAATAGATAATGGTCCTCCCACTCCACTGGCTGTTCTTTCTCATTCTCCTTTCCTGGTATCTCCACTTTGCTCTGTCCCTTAATTTTTGAGGATTCCAAGGCTCAGCCCTTCTCTTTTCTACCTACATTCATTCTTTTGATCATCAAGCCCCAAGGCTTTCACTATCAGATATTTTCCAATAATTCCCAAATGTATACCTTCAACTCAGACCTTTCACCCCAACTTCAGGCTCATATATCCAAGTGCCTACCTGATAGTTTTGTTTGGAAGTCTAACAAATGCCTCAAACTCCCAGACTCTTTCTCATATGTGTTCCACTTGCATCTCAGTAGATGGTAACTCCAGATGTCCAGTTGGTCAGGTGAATCTATGGAGCCACTTTTGATTCCTCTCTTTTTCTCAACCCACATAGAATCTCTTAGAAAATCCTATTGACTGTACTTTCAAAACTATCCAAAATCTGAGGATTTCTCACAATGTTAACTGTTAACGCTCTCATCTGAGGGAGTATAATCTTTGCTTGGATATAGTATGATAATTTGAGACCAAGGCTCAGCCCTTCTCTTTGAGACCAAATGCCACAAAGCTCCAACCCCTGGTGAACGTAGGTTGGGTCAATTTTAATATTGGTTAGTATTAGTTTGCCACCTAATAAGTTACACCAAAACTTAGATTTAAACCACAAATGTTTATTATCTTGCAGTTTCTGTGGATCAGGGCTCTGGAGGTAGCTTAGCTGGGACATTCTGGCTGAGTTATTGCTGGAGTTATTGCTGACTTTTCAGCAATGGTTGCAGTTTCATCTGAAGAGCCAGCTGAGGAAGAATACATTTCCAAGATCACATATGTCTTGGTTGGGAGGCTTCAGTTCCTTGCTGGCTATTAGATAAAGTATTCAGTTCCTCACACATGTGTCTCTTCATAGGCTTCTATAAGTGTATTTGTGATATGGCATGTGGCTTCCCAAGAGAAAGTGATCAAAGAGAGGGAACATGCAAGAGTTTCCCCAGACAGAAGCTTCAGTCTTTTTATAACCTAATCTTGGAAGTGACATATCATCATTTCCATTTTATTCTATAAACTAGAAACAAGTCACTAAATCCAACTCACATTGTAGAGGAGGAGAGTTAAGCTTCATTTCTTGATGAGAGGAGTCCCAAATTGGCCAGGTGGTAGTCTCAACCTAAATGGAATCATTGTTGTGCCCACTGGTGGAAGTATTCCCTCTTTTGTAAGGATGATTTCTAGATCAGCTGAGCTTAAAGTAGGAGGGATAGAAAACAAAAGTGTTACTAGTGGGTCACTAGGTATAACAGTGAGAGGACTCAGTCCTATTTCCAGCTGTTTCTGAACCTGTGAATGCTGACTACATAGATAGGTCTTAGTAGACACTGAATGCTTGACCAAGGGGCCATAAGAGCTCCCCATCATAAACCTGATGTGAATTTGTCCCACCAAGCCACTGGTTATGCACAGCAGCACTCTTTCACCAAAATTAAGTGACATATATAAGACCTGCTCAAGCAGGTCTTGAAGGAACAAGTAAGTTGCATGAGGAACTGGCTCAAATACTTCTGGCCCCCATTTAGGCTACATGTATTACCTTATCTCTCTCAACATTCTCCTATCACCTTATGAGGAATTCTTGATATGCAATGACTGAGGAAGGAATGACTCAGGCATGGTTTACAGATGGTTCTATACTATTGGCCAAAACTTTCCAAAAGTGGACAATGGCAGCACTACAGTCCTACTCTGAGTTGTCCTGGAAGTATAAGAGTGAAGGAATATCTTCACTGATAAGAACTTCAGGTAGAGGATCTGGTTGTTAATTTTCCTGGAAAGGAGACATGGACAGAGATATGAATCTACAGTGAATTATGGACTGTGCTTAATAAGCTGGCTGGAAAGTCAGGGACTTGGAAGGAACACAGTTGGAAAATTAACAACAAAGATAAATGTCTCAGAATGGCACACAGATTTTGTGCCCCTTGTGAATGTTCACCTAAGGGTGACCTCAGCAGAGGAGCATTTTAATCAGGTGAATATGTTGTCTCCTTCTGTGGACATTGATCAGCTATGTTCCCTAGTTACTCCTGTCACTGACCAGTAGACTCATGAATAAAATGGGAATCATGGCATGGATGGAGGTTATGCATGGGCTCAGCAATCTGGACTTCCACTCAACAAGAGTGGTCTGGCTACAGCCACTGCTGAATACCTAATCTGTTAACAGCAGAGACTAACACTAAGTTCCTTTCATGGCACTATTACCCAGCTTCCAGCTGAATACCTGATGGCAGATTGATTAAAATGGATTACTTCCATCATGGAAGGGAAAACCCTTTTCTCTTACTAGAATAGACTTACTCTGGATTTGGTTCATGTTTCCTGAGCACATTGCACATTTGTCAAAGCTACTGTCCACGGGCTTACAGAATGCCTTGTCACGGTATTCCACGCAACATCCTTTCTGATCAAAGAACTAATTTCACAGTAAATAAAGTGCACTGTTAGGCTCATACTCATGGGATTCATTGGTCTTACCTTGTCCCATCATAGTGAAGTAGCTCTTCTGATAGAATGGTGGATGGTCTTTTGAAGACTCAGTTACAATGCCAGGCAGAAGGCAATTCCTTACAGAGCTGGAGCAGTATCTTCTAGGATGTGATCAGTGTATGGTCTAAATCAACATCGAAGATAGTTCTCCCCCAGCCAGCATTCATGGGTTCAGGGATCAAGGGGTAGAAATGTGAGTGACTCCTCTCACTATTACTGCTAGTGATCTTTTAGCAACATTATTGCTTTCTGTGTCCACAGTTGACCCTTGAACAATGTAAGGGCTGGGGCATTGACTCTTTGCACAATTGAAAATTCAAGTATAATTTACAGTTGGAGCTCTGGTGTCCTCAGTTATTTTGTACCCATGGTTCCTCCATATCTGCAGACATCAGCAGATTCAATCAACCATAAATGGTGTAGTACTGTAGTATTTACTATTGAAGAAAATTCAAGTAAAAGTGGATCTATGCATTTCAAACTCATGTTGTCCAAGGGTCAACTGTAGTTACAATTATATAAAAGTGTACCTTGATATCCACAGGGGATTGGTTCCAGGACCCCCACGGATACCAAAATCCAAGGATGCTCAAATCCCTTATATAAAACAGCACTGTATTTGCATATAACCTACCCGCATCCTCAGTATGCTTTAAATCATCTCTAGATTACTCATAATACCTAATATGATGTAAATACTATGGAAATAGATGTAAATTCAAGTTTTGCTTTCTGGAAATTTTTGATTTTTTTTTTCAAATTTTTTTTTTCTTTTCTTTTTTTTTATTTTTTATTTTTTTTTATTTTTCAAATATTTTTGATCTATGGTTGGTTGAATCTGTGAATGCAGAACCTGCATATATGGAGGGCTGATTGTATATACCTACATAAAAACATATGTACATATGTGTATGTATATATAAAAATTCCTAAATACTAACTACATCTTATACAGAATTCAATGGCCCAATAGACTTTATAGACTCCTGATTCTGAGGAAGGGAAGGGAGTGTGTGATTTCGAGCAGATATGAGTATACTGTATCTGGAATATTTTATGTGTACCTCAGCCAGTGTATTCATAGAGATTCATCAGCTTGATTTGAGCCTTGCATTTTCCTGGGGTTAATTTCCTAGCCAAAACTGTGGAGATGGGTCATTACTATATCCAGAGTCTACTTCATTCTTTTTTTATTAAGTAGGATATCATCAGAGTAATGATATACTATGACTGATCAGAGTCCTGAGTCTTCCTTCAGGACTTAACACAGAAATGTTATGACAGAAAAGATAACCGTACAGAGATTGGACATAATGAATATTCTACCACAGAAAACTTGCTTAAGTTACATCTGTGTATGAGAAATAAGTTCAAAGAAATCAGGTTTCAACAAAAGATTAAAAAATGATGTTGACAAACAGGTGCTCAGTGAGTGAAATTCTGGAGTATCCTTTAGTCCACTCAATGGAAAGCCCTTATAATCCATGCATATGGTCCAGAGATTCCAGTATGATCAATTACTCCATATGCAAACACTGCTTTTTGAGCCATATTACCCAGCTCTACCTTCCTGGTTCTTGGCATTTTTTTTTTTTTTTTTACTTCATCATCAATGCTATGTTGCTGACTATCCATACGTTATATAAAATATAATTTCCAGACTCACAGATCACTACTAGGTTGTAACTGTGAAATGATGATATGTCTTTGTACAGTCTTCTATCTACTGAGCCTAGGACAGGACACAGCTGTCCTGGTCTTGACTGCCCACAACATGTATACCGTCAGTGCTGCATATCGACAGGTTCTACACTCATGGATTCAACCAAACAGATCAAAAGTATTCAGAAAAAAAATCCCAGAAAGTTCCAAAAAGCAAAACTTGAATTCGTCTCTCGGGCAGGCAACTATTTACATAGCATTTACATTGTATAAGGTATTATAAATAATCTAGAGATGATTTAAAGTATATGGGAGGATGTGTGCAGGTTATAAGCAAATACAATGCCATTTAAAACTTTTTTTAATAAAAAAAAGTTTATTGAAAAAATATAATTGCTGTATAATATTATATGTTACAGGTGTACAATATAGTGATTCACAATTTTTAAATGTTATACTCCATTTATAGTAATTCTAAAATATTGGCTATATTCCCCATGTTGTCTAATATATCCTTTTGGCTTATTTTATACCTAATAATTTGTACCTCTTACTTCCCTCTCTCTATATTGCTCTTCCCCCCTCCCCTCTCCCCACTGGTAACCACTAGTTTGTCTTCTATATCTTTGATTCTATTACTATGCCATTTTATATAAGGGACTTGAGTATTCTCAGATTTTGGTATCCTCAGAGGTCTTGGAGCCAATTCCCCATGGATACCAAGGGATGACTGTACATTCAGATTTTATTTTCCATTATAGATACATAAATATGACCAAAATGTTTATAGAGGTTATTTGGGGGATATATATTCCTTACAAAAAATATTTATTCTGTAATAACCTATATGGGAAAAGAACCTGAAAAAGAATGGATATTTATATATATGTATAAATGATTCACTTTGCTGTACACCTGAACCTAACACAACATTGTAAATCAACTATACTCCAATAAAAATGAAAAAGAAAAGATATTTGTGGCATATTTTTGTTTTCATTCAACAAGTATGTAATGAGTGCCTTCCTAGTACCAGGCACTGTGTTAGAGCCACGAGTAGAGGAGTAAGGGGGCAGTTAAATGATGGATAAGATAGCTGGCCTCAGCCTTCATGAACCAGTTTAGCTGGGAAGAATAGAAGCGAGTATGCAAACCAGTGATAAATGGTGATCACAAAATCTTGGCTTCTTGCCACAAGGAGCACAGATGTAGCCACAACTTCCTGTCTCCTTTGAAAATAATGATCTCATATAAAAATAGCTCATGTTTTCAAGATAAAGATAGAATAACATACTTGAGACACTATGAAAGGAAGGTCAGACTGGCATAATGGATTAGACCTCAGGAGAGACCTGTGTTCCAGAAAAATTTTCTCTTTTAATCTCAGTCAGGCCTTTTTTTTTTTTTTTATGCTAAAACATGATCTTAAGTTTTTGAAGTTTCCTTTCTGATGAAATTTTGTGGCTATGGAAACATGAAATGAATTGGTAATGCATTGGATTCAGACATTATATTGTTTTCTATAGCTGAAATTTATAAATTACCACAAATTTAGTGACCTTAAACAGCACAAATATATTATCTTATATTTCTGTAAGTCAGTAGTCTAACACAGGACTCATCAGGCTAAAACCAAGCTGTTAGCTAAGCTGCCTTCCCTTCTATAGGCTCTAGGAGAGAATCTGTTCCCTTGCCTTTTCCAGCCTTTAGAGGACTCTCATTTTTGCACATAGCCCCCTACATATATTTAAAATAAAATGCCTTTCCATGAAAAAAAAACCTCCCCAACCAATGAGATGTCAAATCCTTCTCATGCTGACAGCTCCCTCTGACCACAGCTAGAAAAGGTCCTTCACTTTAAGGACTCAGTGATCCCACTGGATCCTAGATATTCCAGGATGAACTCCTTATCTCAAGGTCTTTAACCTTAATCATATTTGCAAAGTCTCTTTTTCCATGTAAGGTAAGCTCTTCACAGGTTTCATGGATTAGGGTGTGGACATCTTTGGGACCCTTGTTTCTCCTCATAAATATTTTTAAAATAAATATTTAAATTTTGGTATCAATTAATCAGTGCATACAGGGACATTTTAAACTAACTTTCCCAGAATGTACAGTACCTGGGATAGGTTAATAATAGCCCCCCAAACATGTCCACATCCTAATGTCAACTTCAATTTGGGCATATACTCCATGTGTCCCTAACAATGGATTAGCACCACATGCCCAGACATCTATTTATTTTTTTTTTTAATTGAGGTATGGTTGATTTACAATGTTGTGTTAGTTTCAGGTGTACAGCAAAGTGATTCAGTTATAAATATATATAAATATATATGTATATATTTATAGTCTTTTCCCTTATAGGTTATTACAAAATATTGAGTATAGTTCCCTGTGCTATACAGTAGGTCCTTGTTGGTTATCTATTTTATATATAGTAGTGTGTATATGTTAATCTCAACCACCTAATTTACCCCTCCCCTCCTTTCCCCAGACATCTATTTCTAACAGAACTCTAATATGATAGCATCTAAACAGAAGCAAATAAAGACAATATTAATATTTTACTGATTTTTAAGTATTAGAAGTATTCATTGTTTTGGTTGGCTGTCAGTAACATTCCATTCCATAAAGTTGTCAAATCTACCACTTCCTACTAACTGTGAAATGATTAAATATCTTTTAGAATTCTAGGTTATTATCTAGTGATTCTAGTCCATAGATGTGTGTCCAAATAGGAGTACATTTAAATATTACATGCCATATGAACACACAAATAGATCAAATTTCAGGGATGTTAGTTGCTATAAGGATGACATATGAAAGCTTTGATTTGAAGGAAGTGATAAAAATATTAATCTAGTCCCTTATAAAACTGAAAGCAAGTTGGCTGGGATACAGTTAACTGAGGGGAAGTGATATGTCAGGCTCAGAAGTACTGAAATATTTATGCTCTAAGCAGTTGATAAATGGAAAAAAATACCAGTTTCATTCATTATAAATTATTTGATCAAATAGAACCTTATGAAGGGCAATAATACTTTATCTTTAAAAAGGAACATTTTTCGTTTTTGGAGATCAAAGATTTTTAATTGAAATTTACCTAAAATCGTCTAGTTTGAGTTTATTAACTTTCATTCAACTTTTGACAGGAGTGGTGGCATACATAAATTAACTACTTTCTCTTTATCTTCTAAATCTTGAGGTATATGGTACTTTTAAAAATAAAGTATTTAAACCTAAATCTAGCTTTAATTTATATTTAGCTGAAATTTAGCTTATCTGGTAATAGAATTCAAATAAATCAAATACACAAATATTTATTAAAGTTCTACTACAGGACAAAGAAACTTGCTTGACGCTAATTTGAAAGAATGTATTATGGTTCACATTTAGAATCCAAAATCAAGTATGTGCATATGCTACAAATTTTATTAATAATAAAATGCTCTATCAAACTCTATAATCACCTCTATGCCACAAGATGAATGGAGAAAACATGGTGATAGTAGACCATAAAAAACAATTTCTGTACTTGATGCATAGCTGTCTAATTCTGAGGAGGAATGGATGCTATATGCGAGGTGAATTCTAATAAGCAAAGCCTGGATGAATGTTCTGAATCTTCTTTGTTTCTGAATCCTAATGGTTCACAGAAGGTGGCAGTCTTTAGGTTCTTCTTTTTGTATAGAATGTGAAGAAAGCAGAAGAGCCAATTCCTTTCATCTTCTTTCACCCACCTAGACCCATTTCTAAGCACAGTTCCACATCTTGTACATTTTGGTCAGAAACAAAATGTTGATGTGAAATAAAATCTAGCTTTCCGCAAGCAATGTGGCCACTACATGATCCTCTATGAGCTTTCTCGTTTCAGGGTAAGTCTACTTTGTCCTGGAGAAGGTAAAAGTCATGGGCAAGGCCACTACCACCAGGGAGGCTCAACAGGCTGTGACCACTGTAACTTTTAGTCTGTTAAGTTCCCTATATTGGAAATAAACTCCCGCTCCCAGCTTCTCAATTCAGTGCTTATAAGGTTGTCAACTAAGATGAGAAATTTGGATGAGAAAATTGAAGCTATGATTATTCCTGATATTCAGACAGCTCTAATCTGTTGTCCCAGGAAATTAAAATAAATGAACCTATTAAATCATGAGGCATTATTGTTTGTTGTTGGCTTTAATTTTTCCATGTGTCCATTAAATCAGTTGTCCTGAGACTGGAAATTTTTTTTATTATTATTATTATTTTTTGCGGTATGTGGGCCTCTCACTGTTGTGATCTCTTCCGTTGCGGAGCACAGGCTCCGGACGCGCAGGCTCAGCGGCCATGGCTCACGGGCCCAGCCGCTCCGCGGCATGTGGGATCTTCCCAGACCGGGGCACGAACCCGCGTCCCCTGCATCGGCAGGCGGACTCTCAACCACTGTGCCACCAGGGAAGCCCTGAGACTGGAAATTTAATTCTAAAAATAGTAGTTAGTTAATTAGAAAACTATCCTGAAGATAATTGTCAAAGTCTGTGTATAAGTAGAGATAAACCATATTCTTTCTTCTGAAGCTTTCTAGCACACTCTGTCCTTGAAGAAAGACTTCTAAAATTCAAAATTTACTTTAAGAAGAATTTAAAATCTAGTTTAAAGCTGTCTAATTAATTATATTTGTAGAATTATTTTAAAATGAATATTTCCTAGTCTTATTTCAAGTAATATATATATATATATAACTTTTGGAATATAGCTTTCTATTGATATTTTTAAAGTCAGTTTGGAACACTCTTTAAGCAGAAAATAAACATATTATTTAGACATGACAAAAATACTATATTAGGAAAAGTGCTTTGACATGTAACAAATTGCAAAAGCTAGGAAGCCTTAGCCAGCAAAAGAGGCACAATAAGTGATGGTTCAATGATATATTTATAATTAAGAAATGAACTTTAGAGAAATATTCACAATTTCACCCAACTTGATACAGTATTTTGATACTTAAGCTTTTAATATTTCAGTAAAAATTCAGTTAATTTGTAATGTAAAGGTCTATTCTTTTTTTTAATTGAATATATTCAATTGTCTTATTTACTTTGAGAGCAACTTATGTTTGGTGAACTTTTGACCAAATGAGCCATGACTTAAATTTCTAACTCTGGGCTCATAACTATATATATCAGTATCTATATCTCTATCTATATCTATATTTCCCCTTGATCTCTTTTGGTTATTCTAACACAGTACTTTATCACGGGACATATGGATCGTGTTATTCTACATACTAAAATATGTCAATGATTCTGCATTGCTTAATGTAGAGGTTTTCTACACTAGCTGTATTTAAACTGAAGAGAGGTGGGATGTGTATGGCTCAGTTCCACACTGGTGCTTGGCCTATTTATCTTTGGAACCATTTCTCATGTTTCTCCTGCTCTGCTGGCTTTCATATCCCACTCCACTGCCACTGAATAGGAAGCATTTCCTAGCCTCCAAAGTCAGCTACCTTCTGGCAGTGTTCAGCATATGGGAAGCACTGGCAAGAATCTCCTGGCATTGGGCAGAGTCTACTGCAAAGACATATTTTTTTTAGTTCCAAGTCCCATAAAACAGGTCCACCAAGTTTCAAATTCTCCTTCTAGTGCTGGCTCCTTGGTACAAATAACATCACATTTTCCCTTTTTCTTCCAGCCCTTTATCCTAGAGGTGGTCATGGTTTCCAGATAGCTTCCTGGTACCTTACCATCCCTTCGTTGATTTTCAGATTTTCATCATTTGTGTACCAAATTCTTGCACCATGTTCACTGTTCACTCTGATAGAAATACTTGCAGTGTTTTTGCCATTCCTGGTCTGTCTTACAGTTACAAAACCCCTAAATGCGTTCTGTAACTAGAACTGTTCCTTGTTTACGCATTGTAATGTGGGATTTCTGAGGACTCCTTTGGATGAAGAGAGGGTTCTGAATCACATAAAATGTTTGAAACTCTCAGCCTAAGTGCAAAATCCAAATTCCCCAAGACCTTGATATCTTCTAGTCTCTGTCCCCAACCTGATCTGCCATTCTTATTCCCAGTTTCTGTCCAAAGTGAACTTCAGGAACTCTAGCCCTGTGCTTTCCCATGATCATACCTTTGCTGATACCATGGTCTCTTACTGAATACACTTCCTTCTCAACAGTCCGTCTTGAGCTCCCACCCAAAGTTCATGGCATTGAACAAACACAGGAGATCCTCATTATTTGCAGATTTCATATTTGGAAATTTGCCTACCTTCTAAAATTTATTTGTAATCCACAAATCAATATTCATGGCTCTCTCACAGCCATTGGCAAATGTAAGCAGAATGGCAAAAAAATTTCCCATTGAGTTTCCCAAGACCAGTGTTCCTAGCTGAGGTAGAAGAAAGGTGGTGCGCTGTCTTCTTATTTCACCTCTCCTACTATAAATAATTGTCCTTCTCATAGTATATTTAGTACCATGTTTTTCACATTCTTGTGTGTGAGTGTGTGTGTTTTGGGGGGGTGGGTGTGAGGTCACTCTTTAAAATGGCCCCCAAGTGTAGTGCTGAAGTGCTGTCTGATGTTTCTAATTGCAAGAAGGCTGGGATGTGCCTTATGGAGAAAATATGTGTGTTGGCTAAGCTTTGTTCAGGTGTGAGTTATATGCTGTTGGCCATGAGTTAAATGTTAATGAATCAACAATGGAACAGTTCCATCTAGTTTTAAATTCTTAGGTATTAAATAACATGTCTTTAAACAGAAATACACATAAAACAAGGTTGTGTATTGATTGGTTGATAAAAATGTTGTGACCAGATGCTCAGGCTCAGTATTCCCTTAGAAGCAATGGTTTGGTATTTGCAAATTCAGTGTTCACAGTGACTTTATAGAACACAACTAAACATGAATAATGAGAATCTACAGTACTCCCCTTTCTAGGTAGTTTCCTCTAATAATGCTTCCTTCCAATTTTTCCTTTATCTGAAACTCCTTCCTCTCTTCTGACTAAGTCATGCTTAAATATCCAGGGTGAGTAATAGAAATGTCTCTTAACAGAGTTTTTGTGGAGAGCAAATTCAAAGAGGCAAACCAAGCCACGAATAAGTAGGTGGTTAAAGTCAGTAAGCCAGAAAAGGAAGGATAAGTAGTGTGTCCAACCATGGAGCCCAGTGGACTATTGAAAACCTATATTCACAGCCTGCAATAAGGAAAGCTCAGAGAAAATACCAAGCAAGGGGATTTTGGGAAAAGTTTTCAAGTGGTATTGTGTATTAGCAGCCTTTATGTGCTCACGATAAAATGGTTTTGAGGAAGATTGGATGCATTCAAAACACTTGCCATCACTTTGTACCCTCTATTATGTTTTTTTATGGCCATATTATATCCTAACTAGACTATAAGCTCAGGATCTGAGTATGATTCATATATGTTAATGTCTAACGATCTCCCACACATATTCACTATAAATATTTCTTGAATAACTACATGCAAGAATAGATCCTGTTTTATACTCCATTAATGTAAAAACTGCAACTTTTACTGGTTAACAATCTGATTATAAGGGAGAATTTTTTATTGCTTAAGATTCAGTTGCATGGTTCATGGCTATTTTTCTTTTAATTTTTGAAAACCTAGATAAACTCCTTGTGTAATCTAACATAAATCAAGTGTAATGCCACTAGTACAAGTATTAAATAACTTGCAGTTATTGTGTCAGTTATTGTGTTATTGGTGTTTACCTTCTTGCAAGAAGTTCAGTAAATATAAAGCTTATTAAATTAGTTATTTTTAGTAGATCATACTTTTAGAATTATGAGTTTAAAGTTTATGAAATGGACTTGAAAGAACTAACATGTTTATAAGGAAATGATAATCTTTCTGTTCGCCAGTGCCATTACTTCATATTCGTATCTATCACATTTTCTCAAAAGATTTTTGGCTTTAGAAAAAATACTAAATGTAGATTAAATTTTAACCCAAAAGTGATTGTCACTAAGAAGACAATTACCTTGGTTCTTTGTCTCATGTAATATAATAGTAACTTGAAATTAATCTAAGTCTGCTCTTTTTAAATTTTTTTCTAAAATTATAAAGAAATATTCCTAAATGTTTGGGCCAATAAATCATGTATTATCTCTCAGACATTTCCTGGGAAAAAGGATGCCAGATTGATTTGAAAATAATAATTCTCAGAGATATATGGAATTGACATAGTCAAATATTATTTCTCATTCATTGTTTACTTGGAATAATTAACTCCTTATAAAAAGTTGTTATATAACTCTGCCCATTTTAATTTCCAGTTTTATTGGCAGAAACTAAAAGTTGGAAATTAATCATCTTACAAATCAGTATCTTTATATATAGCCACCGTTTTCCTGATCTAAGTGATGTGGCTTTCCACAAGAGAAAATCTATAAGCCATGTTCAAAAAGCTTTATTCTAGCATCCTCCTGGTTTCAAAAATTATGATTGGATCTTTCTTTCAATTCTAACTTTAATGGGCCCTTTCCATGAAATTGCTCTGCTCAACAGCATAGAAAGAAAAAGCTTGATCAAGGAGATCTTTCGATGTTCACTCACTGAAAATCTAGACTGTATCCTATTGCCACTTAAATTTCCTGAGGAATGAAATGGATTGTAAGGTGACGATACGGAGAGAGGATAGAGCTAAAAATAATTATTTTCCATAATAGAATAGCAAAGCATGAATTTATTTGGTTTATTTCTACCAGGACAAACTATATGTAGTTTTACTTTTAGCAGCCATACGTGTTTTAGCAGTTTTAGCCATATTCTGCTCCATTGCACAATATTGTCAAATATTTCACTGAATCATAAGCCTTAGTTCTGGGAATGAATCTAAATGGTCTGAGCAAAGGCTTTTATTCATTGCAGAGGGAGATAGGTTTATTTATTAAATAACAGTAGTTCATCAAATCATTTGAAAGTAGAGATCCAAAACTCACCTTAAAACAGGTTTAGCTATCACACACACACACACACACACATGCACACACACACAGACACATGGGTTCATTGTTCTTAATATCTCTTTAATAATTCTAGCAAATAATAACTTTTTGTGGGACAAGGAGGTAACAATGACTTGCCTGCCTTTTTCTCCACTTCGTACCCAAGAGCTTAGAAATAAGGGGGACAGAGCTGACTTTTGAGGAGTGAACAACAAAACCTTAGACTCATAGTAAAGGAAGACTCAAACCATGGAAATAAACATCAGTCTAACCCTATATCAGTCAGGGTTGTGTTGAAAGACAGGGAACCAGAAAGAAACAGTAGAATCAGTGAGATAAAATGTGATCGCGTATATCAGGCACTGGCTGACGTGGTACTGAGCCTGTGAGGACATTATAATCTACATTGCAAGAGAGGACTTCCATGTGGAGGAACAGGATATTTCAACAAGTTTCGTTCTGGCCTTGTTAAGTAGGCCACAAGTCAATCCATTTACCTTTACTTTAATTCTATGCTTACTAGGACTAAACAAACTTCTGCTGAGTAAAGCAGATTCTCAGGCATCTTGGAGAAGAAAAAGGAGAAATATTGTGCTCTAGAAAATGGAAGCAAGTAGTCCAGTGACTGGAAAGCTGTAGTTTCCATTATAAATTAATGAAGACATCAGTAGGTGTTAATTCTATACCAGTGTCAGGCAAATGTAGTTATTATTAGTTTGTCTCCCCAATAACCAAATTATTTCTACCATATTGACAAAAGTTCCATTTCCTGCTTACAAGGTGAATACCATACCTTAAAACTTGGTAAATTTAGCAAAATAATGTCATCCTTTGAGGCCTGCCAACTTAGATAAATCATGGCACATCTGTATGACTCGTGGTCAAACATTAATGACAAAAGTATTATCTGATAGTAAGTCATACAAATTATCTCTTAATGTATGCAAAAATTGCATAGTTCTATTCCTTACTTTAAAATTTAAAAACTGCTCTTAGTTGTAACCATATGACATTTCCAATATTAGACATTTTTGGCCTACAAATATGGCAGTTTGGGCTTCCCTGGTGGCGCAGTGGTTGAGAATCTGCCTGCCAATGCAGGGGACACGGGTTCGAGCCCTGGTCTGGGAAGATTCCACATGCCACGGAGCAACTGGGCCCGTGAGCCACAATTACTGAGCCTGCACGTCTGGAGCCTGTGCTCTGCAACAAGAGAGGCCGCGATAGTGAGAGGCCCGCGCACCGCGATGAAGAGTGGCCCCCGCTTGCCACAACTAGAGAAAGCCCTCGCACAGAAATGAAAACCCAACATAGCCATAAATAAACAAATAAATTAATTTTTTAAAATATGGCAGTTCCACATGATTTAACTTAAAACTCAGCCTCATTTTTTTCTCTGTTAAGCTCACTCAGCTTGTTTTACAATGACCATGTAATATCTTTTCCTTACTCCTTAAACTTAGCATTTCTCCCTATTTCTCCTTCTCCCCAGTTTATACCCATCAGATCACTTTACACTTGTGGGTGCCTGAGCCCTGTTCATTTTCAGCTGCATCCTCTCCCAAATTCCCACTCAGACCTTCTCTTTGTGAAACGAATAACTCATGAAGCCAGCGCCTCTCACCTGGTTGCCTGCTGGGTTTGCCAGGGGGAGGCCCTGGTAGAAGAGCATGAGAGCAGGAAGGAGGAAGCCAGGGCTAGCTATCCTTCTCCTTTGACCCTGTGTTTTGGGGTCTCTGGCAGCAGCTGCATTTCCACCTCCTCCCATTGGGCAGGCTTCTCTGTTTCCAGCTTCTGTGGGGTGACCTCAGCCCTGGAATCATAACCCTCCTCTTCCGTGTGACTTTCCGATCTAGGGGTGATTGAGACCCTGCTGTCCATAATCTCTGTGTCATCCAAGAGTCTCTCTATCTGAGTTCTCGGAAACTCCACCACCTGCATATGAAACTCTCTGCATTGTGTTCCTTCTGCTGTGAACCTTTGAAGTGATTTCTCTTTTCTTCACTAAACCCTGACCGATCCAGTACCTAAAAAAGTACAGACTGCTAAATTAGAGTGCCATTTCATTCCCATCACCAAATCTACAAACAAGTTGAGTCTGAATTCATCTTCTTCTCTCCTCTTATTATAATAAAGTGTCCCTCCCCCTGGCAATGGCAACCCCCCCCCACATGCCCTTTCTAGCCTATCTACTCTCCTTTTCTCAATTGCTTATTTCTTTAGTTTTAACTTTTAATTATGCATATAGTTCATAAACACAATCAGATTCCAGCAGAATCATCTTTCTAAAAGCCCTTTTCTTGACTTCAAATTTCTGTCCAGCTACTACCTTAACTTCTCTTTCTTTCTTAGCAAATTTGTCTACTTCTTCGCCTTGCAGTCTTTTTCAAACTAACTTCCATCCTCATCACTCTACCTGAAACCTGTTGTCAAGTTGGATCAACCTTTTAATATTTCAGTTGCCTGCATGATAACTTTTGACGAATAGCCAGCATCTCCTTCTGAATGTTCTGGTCTCTCCCAGACTTTAAGATTCTGGGCTTCTTGTTTATTTGTTTCATTGCTGTTTTCAATATCTCCGTCTCATTTCCTGGCTCTGTTTCCTCAACTGAACCTCAAAGTTCAGTATTTCCTAAGAGCTTAGAACAGGTTCCCTAAATGTCTCTGACCCCATTTGCTCACTGGGTGATTTAACCTTTTTTATGGCATTAAGAAGCATCTCTGTAGTGAAGGTTCCTAAAATTTTAACTTAGTTAAAATTTTGTAAACTTTTCTGAGATTCATATCCAATTCCTAACTGAAATCTCTACTTGGATGTCTCATGGACATCTTATAGTTAACCTGTAATAATTTAAATCTCCATTTTCCCAATGTTAGCTCTCTTATTTATCTCATGAAATTAGATCAATACAAATCTAATAGCCCTTGCCAGAATTCTGGGAGACATATTCCAATCCATTAGCAATGTAATAACCTTTATTATACGTATATTATGTGCTATGCACCATACTATGTTCATTACAAATATTAATTATTTAATCTACATAACCCACATATGAAGTATATATTATGATTTACTTCCTTTTTATGGATGAAGAAATTGCAGCAGAGAAAGCTTAGGTGATGTACTGAAGGACATACAGCTTGTGAGTGATGTAGCCAGGATTTCAGGGCAAGAACTTTCAGTTTCAGAGTTCATGTTTATAACCATTACAGTGTGTCTCAAATTATAATAAAATGACATTCATTGTACTTATTATTATGTACTTATTATGGGCCAGGCATAGTTGTGCTTTAAACATATTAAATTATTTATGAGAGTGTATTGTTACGCTGATTTTATAGTTGAGGAAACGCACAGAGGTTAAATAGTTTGCCGAGAGCCAGTAAAACAGAGAGACAGAATTTAAAACTGGCTACTCTGGCTCCAGAGACTGTGCTGTAAATCACCATGATATACTTTCCTTCAGTTGTCCCATGGCGTCTACAGAATGAAACACATTCTGACTTTTTTTCATGGTAGGGAACAAAACCGTGCTAGATTCTTAGGAAGGAAGCAGAATACGTAACTTGTTAGGGAACTGGGGTGACAATCAGAATCTTCCAGGTTGGGTGAGCTTAGGCTAAAGAATGCAGGGTGATGTTTAGGATGGTTGTTAAGGTGCTGGAGTCCAGCCAGTTGACAAATGTAGTCCTCACAGGAGGAAACCCTACAACTCATTCCTCTGGCAAGCTAGCTAAACATTATGATTAAGCAGGAAGCAAGCAGAATGTTTCTTTAATTATTATGAGAATATGTGGATATGGCAGGCAGACATATGCCAGATTTATAGCCTTATTTTATAAGAACCAGAGAGGTTAAAGGAGGCACAGATTGTTAAACTAATCTGCCTGTGATCTAGGATTAAGACCTAGGGCTTCCGGTCGGTACTCAAGTGACCTTCTTATTACATCACATAGACCTTGCCCTGGTTCCTCATAGGGGTTTTCATAATAGGCCAAGAAATAAGGCAGTGGGCTTGACAGAAACAAAAACTACATGAAAAAGCAATGCCAGTTGCAAAGAAACAAGGGAATTGATGAGGTGATCATCTTACCATAGAAAAATTTTAAAAGGTTAAATTTAGTACTCATAGATTTTGAGAGATAATCTTTCAAAATAAGTTTATATAATTTGGGAGGAAAGAGGAAGAAATCAGCGGTAGAATTAACTTTTTATTTTTAAAAATTCTTGGGCTTCCCTGGTGGCACAGTGGTTAAGAATCCACCTGCCAATGCAGGGGACAGGGGTTCGAGCCCTGGTCCAGGAAGATCCCACATGCCGCAGAGCAACTAAGCCTGTGTGCCACAACTACTGAGCCTGCGCTCTAGAGCCCACGAGCCACAACTACTGAGCCCACGCACCACAACTACTGAAGCTCCCATGCCTAGAGCCTGTGCTCTGCAGCAAGAGAAGCCACTGCGATAAGCAGCCTGCACACCACAATCAAGAGTAGCCCCCACTTGCTGCAACTAGGGAAAGCCCATGCACAGCAACGAAGACCCACCGCAGCCCCAAAATAGATAAATTGATTAATTAAAACAATTATTTATGAAATACATTTTAAACTAGGATACTGATAAGAACTACCAAAGATATTTCTACAATTATAAAAGTATATAATATGTGGGACCAGCTCATTTACATATGATTTAAATATATCATGAGAGACACATCCAATAGAGAACTTCAAATAGAAGTATCAGTCATATTAGAACCTAATTAAAAAATCAATATTTAAATGAGAAAACTTAAGAAGTATCTTTGTACATAGACTACATTTTGTCACTAAATTTTAGTAAAAGGTACATATGTTCTCAAAGTTTTTTACATTGCCATATATTGTGAAGGTTAAAAGAATAAGGTTCATGGCATCAAAATTAGATGCAGAGGCCCTGTACAAAGATGGTTGGAATTAGAGCTATCATAGATGCATAGACTACAGTTTAATGAATGTTTTTATTATCACTTATCATTATCATATTTGCTGAAAAATAACGAGAGGAGTGCTGATGCAGGACGAGAAGCATTAATCAAAAAATCTTGGATCAAAACAAAGACAAATACTGTATGGTATCACTTCTATGTGGAATCTAAAAAAAAAGGGGCCGATTTTATAGAAACAGAGAATAGAGTGGGGATTTACAGGTAGGGGCGGCTGGGAGAGGAAATGGGGAGATGTAATCAAAGGGTACCAACTTTCAATTGTACGACGAGTAAGTTCTGAGGCTCTAGTGTGCAGCATGATGGCTATCGTTAATAATACAGTATTGGGCTTCCCTGGTGGCGCAGTGGTTGAGAGTCCGCCTGCTGATACAGGGGACACGGGTTCATGCCCCGGTCTGGGAAGATCCCACATGCCGCGGAGCGGCTGGGCCCGTGAGCCATGGCCGCTGAGCCTGCGCGTCCGGAGCCTGTGCTCCGCAACGGGAGAGACCACAACAGTGAGAGGCCTGCGTACCGCAAAAAAAAAAAAAAAAAAAAAAAAAAATACAGTATTGTATACTTGAAATTTGCTGAGAGTAGATTTTGTATCCTCACCACAAACACACACAAAAAGTTAACTGTGTGAGATGGTGGATGTGCTAATTATCTTGATCTTGATCATTTGTGAAATGATCTTGATCATTTCACAATGTATATGTATATCAAATCATCATGTTGTATACTTTAAATACATACAATCATATTTGTCAATTATTTCTCAATGGAGCAGGGGAAAAAATAAGATGCTCTTTAAAAACAATTCTTCAGCCAGAGGTTTTTCAAAAATCATAACCTGTTTTATTTGAGAAATGTAATGTGAAACATATTTCAAATATTACATCACCCTCCCCAAGGGGTTTGGGTGGCACCATGTAATAAATCATATTGATATTTACACTAAGTGGAAAAAGCAGACTATAAATAGTCTATTGTCAGATTAAGTCCAATTTTGCCATAAAATAAATTAGGTTCAGGTCAGGTTTTGCCCTTCCAAAGTATGTTAAGGTAACTCTTGGTTTTCTGAGATTTTGATTTTCAAAATTGCACACAAGGCTTTGTGGACTTAGCTGGGAGCATCGTGATGATTAAGAGTGACATCTAGTGGCGGGCACGTTGATCTGCATACAAATAAATATTTGCTAGTGGTTTAAATGCTGGTAAAACTTAAATTTAATCAAGCAATTACTCAAATATTGTGTGTCTGGGAATATAAGAATAGATAATTTCCCCCTCCATAGAAGAATTCTTAGTCTACTAGTGGATGGAGTCAAATACAATATGATCAGTGGAATGGGAGAGACTCACAGAGGAGAGAGGCCCTTAGATGAAGTGGTTAAAGACTTTCTGGAAGAGAAGACACCTCAGTGAGTTCTTGAAAGAAGAAAACGGATAAGACCATTTCTACAAAGTAAAGTCATAGAGGAAAGCAAAAGCAAGAAATCAAATTGATCCAGGAATTGATTTAAGACAAAGTTAGATAGGGCAAGGGGAATGATTCATATATAATAAAATCCTGAATGCCAAATGGTAAACATATTTGTTGATTTCTATTTTTGAGTATTCTCTTTAGCTTAATTTCATTGCTCTTTATTATCAACCCTTCATAGAAAATAAAATTAAAACCACATATTATGTTCTATATATATCAGTCTCAGAGTTTTTGGAAATAGAAAACTATTATTTAGAAATAATAAAAAGTAACATTTTACTTTATTTTATTAAATTTATTTATTTTTGGCTGCGTTGGGTCTTTGTTGCTCCACCTGGGCTTTCTCTAGTTGTGGTGAGCAGGGGCTACTCCTTGTTGCAGTGCATGGGCTGCACATTGCAGTGGCTTCTCTTGTTGTGGAGCACAGGCTCTAGGCACACGGGCTTCAGTAGTTGTGGCACGTGGGCTCAGCATTTGTGGCTCATGGGCTCTAGAGCGCAGGCTCAGTAGTTGTGGCGCATGGGCTTAGTTGCTCCCAGACCAGGGATCTGGGATGTGGGATCTTCCCAGACCAGGGCTTGAACCCATGTCCCCTGCATCGGCAGGCAGATTCTTAACCACTGCACCACCAGGGAAGTCCCCAAAGGTAACATTTTAAATAATTAATTATTTGCAACCAATGCTATAAACTTCAAAATTATGATCAATAATCCAGGTATGAGTATAAAATGGGCCTCAATAAGAGAGGTAGCCAGATTATTACATAATAACAAATCACCATCAAGTAAGTTACTCTACTGATACAGTGTCATAAATTCTTATTTCATAATTTGTCTTATAACTACCTCTTCTTTTTTTCCATTTTATTTGCTACCACTCTTGTTGAATCCCATTTTACCCTCAATTATTTTGAAATTTTGTTATGATATTAGATATTCTGACTCATGTTTCCCAAATTATAGTTTTATTTTCCATTTTCAGTATTTTCCATATTTTATTTCTTTTTCTGTTTGATTGAGAATCTCTAAGGTCACCATTCATGGAACTTTGATTGCTTTAGTTAGGACTCTGCCTGCCTCAAAACAGAATGACTCAGAGCCATTGCAATTCAGTGGGTCATTATTAAGTTAAAAGAGAATTTGCCATGCTCCATTCTCTAGGTATGAGCACACTACCTGTATGTGGACACTCTCATTCACACACACACACACACACACACACACACACGCACACACCCCAAACAAATGCAACTTTAATTTGATCTAACAATATTCACACTTATTAGATGTATTACAGTCTGATATTTTCTAATCTATTTCTCCTTTTTCTTTTTTTCCCTATTTATTTATTTATGGCTGTGTTGGGTCTTTGTTGCTGCGCAGGCTTTCTCTAGTTTCGGGGAGCAGGGGCTACTCTTCTTTGTGGTGTGCAGGCTTCTCATTGCAGTGGCTTATCTTGTTGCGGAGCATGGGCTCTAGGTGCGAGGGCTTCAGTAGTTGTGGCTTGCAGGCTCTAGAGCGCAGGCTCAGTAGCTGTGGCCCATGGGCTAAGTTGCTCCGCAGCATGTGGGATCTTCTCGAAGCAGGGATCAAACCCATGTCCGCTGCATTGGCAGGCAGATTCTTAACCACTGAGCCACCAGGGAAGTCCTCTCCTTTTTCTTTTTCTTTTATTTTTACTTGTTTTATAAATGCTATCACGGCCCTCTCTGTTGATTTCATAATACACTAATATATCCTGATTCGGAAAATACTGCTCCAGAAGAAACAGTAATTTGCTTGGTTTGGGGTTCAAAAGAGAGAGGTCAGAAAGAGGCCTTATTGAAGAAAATAAGTCTTGACATTGTCCTTGAAGGATAGCTGAGAATAGGTTGTACAGAATAGGGCAGCATCAGAGAAAAGACCAAATTTTAAAGACAAAAGGGATTACTTTTAAAAATTAAACAGATAATAATATTTGGCATATAACAGGTTTTAAAAAAATATTTGAATGAACAAACACATGGATGTTCAAATGTTTAATTTTTAGGAATTAATGAAAGCGATAGAGAAAATTCAAATACACATACTCCCACAAAACTCCAAATGTAAATATTTCAGTTCAATTAAAAATATTGTTTATCTCTAGCCTAATTACAATTTGTATGTAGTTACTTCTATGATACACTTTTCACAAAGTGTGAAATCAGTGAAAAGAGAGGATTGGAAAGAAGCATAAATCTTAAAAATTCAAAAGAGAAAAGCAATCTTTGCCTGACAATTCTTGAGAAGGATTAAGAAGAATGAAAATACTCCAAAAGAGAAAAAGGAAAAAGTCAATTGCATCTCACTCTACTTATTGACAAACCATTAAAATCTTAATAAGATGAACCCTCTCCAATGGCCTTGAGGAAAGGGTTCTTCCAAAATAAGGGCATTTTTATCTCATGGCATAAGAATTTTTGAGACTCCCAGAGTTTTAGCTAAAAATCCTGCTTTGATTATTCGTTTTCATTGCCTTCCCTAACAACGAATACAAAATGACATCAAGATTTGGAATTTGATTAGATTTCTACTATGCATTCTGGGCAAACTATTTCCTGGTGATAGCAGGATATCAAATTGAAAATGACCAATCATTTCCCTAGTATTCAGGTCTAGATCTCAGATATGTCTTGCTCCTACTTCTGCTTTAAACAAGTTAAATAGCTGTTCTTTGACTTGAACCCTTCCATCCATTTTACTAGCATGTTTCCCCCATTTTCTGCCTGTTGAAATTCTAATTATGCTTCAGGCCACTTTAATGAAAGATTGCTGAAGCGCTTCTTGAATAGCATCTCTAGGCTTTTGCAGTGGCTTTCAAACTGCCCTCTCTTCCTTCCGTATTCTTCCACTCAACTCACTCCTCCAAACCACTATAATCTGTCATCTAGAGAGTCAGGGTTAAGGAATGAGCACTGAGGGGTATCCAATTAAAAGCTGAGAGAAGAGAGGAGGAGCCAGGGTGGTGGGATCAGTAGGGATCTAAAAGGAAACAAGGCTTGATACATAATCCAAGCAAGGAAGACACTTAAAACGTGTGATACCAAGAACGCTATGCACTGTGGATGAACGAAGGGCAGTAAGTTCAACAGAAAAATGGGAAATGGGGCTTCCCTGGTGGTGCAGTGGTTAAGAGTCCACCTGCCGATGCAGGGGGCGCGGGTTCGTGCCCCGGTCGGGGAAGATCCCACATGCCGCGGAGCGGCTGGGCCCGTGAGCCATGGCCGCTGAGCCTGCGCGTCCGGAGCCTGTGCTCCACAACGGGAGAGGCCACAACAGTGAGAGGCCCGCGTACCGCAAAAAAAAAAAAAAAAAAAAGGGAAATGGAGCCAGACTGCAAGGAGATGAGGAATGTCTCTTCATTCCCACCACACTTCCTTGGTGCCAGTCTTTCTACCATGCCATGTTCTGTAGTTACCTGTTCACAGACCTCTCTCCATGAGAGTATGAAAGCTTTATGAGAAGTCCAGCTTTATTCACCTTCTTAATCCCTTGTGTGTGACAGCACATATGTATTTCATTTATTTGGATTTCTATTAACTTCAAATCACTTCATTAATTTTCTCAGACACACACTTACTTTGCCCCATTAATGACCCTCACACCCAAGCAACTGAATAGGGCTGTGCAAGTTAGAGCAAGAGCGTAGGGTTTTCAGCACAGCTCAGAGTCTGTAGCAACTCTATCAGAGGTCTCTGATTACTTTTTCTTACCCCTGAGGCCATGTGCCTCATCATAAGTGCAGTGAAATATCAAAGAATATTTTTACGACATCTGCCACTCACTACTCATTAGTTTCAATTAAACATTTTTTCATTTGTGGAACTATCAAAACTACAAATTTAGCCAATATTTTTAGACCTTATAAACTTCTTAATTCACATCCATCAAAGAGGGGATGCAATGTTATCCAGCTCTTCTATAACTGAGAACATTTTTATAATCGTTTTAATTGGAAAAACTAAATGTAAGTTGGTTAAAAGCCTAATGAAGATGGCAGTAAAATAGTCTACAAAATATCTATTGTGGAGTTGAAGAAATAAAGCATAGTTATCTAAAGCCATGAGTTAAACAGAAAAAAGAAGGAAGCAATGGAAATTGAAGGCAGATAGGCCAGACTGGGAGTGAAATAATAATTTTAGATGAGTGGGTCTTTTCCAGTTCCTTGCATATGTAATTTTTAAATACAGCCTTCATGGATGTTCCCTTTCAAATGTTTTATAACAACTAAAAGAAGTTCTGGGCTTCCCTGGTGGCGCAGTGGTTGGGAGTCCGCCTGCCGATGCAGGGGACGTGGGTTCGTGCCCCGGTCCGGGAAGATCCCACATGCCGCGGAGCGGCTGGGCCCGTGAGCCATGGCCGCTGAGCCTGCGCGTCCGGAGCCTGTGCTCCACAACGGGAGAGGCCACAACAGTGAGAGGCCCGCGTACCGCAAAAAAAAAAAAAAAAAAAAAAGAAGTTCTTAAAGTATATTCCCTTTAGATATCAAGACTTTCCTCTTTTTCCTTCATACATGAGCTTCTATGAAATTGCTGAGTAGTAAAAGAGATGCAGTTTCATTAGCCTTTTGATTGCTCCTGTTTGTTTCTCATCTTGGTGAAAAGTGGGATATGATTCATGCCCTGATCAGCTTCTTTTACGTCCATTAAAGTTCAGCATCATGTCATTGCGTTGGTTGTTGGGTCATGGGATCCTGATGCCTTTTAATTCCTCTGCTTTTCCCTTTAGGTGAGTTTTCTGTGTACTGTAGCTTGCCACTTGTCTTTTTTTATTCTTTGCTAAGTAGAAACCACACAGCTTGCACCTACCCTTCTCATTTTCTTTGGATTGGCACCCTTTTATTTAATCCTACTTTGTATTGATTTTACAGCATTTTTTTTATCATTTTCCTTACGGCTTTTATTTTTGTTTTTATACACGCAAGAATATTACTGGGCCCACTTTTCATCAATTTTGTGACAGCCCATTCAATAATTCAAAAAATAATCTGATGACTACCTGAATATGGCTTTTGTAATTCAGCAAATCTTCATCTTCTGAATGTGGTCTTTCTGTCATTTCCTTTTAGGTCTCATGGATTTGGCTTCAATTCCTTTTGTCACTTTTTAATGTTTTAAAGAAATAGCTATCTTTTTACCAGTGTCAGAGTCTGTGTGTATTCAATAATCTTGCCTGAATTCTTTCCTTTTCGGCCATGTTCTCATTAAACTGTAAAACACAAAAAATATATATTCATGTAAAAAT
This sequence comes from Grampus griseus, assembly GCF_964374135.1. NCBI lineage: Eukaryota > Metazoa > Chordata > Mammalia > Artiodactyla > Delphinidae > Grampus > Grampus griseus. Next base: position 103,909,596 of record NC_138998.1, read on the forward strand.
CATGGTCTTCCTTCCTCTAATGGAAGAGATATTAGATATGCCTGTCTCATAACATCATTAAAAATTTCTACAACTATACAATCTATCAGTGGAAATCAGATAGCTAATATGCAGGTGGTGTATAACCCCGAATCAGTTTTTGAGATTAGAAAAATATAGGCATTTATAAAAACTAAATATTTACCCATACTATTAATTTAAAAATTATCTAAGAAACTAAAAGCCCATCCTTTCACCCCTCCCAGTCCCACCTTTCAAGATTACAACTGATAAAAGTTGTACTACCTTCTCCACTTTCTCTTCTACTTATACAGATGTGTGTGTGTTCATATACCTACTAATATACATTCATGTATGTATGTATATTCATATTCTACTACTTATGTAGGATAGTATTACAAGAGGGATTGTTGGACTGTGAGATATGTATTTTTGTATTTCTATCTATCTTTTCTCCAATATTTTCTAATTTTACATATAAATGTATGTGTAATTTTGCCTTTCTCATATTTTTGTTTCCCAAATTATATTCTCCCTCTTTAAACTTTTAAAATACATGAATTTTCACCAACTTTGCTCCCATATTGATTTGTGCTAACTCCTTTCCTTTTCATAGGAATTTTAATATCATCCATGCTTTATTGATTCCTGCAGCAATAGCCTTGGCGTAGTTTTCTGCATATTAAAATCCAGTCCTTGTTTCTTCTCACCTTCTATCACTGTGAATGTCATATTGTCAAGGAAAGCCATGCCCACCCTCGGTTTATCTATCAGTCTCTGTCCTCCCCTTTTCTCACATTTATCCTTCATTTTTACCACTTCTATATTTGCTCGAGAATGATTCTCATTTAGCTAAGAATTACATGAAAAGGCTCATTTCTTTAATTTCCTTCATCTGTCTGCACAGAGACCACAGTCACCCCTGGCAGCCGGTGCCCATGTTTAATCAACCATTTAGTAAAGAAGGCATTTGGAAGATGAAGGTTATAATTAAACGTTTCACTTTACCTGCCGTGGCTTTGATTACACTGGGCCTTTGGCCAAATCACCCCCATGAACTCGCTTTTTGGCAGTAATAGGAAGGTAATATCTGTGGAACAGAAATAAAACTGTTGCTTTTCCTCAGCACCCTTGAAAATTCAGAACTATAAACCATTCAAATGGAGCTTAATGTCCTGCTAAAGAAAAAAAATCTGTCTGTGAAACTCATAAGATTCAGGTCAATATATGTCCTTTTTAAAATTTTTTTTTAACTGCACATATATTATTTTCCACCAACTTTGGATTTTATATCTTATAAACGAACAAACTAAAAACATTTCTTATAGGTTCACCTTGCTGGATTTTAGTTCTAATGCTTGTGTAATATGGATTCACTTTCTAAGTCCATATTATCACTCTCTGGACTGTTATCTTTTTCTCTTAATACATGAACTATTTCCCCAAAGTTGATAAGTGGAAGTACCCTTTACTTGGGCAAGAATGCAAACAATTTTCTCTATTTTTTTTTTTTATCATGTGCATGTTACCCTGCCACCTGCACACCTGCAATTTAAAGTAGGTGACTCTCACTTTAATCAAGAACACAAAATGTTTGAACTCCAGAGAGTCATTGAGAGATTAACTGTCTTATTTGATAATGGTGGGAGCCATCAATTTAAGATCAAGTTAGGGGCCAAGTGTCTTTCTGAGATAGATAAAACAAAATGCATGTCAAGCAGCCATCTCTTCAATTTTCTAAGCTTTGCATTTATATAACTGCAAAGTTACACACCAAGATTATTCACTTGTATTATCCTAGAAATGACTTTAATAAATGGTAATTTAAATAATGCAATGTAAAGAGTCACTCAAGGAAGAAACTATTTCTGCATCATCTACTAAAATACTCTCATTTCTATCTGACCCAAGGCATATTGTTTTATCTAGCTAAGACACAAATTTCTAGGAGGCAAAATTAAAGTCTTAGATGACATTACTTTTTTCAGCCTTTTTAATGTTCACCTTCTATTATTCTATAATGTTATATATTGGGTTGGCCAAAAAGTTTGTTGGGGATTTTCTGTAACATGTTACAGAAAATCCCGAACGAACTTTTTGGCCAATGCAATATTACAGATGCTCCATTCAGACTAAAAAAACAGGGGAAAATTTATATATTCTAAAAAACTGAGATGCTTCCTTTAATCAGACAATAGATAGAAAATCACCCACTGTGCTTTCTCTCCCCCTTGACTGTTACAAAACTCTCAGTCAAATTTTATGTTCAGTTGCTATGGTTTCCTTATAACAGTTTCCTGGCATAATATCTACCAACTCTTTAATTGGCCTAATTTTTACTTTTTCTAATAAATTTTTCCTACAGTATATGTATTTTATTCTCAGCAACCTCAAATCTTTTGGAATTTAGATACGTTATAAATATGTGTAAACTTCGACCATCCAGCCGTATTGTTTGATTTTTAAAATTTTTTCTTGCATATTTTTGCACAGATTTTTAAAATTTTTGCCTAATTAAAAAATTCTATATTTTTAATATAAAAATTTTAGATAATTCAAAAAAGTACACAAAAGAAAATTAACCATTAGTTTTCTGTAAATTTTGTGGTTGTAAAAAAAACATTAACCTACTCAAACAAGCCAAAGCCAGAAGGGACACTGTGGACAGATACAGGGACTTTCATGAAACCTAGAACAAGACAAGACACATGAAGCTTTCAAGGGAAGAGTCAGGGGCTATAGGGGTCTCATTTTCCCTTTCTGTTTGGCAGCGTTATCTCCTTTCTCTGTAGATTGGCTCTTGCTGCTTTAGTACACATATAAATGTAGAAAATAACCGAACCAGTCTTAGTTTTATCACGAATTCTAGTTTCAAATTCCCAAGGACAGAGGATTTAGTAGCTTAGCTTGGGTCAGGTGCCCACCAGCAGATACATCTAAAGGCTAGATCTTCAAAAGCAGCTGTGGGTAATAGATAGTTTTCAAAGAAGAGGATATGAGTGGTTCAACTAACTCTCCAAGGGATAACTAGAATCCCCAACCTCCTTACTATATAAATCACTGTTTATGTACATTTTTGTAGGTTTATTTTTTCCCTAGGGTCATTTTATGAATGTAAATAAGTAAGGTCTGGATCCTATAATGTCCACTTAACTAGAGCATAAATGTTTTCTTTTCTTATCATTAAAAACATACCAAAAACACATTTCAGGCCACAAAGTTTTCTATTACAGCATAACAAATTACTGCAAGTACAGCAGCACAAATTTATTAGCTGATGGTTCTGTAGTGCAGAAGCCCAGGTTGATTTACCTGGGTTCTCTGTTCAGGGTCTCACCAGGCTGAAAGCAAGATGTTCCTGGATGGAGCTCTTCTCTGGGATAATTCTCTTCTCAGCTCATTTAGGTGGTCGGTGGAATTGACTTCCATGCCGTTGTAGGACCAAGGTTCCCATTTCCCCGCTGACTCTCAGGGGACCTCTTTCAGTGACTGAAAGCCACCCCCAGTACCTCTTACTTGGCCTGCTCTGTCCTCAAAGCCAGGAAGTTGAACTCCCATGTTCCTGGGATGTTTCCAACTTCCTCTTCTGCTCTAGAATAAAATAGAAAACTCTGCTTTTAAAAGGGCTCATGTGATTAGATTAGGTCCACCTGGAGAATCCCCCTATTTTAAGGTCAGCTGGGACCCATATAACATAACATAATCCTGGAAGTAATATATCATCATACTCAGTTTCCAGAGATTAGGTATGAAATGTTGAGGGCCTACCAACATTAAAAAAAATAACGGGATTATTTTAGAGAAGGGAACTTTTTTGAAAGTGATACAACATTTTATCAAGGAAAAAAAATGCAAGAATTTTCAAAACTATGCTAACAATAGTACTGTATTAACTATAAACTTGTTTCACTGTAAGACTTTATAATGAAGCTATAAAAGTTAAAACAGATAACTTTGGAAATTCGGTGTAGGGACAATCAAATACAACAATACAGTATAAAACAGTGTGCAGAGAAACAGGTACAAAAATGTATCAGGATTTAACAAAACACAAAGAAATCACTTATGATAACTGAGTAAAATCTGTATTTTAAATAAACGGTTTTCCGAAGACTGAGAAGCCATTTGAAATATTTAATGAGTGAAGCTTTGTCCCTACTCACTGCCTGCATCCAAATAAAAATCAACTCATGTATTTATTTATTCAACACACGTTTTTGAGTACTTACTTTTTGTCCAGGCTCTATCCTAGGCACTTGGGATACAGTGACAAAGATTTAGAGCTAAAACTAGATAGAGTAAAACATTGCTTGATCGTCTTATACTATAGGAGGAAAAAAAAAAAAAACTTTCTATGGCTGACACTAATTCAAGAGCCAAAAAGAAAAAAAAAAAAACTATGCAAATAGTTTAAATTTCTTCTAGGAAAAAAAAAGCAAATCAGGAATGTAATTACAAGGTACCGGAAACATCAGAATGGTAAAAATGTTTCCAGCCTTTATGAAAAAGGAATAATTTCCTAGGTACAAAAAGAGTATTTTTAATAGAATATGAAAAGACTAACCAAAAAAAAAAAATACACAGTAACACACTAAAGAAGGTCAGTTTCACTCATATTTAAATAACGCAAATTTTAAAAATAAGATGCTGCCTTTTACTTGCTGTGTTGGCAAATATTAAATCATCTGAATGTGTTAGTTTTCTATTGCTGCTGTAGCAAATTGTCACAAACTGAGTAGCTTAAAACAACATACATTTATTTATTATGTTACTGTTCTGGAGGTTAGAAGTCTGAAATGAGTTTCACTGGGCTAAAGTTCATCTTGGCAGAACTGTGTTTCTTTCGGAGACTTTAGGGAAGAATTTCTGTCCTTGCCTTTTTCAGGTTCTAGAGGCTGCCCGCATTCCTTGACCCATGGCCGCCAGCCAGCATCTATATCAGTACAACCACTTCTTCCCTCCTCAATTCTCCTTCTCTGCTCCTTTCACTTATAAGGACCCTTCTGATTGCATGGGTTCCACCTAGATAATCCAAGACAATTTCCCATCTCATGATCTTTAACTTGATCACACCTGCCAAGTCCTTTTTGCCATGTAAAATAACATATTCACAGGTTCTAGGGATTAGAACATGACATCTTTGGTGAACTATTATTCTGTCTATTAGATTGCTAGCACCCCAAAATGAGAAAGTTGTGAGGAAACAGAAAAAATTGATGCAATTTCTAATAGATCCATTTCATAGCCCTCAGATTAAAATTCCACAGAGTCTCTGACCCAATAGTAAACCATACATCCTCCTAGTTATGAATCGTACATCCCTATTATAGAAAGTATTCAAAAAATGAGTACAAGGAAGTTTAGTACAGCACTGCTTGTAATAACAAAAACTTGTAAGAATTAAATACCCACTGATCAGGAATTCATTTAATAAATTGTGATATATCCATGTAATAGTTTTTTAATGTATATAAAAAAATATTGTGGTATATCTTTATATCGTAATTTAGAAAATGTTTGAAATACAGAATTAATTGCAAAAGGCAAGTTAAATAATTCTATGATCTCAAATCAACAAATTGGACTACATCAAACTCAAAAGCTTCTGCACAGCAAAATAAACAATTAACCAAATAAAAAGTCTAAAGAATGTTAATTTCTGCTGCACAGCAAAGTGATTCAGTTATATATATGTATACATTCTTTTCCATTATAGTTTATTACAGGATATTGAATACAGTTCCCTGTGTTGTACAATAGGATCTTGTTATCTGTTATATATATAGTTGCTTGTATCTGCTAATCCCAAATGCTTAATTTATCCCTCCCCCACTCCCCTTTTCCTTTGATAATCATGTTTGTTTTCTATGTCTGTAAGTCTGTTTCTGATTCATAAATAAGTTCTTTTGTGTCATATTTTAGATTCCACATATAAATGATATTGGCAAATGCCATTATTTCTTTTTTATCTTTTTTTTTTTTTTTTTTTGCGGTACACGGGCCTCTCACTGTTGTGGCCTCTCCCGTTGCGGAGCACAGCCTCCGGACGCGCAGGCTCAGCAGCCATGGGCTGCTCACGGGCCCAGCCATTCCGCGGCATGTGGGATCTTCCCGGACCCGGGCACGAACCCGTGTCCCTGCATCGGCAGGCAGACTCTCAACCACTGTGCCACCAGGGAAGCCCCATTATTTCTTTTTTTTTTATTGCTAAGTAATATTCCATTGCATATATGTACTACATGTTCTTTATCCATTCATCTGTCGATGGGCTTTTAGGTTGCTTCCATGTCTTGACTATTGTAAATAGTGCTGCAGTGAACACTGGGGTGCATGTATCTTTTCAAATTATAGTTTTCTCTGGATATATGCCCAGGAGTGAGATTTCTGGATCATATGGTAGCTCTATTTTCAGTTTTTTTAAAGGAAAGTATACTGTTTTCCATAGTGGTTGCATCAATTTACATTCCCACCAGCCTTGTAGGAGGGTTCCCTTTTCTCCACATCCTCTCCAGCATTTGTTATTTGTAGACTTTTTAATGATGGCCATCCTGACTGGCGTGAACTGGTACTTCATTGTAGTTTTGATTTTCATTGATTTAATAATTAGCCGGAGCATTCTTTTTCTAATATGCACAAAGACCACCTATGGGGTGGATGCAGCCCCTAGGCACAAGCAGAGAGTGCCATTATGTGATTTAGGAAAAGACACCTGTTGTAGGTTGAATTGTGTCCACCCAAAAAAGATATGTTGACATCCTAACCCTTAATAACTGTGACCTTATTTGAAAATAGGGTGTTTGCAGATGTAATCAGGTTAAGCTGAAGTCATACTAATTAGGGTGTACCCTAATCTAATAGGACTGGGGTCCTATAGGAAGAGAGAAATTTGGACACAGACACAGAGGGAGAATGACAACAGAGGCAGAGATGGGAATGATGCAGTTGGGAGCTGAGGACTGATGGCCACCACCAGAAGCTAGAAGTGGGAAGGAGTTCTCCCCTACATCTTCCGAGGGAGCATGGCCCCATCAACACCTTGATTTTGGACTTCTGGCCTGTGGAAATGTGAGATAATACATTTTTCTTGTTTTAAGTCATACACACACATACACATGCAGAATTCCATGATCTCATTTGTGTGAAAAAGTCCTGTTTATTTTACATACTTTTCTAAGGTGCTCTTTTTTTTTTTTGTCATGAGCAAGAATTACTTCTATTACAAAAACCAAGTATAACACACTGTTATGTCTCTCACATTTCTTCACATGTTGTTTAGCAGAGCCATTGACGACTTTTTGTGCCAGACTATTCTTTCAAGGATATGTGTATAGTGAACAGCCTTAGAAGACAGAAATAATGTCTCTCTCCAAAGCACAGGGCAGGTTTACTTACTGTCAGTATAATAAAGATAACGTCTCTCTCCGGTGCAAAGATTGAGCCACTTTGCTTGTAGTCTCCTTATAAAAGATTGAGGTTTCTCAAACTCTGGATTCTCCAGTTATTGGAAAAACTCACTGCATGTTCAGCATCTACCTGTGCTAACCTGTACCTCATCCCTGTGGAGTGGGTGGGGGGAAGGGGGGAGAATCATTGATGCAAACATAAAGCTCATCCTGCTTCCTGTGCCTTGAGTAAAAAAGTCCTTTGTCTGCAACCCCAGTGTCTTGTGCCTTCTGCCAATGTCCATGAAACTGTGGCAGGCTAAATTGTTAGCTTCCAAGTTTAGTAAAATCCCTTCATGGTTCTTGACAGAAAATTTAATTAAAATAAGATATACAAAATTGGAATTTGTTACACAAAAACTGACTTTATAAATTAAACAAAATATAACATTTGATATACAAAGTTAAATGAAATATACAGGATGATCAAATTGTCCATTAGGAGAGGAAAAAGAAGTATTTATCATCCAAGTTATTGCTGGTATTCCAAAAGAGGTTCACTTAAAATAGTATCTGACTTACTGTAGCACATTTTTGTTTGAATGGTGTCAGAAACCAACATCCCCACCTTCTAGCACTAGACTGGGGAAAAAAAAAAAAGAACTATGTTGTAGTAGAATACGATATATCAGTATAGTATTTGAAGAGTAGTAATATAATAAGCATCAAAATTTCATGTATTTCTACAAAAAAGACAATTCAGATTTTGGGGAGTTCCAGCAATAGATTCTTAAAGACTAAGCTTTGGGAAGCAGTCATTCTTAAAAAGCTATTTACAGAAACATCAAACAAGAAGCAGACCTTTTAGTATTAATGTCATTTTGTTGAATAATTGGCATTCTTTGCGTATTTAAAAAGCTTTCTGCTTTTATGAATAGCAGTAACATCCAGGAGTTGAGAGAATTAGAATTAAGTGGTTTCATTTATAATCTGCTTCCTTCCTCATCCATTTTACAAATTCTCAAGAACCTACTTAGGACTTTTTCCACTTGGCTGGTGCCAATCTGAGAGAAAAGGCACAGTTTTTTTCTTTCTTTTTTTTTTTATTCAAGTATAGTTGATTTACAATGTTGTGCCACCCTCTGCTGTACAGCAAAGTGACTCAGTTATACACATATATACATTCTTTTTTATATCCTTTTCCATTATGGTTGATCACAGGATATTGAGTATAGTTCCCTGTGCTATACATTAGGACCTTGTTTATTCATTCTTTTTTTTAATTGGCGTATAGTTGTTTTACAATGTTGTGTTAGTTTCTACTGTACAGCGAAGTGAAGTAGAGTTCTCTGAAGGCTCAGTTTCTTATTCTCCACAGGACAAAAGAGACTAAGCATAGCTGCTGTGAATCGGGGTTCAAACTCTCCTCTGATTATGAGGACTACAGATTGTTTGTGCTTTTGCATGGGGTGGGGGGCAGTTGTCTGCAGTCACTGATTGACCGAGCCCTCTCTTTCTCTTTTTCTTCAGCTTCTACTTTTTTGAGTCACATCATCTCCCTCCTTGGTCCAAAGCCCCGCACTCGAAGATGGCCAAAATCTTACAAAGTCTTTAAATCACTTATATGGTCCTACATGACCTGGCCACCCCACTCCGCCTTCACTTCCATTTTCCCAAAAAGCAGAGCCTGAGACAAATGCTTATAAGCAAGAAGTTTATTTTGGGAAGTGATTCCACAGAAGCAGAGTGAGGGAACTAAAGAGAGTAAAGTGGGGACGAGAAACCTGGCCACGGAGGTATTATTGAACTGGTTCTCTCTATGGGCAACTGCAGCTCCATCCTGCCAGGCCCTTCTGAGGTCATGGGTCCTCTGTACCTACGTGAGGTGGGGGAAGCTTTATTCACCAGCAGTCACACCCCATTCATCCTGGACTGCTCCAGAGGATGGTACCTTGGCACTTCCAGGTGTGCTTAGGAACAAGCAGAGCAGGACAGGTCCCACAGGCATCCTCCCACCAGGCAGCCCTAGGTGCACAATGATACAGCCCTAGGTGCACAGGGATAAGACAGAGAAGATGTTGGGCAGCACCCATGCCCCCTCCCTCCACCCACAATAACTCTTTGAGCACCTCTCTGCTATTCTCCCCTCTTTGGTGGTCCTTGACCAAACCAGGTACCCCCTGCCTTAAGGCATTTGCTTTAGCTGTTGTTTCTGTGTGAAATGCTGTTTCCCTAGACTTTCTCAAGTCTTTGCTCAGACTGCATCTTCTTAAGAACAGATACTGACCACTCTCATTACACAACATGCCCTTCCCCCTCTGCCCTACACCCCAAACTGCTGGAAAAAAATTAATAAACAGAAACCTCAGTTAAATAAGTTTTGGGGACCAGAAGGGGGAGCTCTCACACCCTGTAACCATAGCACAGCCCTAGAGGAAGAAGTAAGGCTCCCACATTGCCAAGGACTCACCGAATGAAAAGTCACAGCCTCTATGTTTACTACAGCCCTTCCAACTTCCCTTTCCCCTTTGTAAGTAAGTGTTCTTCTTCCTTTGTCACGCAGGGATTTGCAGACCCCAAGTTGCAATTCTCTACTGATCTTGACTAAACCCATCCTTGCTAGAGAAATATCTGGCATCTGTTTGTTTCAGGTCGACGCTCTCAACACTCCACACCTTCGATTCCTCACAAACTCAGTCTCTAAACCCTTCTCCGTTTTCTTCTTTCCTTAGCAATTATTACCTTTATTTTTTGTTTGTTTGAATTTTATGTATTTTTTTATACAGCAGGTTCTTATTAGTTATCCATTTCATACATATTAATGTATATATGTCAATCCCAATTCATCACACCACCACCCCCTTTATTACCTTTAAATATACTGCATCACTTATTGATTGTGTTTATCATTTATAACTTGTTCTCTCATCCCCAGTCTACAGAATGGAAGCTGTTTTGGGATCTTTGATTTATTCACTGATAATCATATTTCAAGCAGTCTCTGAGAGCAATTTCAGTCTTTTTTGTTTCATATGTTTTGATTCAGATAAAAAAATGACACTAAAGATAATTACTCAGGTTCAAAAAATGGAAATCAAGGGACCAAAGGGCCCACCTTTTTGCATTAACTATTAAACATCAATGCTCTTAGAGGAGGTAATCAAAGTGTTCAAGATTAGAAAATGCTAGTGCTTAAATTTAAAGCAATTTGCACTTTTATGAAAATTCTAATGGCACCAAGTGCAAATCTCTTGTAATTTAAATTGTTTTCTCCTTATAATAAACCATAGGTCACTTGATGAATACTTAAGGTTAAAAAAGTGACTGCATAGTCTAATAATAGCTAACCAGCAGTGGCAAGGAAGTAGTATCATGAATTTTGTTTGAAACTTTAACTAATTTAGAAATTCCTCATTTTTATTAACCTGCTAAACAGAAAACCCAGTATAAAGATTGTCACTCTTTCTTTGAGAAACCTCGTTCCAATGATTTTGTGTCCTTGGATAAGCTTCATACATCGGTGACATTGGTCACTATATTTTAAAAACAGAAGCAGCAACATTTCCAAGGTGACAGCCAACATTAAAAAATTGTCATGCTAAACAGTTAAGCATAAGGAGAAAAAAAGATGCAGAAATTTCAGACCTGCTTCATGTTATTTTCCCAAGGGAGAGCAGTGCTAATTACAGTGTGGTCCACAGGCCATGCCAGGTCCGCTGACTGCTCATCACGGTGTTATGACAATTGAGAATAAACATTTGGAAACTCTTGTAGCAATTTGTCACTGCAGTGATATCAGAGTACGTTATCATTGCGCTAATAGAGCTGAATAGGGCATAGAGTAGTTTGGGTCAAACTTGCCTGGTGAGTTGCATTCAGCACCAGCAGTGTAACTAGTCATGCACAGTAGGACAGGTATTGAGTAGTAGGACACACACTCCGGAAAAAAAAGTCAGTAAATAAAACTGGTTCCTCACCCCCAGATAATTTGAAAATTCTGCTCTAGAGGACTTCTTATTCTCCAGTCACTATATTTGAATTTTTCATGGAAAAAAAAGTTCTCAGTTAAATTTTGAAGTGAAGACTGCCTTTGATTTCTTCTTTGTCCTCTAACTGGGACACTGTCCCATTCTGCTGATGTCTACACTATGGACAGTAAGTCTCTACAACACATTGACCCTGGAGAAATGATTAAATGATTATCCCCAAGAAAGTCTCTAAACTTTTTTTTTTTAATTTATTTATTTATGGCTGTGTTGGGTCTTCGTTTCTGTGCGAGGGCTTTCTCTAGTTGTGGCAAGCGGGGGCCACTCTTCATCGCGGTGCGCAGGCCTCTCACTATCGCGGCCTCTGTTGTTGCGGAGCACAGGCTCCAGACGCGCAGGCTCAGTAGTTGTGGCTCACGGGCCCAGTTGCTCTGCGGCATGTGGGATCTTCCCAGATCAGGGCTCAAACCCGTTTCCCCTGCATTGGCAGGCAGATTCTCAACACTGTGCCACCAGGGAAGCCCTAAAAAAGTTTTTATAATCTTCTACTGATAACATCTAGAAAGAGCTTTTAAAAAGAAAAGAAAAAGGAGTGTATTCTTTTAACATCATTTACAACCATTTCTCTTTAATTTTTAGCAACCACTCACAGCCTCTGGACCAGTGATGACAAACTCAAATTCTTCATGGAGCCAAAGTGTCAGAAAAATTATTCAAAACTTAGAAACAGGCAAAAGAGATTCCTGAAAGTGCACTTTTGATCTTGACACTCTATTTATGGCCTATTTTACCACTATATAAGTAGAGAGATTAACTTATACATTTTTATCCAATACAAATGAAAACATTTCTTTCTGGGAAATGAAAAACCCCAAAGATTTATTGCTCTGAAAGACATTAACCAGTTACATATAAATCAATAAATCTTTGGGGTTTTTCACAAGTGTCTCTTATTTGCTAATAATCACATTTCTTTGCACATAGCACCTCTATTTTTCAAAAGCCCCTACATGGTGAGGGTTATTTTATACAGACGGTCCCTGACTTATGATGGTTCAATTTACGATTTTTCAACTTTACGATGGTGCAAAAGAAATATGTATTCAGTAGAAACCATACTTCAGATTTTGAAGTTGATCTTTTCCTGGGCTAGCGACATGTGGTATGATACTCTCTAGTGATGGTGGACAGCGACAGCTCCCAGTCAGCCACGCCATCACAAGGGTAAACAACCTATACACTTACAATCGTTCTGTCCCCATACAACCATTCTGTTTTACTTTCAGTACAGTATTCAACAAATTACATGAGATATTCCACACTTCATTTTTATTTATTTATTTATTTATTTATTTATTTATTTATTTATTTTTTGCGGTATGCGGACCTCTCACTGTTGTGGCCTCTGCATTGCGGAGCCCAGGCTCCGGACACGCAGGCTCAGCGGCCATGGCTCACGGGCCCAGCCGCTCCGCAGCATGTGGGATCTTCCTGGACCGGGGCACGAACCCGTGTCCCCTGCATCGGCAGGTGGACTCTCAACCACTGCGCCACCAGGGAAGCCCCCCCACACTTTATTTTTAAATAGACTTTGTGTTAGAGGTTTTTCCGAACTGTAGGCTAATGTAAGTGTTTGGAGCACGTGTAAGGTAGGCTAGGCTAAGCTATGATATTTGGGAGGTTAGGTGCGTTAAATGCATTTTTGACTTAAGATATTTTTAACTTACAGTGGGATTGTTGGGATGTAACCCCACTGTAAGTCAGGGAAGATATGTAGGTAGAAAATAAAGAAACAGGAAGATTTACCAGCTTGATCTCAGTGACATTATTTATAAATAGAACAAAACTTCAAACTGATCCCAGTACACCCAGGTGGGTTCTGAAGCTGGCTTGACCTAGACCTTGAGAACTGATTATATATATCTCTTCCCAAAGGAGTATACTTGAAATCAGCCATAGTTGGAGTATTTACACTACAGAAATTGGCAAACACCAGGACTTTTTTCCCCAGAAAGTTGGTTGTTAAACATTTACCACCGTACCATTGAAGGCAATATATTACCTCCTACATAAAGAAAAAGAAAAACCTGCAAAGACCGGTTGAAGTCTTTCTGTATAGGTTTTTAATATTGCTTGTATCTTGTTTAAACAACACTAATTCATTAGAGTTTAGTTAATTTCCAAAATTTTATAGATTGTACCAAAGATTACAGTCAATAAATATTTTTTCTCATTTCCTGTTAGCAAAGAAGATTGAGTAATGGCTTATTTTCTCAGTCAAGTGAAGGTATGCCATTGTGGATTTTTGCCAATTTATGGCTTTTTATAAATGCATCCTTACTCTAATTTAGTCTCTGCCTTTATGTTGCGTTCTGGAGGAATGTATGAACTGAAATGGCTGGTGAAGCAGGTGCAAGAAATGACACTAGAGGGATATCAAGAATTCCTCGAGAAAAAGTCATGCTGGGTGTTAAAATGCAAATTTTATGAATGGCCAGGGCAGGTGAATGTTTCAGGAATTGGTGGAGAAAACAGATGGCAGCAATAGCTTATTAGGGATCACTACACGTTGCCTTATATTGTAAGGGCATCATAAAAAATACTACAATTTGGGCAGAAGTAAATAACGCATGAATGGAAGCTGAAAAGAACTATGGCCAAAATCTCAAACCCTGAGAAGTCTATGAGAAGGAAACACCAACTGTTCTGAGCAAATCTCTATAAGGTCTACACTCTAAAGATACCATGTGGACCATTATGAAGATCACACCCACCTATGATGAGTATCATCTGTTTATAGTTTTAACATTGTTATGTGGACAAGGAGACTTTGATACAGTTTGCATAAGAAAAAACATAAGTTGCTTTGAGTGTTATTTTTCTCCTTAGGAAAGGAAACAAATTGAGGCCAGTTAAGTGTTACTTAATGTTGTTAGTTGTCCTGGTTTGCCCACACTATAACTTGGCATTGTACTTCACTGAAACAGTCACCTGTACATATGGATAAGCAGAACCATAGGACTGCATTTCAGTTATTAAGAAGTTTGACTTCAAATATAGATGAAGTAAACTGAGTATGCTTTACAAGGAACCCAAAAGTGTCCAAAAGGTTAAATAACAACAGTATCAAGCAACTGAATAACAGCTTCTTAAAGGAAACTTAAGATATTCTATGAGACATTGTATTAGACTTTATTTAACATATTTTGGTTAAAATGAAAATTTTTATTTTGGTGGAGAAAGAGCCATTGTGCAAAGAAGTAATGGAAGTCACGGCATTAATATAAATATAAAAATACTCCAATCACATAAGCAGTTTACGGTAATAGTTAAATATATTGTAGTAACTTATTATCATGTTCTGTCCACGTTTCTAAGCAAAAATCAATCATAAAGCTTAGACCGTAGAGCGGAAACTCATGCAGAAATAACTGTCCTGCAATGTTTCATCAACTAAAGTGTTTTTAATTGTAAAAATAATATGTTTTTTAAGTGAATATATGTATGATTTTTAAGTGTTAAATAGTTGTCTTAGAATTTGAAGAAAACAATGGGAATATATGGAATGACGTTCTACCAACTCCATTAATTTGATCCAATAACTTGAAAAACAACAAAAACAACATAAGCAGGGTATGTACAATGGGACAAAAATCAGGTTGACCTCAAAATGTATCTGTGAAATATCAAACAATAGAAGAAAATGAAACAATATCTATAAAAGTAAAAAATGAATGTTCAGTCATACATCACCTAGATGTGATAAAGATGCAAATATAGAGATCATTTTAATGATTAATTGCAATAAGGCCTGCTACAAACAGTGAAAAGTGAGTAAAAATTAGGAACCTATTATCCAGGTTATTATGACTGAAAGGATTTGGCTTTGAACATTAAATCAAGCAAATATATAGACCTAAACTAATTCATTGTAAATTCTCATGCCAAGTGAAATAAAAACTGAAAAACAAAAAGAGGAAATTGGATAATGATTAAATCCTGAGTTAAATTAATGAAATTATGTAAAGGGATAGGAATAGAGAGGGCACTATTATTCCAAAAGATGAAACAAAACTGCTATATTCAGAATCTTTCTTATAAGAGTTTCAAAATGATTGTTATGCTTTTACACTTATAAGAAAAATTGGAACATAAAATAAGAAATGCAAATTTTATACTTATAAGAAAAATTGGAACATAAAATGTTTAAAGCTTTTTCATAAAGAAATATTGAGACATTTTGACAGCAGAAAAGGGCTCCTAGAATTTATCATTAAGAAATAATCCCAGGGCTTCCCTGGTGGCGCAGTGGTTGAGAGTCTGCCTGCCGATGCAGGGGACACGGGTTCGTGCCCCGGTCCGGGAAGATCCCACATGCCACGGAGCGGCTGGGCCCGTGAGCCATGGCCGCTGAGCCTGCACGGCCAGAGGCTGTGCTCCGCAGCAGAAGAGGCCACAACAGTGAGAGGCCCGCGTACCGAAAAAAAAAAAAAAAAAGAAATAATCCCATATACAGAAAAGAAAGTGCATAAAGATATTCAGAACTATATTATTTTCACCAGCAGAAACTTAGAAACAAACTCTTTAACACTAGGGAAATGGTTACATAAATATATTTATCCATAATATAATTTAATAAGTAGCCATTAAAAGTGATGGTGAGAAGTAATTCAAAATAATATAGGGAATGTTTAAAATTTTGGAAGAAAAATTTATGTATATGTAATATATAGGTGCATGCACCCACACCCACACACACACACAACACATCACATACACTAAAAAATCAGCTACCTAAACTCTGTAAAATGTATGTTGAAATAAATGCAAAAAAAATTGTCTCCTGTTTGTGTAATGGCTATGGAACTCTAGGCTGTGTTTCCTTTCTTTAACACACACATATACAAACACACACAAACACACACAATAATCATTATGTTCTATAAAGTCATTGTGAATGCTAAATTAATGACTACTGGGCTATTTCTCCTGGGGAATATACAAAGTTAGGTCCTATACGCCTCTGGTCACAATATTTTCATCAACCAAACAGTACATAACCTTGCTTTATGTGTTTCTATTTAAAGGCATATTATTTGATATATATATTTCTTACAAATAATTATATGCAGTATTTCTTTGTAATAAAACAGCAGTTGTGAAAGGTTTAACATTTCCCTGATTCTGGGTACATGACTGTAAATTTCTTTGGCTTTCAGCTTCACAGTATTGATGTCCAGGACACCTTTTTCTAAAACCTTTTTTAAATTAAAATATATTTGACATATTGTGCAAACTTACGGTGTACGACATGTCAATTTGATGCATTTATATATTATAATATGATTGCCATTGTAGTAATAATTAACACCTCTCTCAGTTCCATAATGATCCTTTCTTTTAGTGCTTTTGATCATTAAGTATCATTCTCTTAGCAAGTTTGATTATTATAATGCAATGTTGTTGTCTATATTCACTATACTGTACATTAGATCTCTGGGGCTTATTTACTACTCACTTCAAGTTTCCACCCTTTAAACAAATTCTGGCCTGTTCCCCCAATGCCCATTCCCTGGTAAACACCATTTTACTTTCCATTTCTATGAGTTTGGCTTTTTTAGATTCCAAATGTAAGTGATACCTTGCAGGATACATTTTTTTTAAGTTGTCATGAATTCACAAATGTAGCCATTGTCTATTTCTCCACAGCTTAATCAAGTACAATAGTGTTAATTTAGTACTTTGTGGAGCAGCCTTGCATACAAATAAATGCATTTTTCTTCTTTTCCCCGGATATGTCATACTGTTGATTCATTAACATTGGACTCAAGGCCGTTAGCACTATGACTCATGCCTGAAGGAAGCTTATCCAACACATGAATTTTCTCCCCCGTAAGACAGGTCAGTCTTCCTGTTCTTATGAACATTAGACAGCACTTCAGCCCTATGCTTGGGGCCCATTTTAAACAACAAATCACCAACAAAAAGCACAAAAATGCAAAAAACAGGGCACTGAATGAATTGTGAAAAGGGCACTTGTTTACAGAATGAGAGCTGGAACAAGAAGGTAGAGTGTTACCTAACTTGACTCACCTGTGTCTAGTGGGGTGAATCAAATTTCTCCCATTCTGCACATGTCCACAAATGATCTCCAATGACTGTGAAAGCACCAGGAATATTGATTTGAGGGTTACCAAAAAAGTTAGCAAGTAAAAAACTCACAAACATAGAATCTGGGAATAATGAGGATCAAATATGTGTGTTTGTGTGTGGGGGGGGGCACATATATGGCTTAGTTTTTTGTAGTCATATGTTTTTATACCTAGAAAATACAACTGGCTAAGAAATAGAATTAATAAAATAATTTGTCTATAAAAATCATCAGTTTTCTTGTATATGAAGAAAGAAGTCCCATTCTTGATGTCAAAAAAATGGTAGACATAAATCACAGCAAGATCCTTTTTGACCCTCCTCCTAGAGAAATGGAAATAAAAACAAAAATAAACAAATGGGGCCTAATGAAATGTAAAAGCTTTTGCACAGCAAAGGAGACCATAAACAAGACCAAAAGACAACGCTCAGAAGGGAGAAAATATTTGCAAATGAAGCAACTGACAAAGGATTAATCTCCAAAATTTACAGGCAGCTCATGCAGCTCAATATCAAAAAAACAAACAACCCAATCCAAAAATGGGCAGAAGACCTAGATAGACATTTCTGCAAAGAAGATATACAGATTGCCAACAAACACATTAAAGGATGCTCAACATCACTAATCATTAGAGAAATGCAAATCAGAACTACAATGAGGTATCACCTCACACCAGTCAGAATGGCCATCATCAAAAAATGTACAAACAATAAATGCTGGAGAGGGCGTGGAGAAAAGGGAACCCTCTTGCACTGTTGCCGGGAATGTAAATTGATACAGCCATTATGGAGAACAGTATGGAGGTTCCTTAAAAAACTAAAAATAGAACTACCATATGACCCAGCAATCCCACTAGTGGGCATATACCCTGAGAAAACCATAATTCAAAAAGAGACATGTACCACAATGTCCATTGCAGCTCTATTTACAATAATCAGGACATGGAAACAACCTAAGTGTTCATTGACAGATGAATGGATAAAGAATATGTGGCACATATATACAATGGAATATTACTCAGCCATAAAAAGAAATGAAATTGAGTTATTTGTAGTGAGGTGGATGAACCTAGAGTCTGTCATACAGAGTGAAGTAAGTCAGAAACAGAAAAACAAATACCGTATGCTAACACACACATATGGAATAAAAATTTTTTTTAAAAAAATGGTTCTGAAGAACCTAGGGGCAGGACAGGAATAAAGACGCAGACGTAGAGAATGGACTTGAGGACACGGGGAGTGGGAAACGTAATCTGGGATGAAGGGAGAGAGTGTCATGGACATATATACACTACCAAATGTAAAATAGATAGCTAGTGGGAAGCAGCCACATAGCACAAGGAGATCAGCTCGGTGCTTTGTGACCACCTAGAGGTGTGGGATAGGGAGGGTGGGAGGGAGACGCAAGAGGGAGGAGATATGGGGATATATGTATATGTATAGTTGATTCACTTTGTTATGAAGCATAAACTAACGCACCATTATAAAGCAATCATACTCCAATAAAGATGTTAAAAAAAGATAAATGGATTAAAATTCTACTGTTGGAAATTTTATTTTTAAAATTAATATTATTTTTTATCATTATAAATTTAATTGGTTAACTTCAGACAAAATTACTAATAATTTCTTTAGGAAAATTTTTTAAATGTTTTAAAGAAATCTGGAAAAATATATATGAAATAGCCAAGTCATGTTTTCAAAAGAGGAATATAAAATTTCATAGTAAACATTAACACAAATTTTAGTCCACAGTAGCATAGACAGAAAAAAATGGAGCATAATAGATAAACCAGGAACACACCTTACCATATATAAGCACTTAATAAGTAATGAATAGACATAGTAACTTAGCTGAAAGAAAGAAAATCAGTAAATAGTGTTAGGTTAATTGGCACTCTTATTTATTGATGTGTGTGCGTGTTTACACATATATTTTAGAATTTTTTTTTTTTTTTTTTTTTTTTTTGCGGTATGTGGTATGCTATATGCAGGCCTCTCGCTGTTGTGGCCTCTCCCGTTGTGGAGCACAGGCTCCGGACGTGCAGGCTCAGCGGCCATGGCTCACGGGCCCAGCCGCTCCGCGGCATGTGGGATCTTCCCCGACTGGGGCACGAACCCGTGTCCCCTGCATCGGCAGGCGGACTCTCAACCAATGCACCACCGGGGAAGCCCCCCAATTCCATTTTTAATGACAGTAAGTTGATCGTGGTGAGAATATTTATTCCAAGAAAATTGGCAAATGCTACAAATTAGGGGTTTTTTTCCCCTAGAAAAAACGGTGTTTAAACACTTATCTACACACCACAACTTATACCTGTGTAAATGATATCTGTGTTATAATATCAAACATTTGGTATAAACATGAAATTAGAAATTGAGAATAGTATGGGGATATTTAGGATATAAGATACTAGGTGTTGCCATTTTAGGCATGTGAATAATCTAGGGTAGTGACACTCAGCTCTGACTACACATTAGAATGATATGAGACACTTGCTGGGACCTCAGTCCCCCAAAGCTTGTGATTTAATTGGTTTGGAATGCGGCCCAGGCATCAGTGTTTGTTTAAAAGTTCCTGAAGTGATTATACTGTGCAGTCAGATTGCCCTAAGGTAATCACCAGTGTTCTCTACATAATTAAGGAACTTTGCCTTCAAAATTTCCATTTATGCTGAGATGTGTTTGAGTCTAAATTTTTGTTTAGTTTTAAAAGTTGCACTTAAAAATTCCAGTTATAGTACCTAGGATATTTACAGATTGACAAGGGAGAACGTAGTAAATGAAGGAGCTTAAAGCTATGTCCTTTGGCTATAAAAAATCCGATCTGCTCCTTAGACTAGCAAAGAAAGCTATGAACAAAGTGGCTCTGATTCTAAGGCTGGTATATGTAATTTCCAGATCAGTAGAGGGGAAAACGAGGAATAAGGAAAATTCAGCAATCCAGCAGAAACCACAAAAGGAGAAAAACAAATGATACATAGAAACAGCAGTGTTTTCAGAAACACCAAGATCATGGAGATAATTCCAAATACAATATAAAGGACCGTAAATATAAATGAACTAAGCATGACCATTAACAGATGAAGAAGACAGACTTTATTAAGGAATATCTCAATTATATGTTAATTATGAGAGATATAAGAGAAATATTAGCCATTTGCTTGTTTTTTCATTATTTCAAAAAATTTTTACTGAGGGCCTGCTGTGTGCTGGGCAATATTCTATGTTCTAGCAGTGCAGCCATAGATTAACTGCCCTCTTGGAGCTTTTGTTCTTGTAGAGTGGAAGCAAGGTCAAAAGATGAGAGACTATCAATAAAATAACAATGGTTTATAGTATGTTACTGGGAGCAAGACCCTTGCAAAGAATTGGCCTGCCTGGATGTTCAAGACTAACAAGGAAGCCTGAGTGGGCAAAGGAGGCCTATAGATGTGAATGAAAACTACTGCCTGCTGTATCAGTAAACAAAGGATGTTGCAGCCATCAAGCCATCACTATAGCCTCCCCAATGGTGAACACTGAGGGAACTCAGGATGGAGGCAGGATGCCCCCTCATCTAGCAGTCAGCTGATGCAACCACCCCCGAGGGTGCACCTGAGGAAACTCAGTTTGAGAAAACACAGACTACTGGCTACAGATAGCTGAGGTGCATATCAAAGGAGTGATTTCAGTGAGGCCAGACTCTTGCATCTTCCCATACATAGAAAAGCACTAAATTCCTTAACTTGAAATATCTTGTTTTCTTTAATTAACAGTAATCTTTTGATGTTCCGACTACCTGGTCTTTATTGCAAAAACTCCTATATATCCTGGCTCCCCCTTTGCCTCTTCAGAGCAGTTCCTCAGAGTGATCTGAGAGTTCTGTCTCCCAGGCTTAAGTCCTCAGTAAGTCCACCCAATAAAACAGAACTCTCAACTTTCAGGTTGTGCTTTTTTTTTTTTTTTTTTTTTCAGTTGACAGAGATGAGGTCACAGAGGTATGACCATAGTGCAGAGCTTTTTGAGTCATTAAAAGGATTTTGACTTTTATTCTGAATGAAATTAAAAGCCACTGGTGTGTTATGAGCAGAGGATGAAGCTGGCTTATAGTTTAAAAGAAACCCTCTAAGAGCAATGTTAAGCATAGAATGAGGAAGGACCCACCAGTTAGGAGGTTGTTGCATTGGTTGATGTGAGAAAGGATGGTAACTACGCCAGGATGGTAGCAATGGATGTGCTAGAAGGTAGAACCTACAGGGTTTTCTGACAACTGTATGAGAACAAAGAGGAATCAGAGATGGCTCTGTTACTTATGACCTGAGGAACTGGAAGTATGAAGCTGCCATTAACTGAGATTAGAAAGCTTTTAGGAGTTGCAGATCAGAAAGGGAGAAGGTAAGATTTGAGTTCAATTCACTGTGAACTTGATAAGAACAGTTTCAATGGAGATTAAGGCTGCATACAGCAAAGTTGAAAAGGATGAGAGAGGAGGAATTAAAGACAGTTTATGCAACACTTTCAATAGTTTTACTGTAAAGAAAAGAAAATGAATGGGGCAGTTGGAGGGTAAAGTAGTGTCAAGAATTTTTATTCACAGAATATACAAGAGCATGTTTGTTTGATGATGAGGCAAACCTTGTTGTTGACAAAGGAGAGAGGACGCACTTGCTGATAAGTACAGACAGATCTGTAAGGCAACTAAAGTTTAAAGTTCAGAGGCCCTCATTCTCACTTTTTCTAGGGCCCTGGGAGGTGCCTTAGCAATGGATTGACATTGTCATATGTTTTATGTAAAATTTTCAAATGCAAAATATTTTAAACACAAAAGATAAAAACCAGTATTTCTACCCACAGTGACTTCCCATCCATCCACACTCCCCTCTCATTAGATGGTATTGGAGTGGCCACAAGCGTTTTAGGGACCAGGCTAAAGGAAAATAAAACTGGAGGATACATTTGCTTTGAGTTTAGCAAGGTATATTTTTGTAGTTCCCTGTCACTTCTATATGATTTGTTGTAGAAATGGCTTCCAGATGTTCCATCTCCTAGTCAACCATAGTACTGATTCACCTGGCATTCTGACAAAAAGATACAGAACCAGAGGTCACATTTCAATTATGATGCAGCACCAGAGTTGTGTTAGTAGTGGGTGAGTAAAAAGTTTACAGTGGGTGGAACCAGAAGTTAGCCTTGGAATATACAAGAAAATTCTCGGAAATTCTTGGAAAATTCTTCAAATCATCAGGTGTCTAAAATTGGAGGTGGAGGATTTGCTTCTCACTGATAATCACAACACAAGTGATTTCTTGTCTGGGATACACTCAATAAGTCAGAATATAAATCTATAACTGTACTATCTAATAAAATTATTTTTCTTATGTTTATATATTAAAGCAATATAAACTATTTCTGAAGAGCCAAACTATTTCAAAATTTTTCCAATCATATCAAAACAATAATTCATTAAGAAAAGATAATTCATTAGAAAAGATTTTCTAATAGAAGTAATGAATATATTTTTGTATTATTTCAGAATCCAATTGATAAAAAGGAATGAATCATATGAACATAATGAAAATATTTAAATTTCTTGAAGATTTACCACAAAATAATGATATTGATTAAAAAAAATAACATGCACACTCTAGCATGACATCAATAACAAACAGGTTACTGTTATCTACTCAAAGAGTATTTAAGCTTTGTCACTCACAAGAGTGAAATCTTATAGCTCATAAGTTAAAAAAAAAAAAGATTTTCCCAACTTGACAATAATCCTAAAAATTTACAATATAACCAATATTTAATTTGAAATAAAATTTTCTAAACTCTCAATAATAAATTCAAATTTTAATCAACAATATTAACAGAATAATTGGAGTACCATACTATTCACTCTATAGAATAAAATTATACAGATCTTATCATATGAAGAGACAATCAATGAATATGCAACAAAAATATGGGGGAAAAAGAATTACAGTAACACATCAGGCTGTTAATTAATAAAATATATCATTTTTTCTGAATTAAAGATTCTTGTAGTATTTCCACATTTTTTATATTTGATTGAAATCTGTGATTAATTAATTAATTTTATTTATTTATTTATTTATTTATTTATTTTTTGCGGTATGCGTCCTCTCACTGTTGTGGCCTCTCCCGTTGCGGAGCACAGCCTCCGGACGCGCAGGCTCAGCAGCCATGGCTCACGGGCCCAGCCGCTCCGCGGCATGTGGAATCTTCCCAGACCGGGGCACGAACCCGTGTCCCCTGAATCGGCAGGTGGACTCTCAACCACTGCGCCACCAAGGAAGACCAATTTTTTAATTTTAATATTCACATTTATACCTAATTTAGTATTTGCTACTTTGTACTGCTTTTCCTAAAGAGGGCCTCCAAAATTTATAAACTCAGGCCCCACAAAACCTGTATCTGCCCTGTTGGCAAGATGACTTGGAGCAGTTCAAAGAAATAGAATTGAGAATGTGAGAAAAGTGCTTCATTCACGGCAATTGAAGAGAAGGTAGAGTACATGAATGGATATGCAGGGAAGGAAGTAGTAGAAGAGGTGGTGGAAGCTTTTGGAAGTTTTCTGTTTCCCAATGAAAGAGAAAGCAAGTTGGTTTATCAGAGAATGAAGATGAGAAAGAATGCATTAGAAGTTTGAGTGAGGAAATGGCATGAAATCAGTGTCAAACGGAGTGGGAGAGTGAATGGACTGGGGAAATGCATGGTTCCTGAGCAGCACTGAGAGCTCACTTGAGGCTGGTGATTCTGAGTGTCAAGTGAAACCACTCAGCCTGGTCTTTGGGTCTCCCTCTCCTGGGAGGATGAACGGAACAGGCAAAGTGGCTTCATCTGTGTGCTTTCGTCAAATGAGAGAGAAGGGCAAGATAGTTGAAGAAGTATGCCAGAGAGTATCAGAATGCTTGATAAGAAAGTTCCTTTGGGTAAGGAGGGGAATGAGTACATAGGAAAGTGAGGGACAGTAAGAAATAGGGGTATTGATGGATTATAGCTCTTCGCGGGGCTTAAACAATGTTGGAGTTACCGGAAGTATAGTAGGTGATATATGGAAAGTTGGATATTTTGATAGGGATAAATGGAGATATTACCATCACTGCTAATAACATAGTCTAATAAATGCCCACTAGTGGGGGAGGTAGGGTAGAGAAGAAATCGAGGAGCTGAGTGGCCAGTATCCTAGAATCAACTGTCAAGTTGATATTGAAACCAATACGATTTATGTCAGGAATAATGTTGGAGAGAGTGGCAATGAGTTCAGGACTCTATTTATGACAGCAATAAGGAGGGAGAGTAGATGATGTACTTAGATGGTGAGACATTTGAAGCTGAGGAGGTTTGGGGAGGTGGTGAATAACTAAACCGGAGTGAAGAACAAGGGGAAAATCCCTATCCCTGGCCCAATGACACCTGAGGTTTGGAAAAGAGAACTTGTATGCTGCAGAGGAAGTACTGGTCCCATGGGACATCAGTAGAGCACGAACGCCACAATAAAGGAAGTAAAATTATATGATAGAGAAAAATTAAAGAAAACAAACTGTGATGCTATATTAATTAAGCCCAAACTAAGGCAAATAAACAATGCCAGGGATGATTTTAAAACTTTTCAACTCCATCTATGCCTCTAGACGTTGCCATGATGATATTTCCACACAGGATTTGAAACTAGGGCCCAAGTCACATAACTCTCATTTCTTGTCTCCAGAGATTCTACCTGGTACCCACCACTGCACATCCTGGAAGTGTGAAAGAATTAACACTGGTGTGGCCACTCTTGACCAATGAGGATGGAAGTGCTTTTGTTTCCTGGGCAAACTGTTGTGAGATGCAGCACAGATAGCTCAGGACATCCTCTGGAACCTTGCATTAGGTGTCAAGACTGGCGACCAACCCTACAAAGCATCCTTGATTGGCTTTCCCCTTTTATTTCACTCTGCTTGTCCCTCCCTCTTGCTCCCTGGCATCACCTCCAAATAAACCACCTGCCTGCAAGCCTTTGTATCAGGTTCTACTTCAGAGAAAGCCATGCTAAGCATGTGACTGCAATATTTTGTGGCCAGTTAATATACATACATGAATGTGTATGTGTGTGTGAGTGTATAGATAGAAATAGTTCTTAAACAGGTCTTATTGTGATCATTTCTGTGTGATTTGTGTGCCTTTATAAGTTTCAAACACTTAAGAGAACCTGAAATATTAGTCATACAGTTTCAACTGCATATTTAGGAACTTTGATTAAATGTTTAATAGATTTATAAACTCAAAATATTAAACACTAAGCCAGGTAATGACAGTCTCTCTTTGTGTAGAAGACCCCTCAGATATTGAAGATATTGCAACAATTCTAATCATTTTTTAAGGGGCCCAGGGAAATTCTAACCTTTCTTGGGAATTTATAAGAACCCTGGAGGTGAGCAATCCAGGAAGCCGAAGTGATGGGTCCTGGGCCTCTGCCTCAGAGCATCAGAGCAACATAGCCCAAGCCCTTAAAGGATCCTGAGGGGTGGATGTGCTGCTCCCGGGGCTCCCAGCCATTCTATGTTAAATTGGGTCTAGGGTCCCTTCTAACATATGCACACCTCACTGATCCTGTCCCTTTCGTAGTGTTTTGAAAGTCTAAATTTTCTGCTTCCTTGGAGCTTATTGATGAATCTCCAACTTCAATAGCATCATGTTGTGTATTTTCCCCCAAAGCCTCGATATTTCTTTTTATTCAACTTATTTTTCCTTATGCAAGGAAGCGCAGAACAAAGATTCTGAAAGCTGATTATATATTTAAAAATACCAAGTCACTTAATATTTAGTTTAAATTCTGCTAAATCAATTTAGGCCATAATAGGAAAATATATTTCCTTCTGATTAAAAAAAAAAAGCTTTTTCTTGCTTGAAAAGATAAAGTGGAATATATGTTATTTCTCTTTTTGCGTTTCAGTGAAGGTAGAGAAAGGATGTGAGAAGTAATGACATGGTATAATTTATATGTTTATAATAATAACTCTGGATTATCAAGAAAATTGTAAATTTTGTTAAGTATTCTGTTTTATAAAAGCACATGTCTAATGATTATTATTGGAATCACTAAATATTTTCAATTACCGAAAGAATAATAAATGTCATTAATCAATAGCATCTGCAACAAAAACAATCCTGGATCAAAAAAAAAAAAAAGGAAAACCCAAAACCTGGTTATACTTCTTCTGAGAGAGAAGAGACAGTTAAAAATTTTCTTTTGAGGGCTTATTCATTCATAATGGCAAAAAACCCCAAAAGGTGTGTGTGTGGGGTATGCTCATTAATCAATTAGAAAACATGTTACTAAGTAATGAATATTTTTTCCTATTTTGGAGTATTTCTTCAGGAGAAACTCCCAGACATGGAATACTGAAGCAAAGTTAGAAAAAAAGTGCACTGTTTGAGACACGCTAGCAAACTGAACTTCTTAAGGTACTCACAGAGACCGATAAAGACACCAGTTTGTCTTCATTCTAGCCGGCACTGTTTTTTAAAGAGTTTGCTGGTTTAATAGTGAAAGTAAAAACTGACCACACAACCACTAGCATCCTCTCTTACACCCACTGCTTTTGGATAATGATATTCTGTAATTTTCCTAAGTTATGTTGTCAAAAAGTAAGTGGAAGCATCCCATTGTTTGTGCACAGTTCTCGTTAGAAACAAAAATTATTTTTCAATTATATCATCATCCATTGAGTATAGCCATCTGAGCAATACAAAACCAGGGAGTCCTCATTATCTGTAAAAGCCAAGTGTAATCAATTAAGTTAAATGTTTCAGTGAAGCTGAAAGAATTGCCCCCTAAATATTTATTTTGATTACTTGCCAAGAGTATAATATATACATAGCTAAGGAGCCAGTTTCAGCATGAAAACCCTAAGCAGACCGGTCTTTCTAAATCTTAGCATCAAGCAGTTAATGATAACCACAAAATTTAATTAGTATCAGTCAATATTGACTAATAGTATAAACAGAAGATTCAAATGATTCAACATGTTGGGTAATGAGTAGCAGGAAGTTTTCTCTTTCCAAATCATGAAGTGCAAAGTTAAGTCCATGGGAATTACAGCTGAAACCACTTTCCTGTTAGTTCAACATTTAAACAGTACTTTTTTGTGAGTGTTCCTGTTTATCTCCATCTGGCCAAGATGTATGTATATGTTGGGAGACATGCAAAGTGTGTCTCTGAATTGTTCCACTCTATGCCTATAGAAAATCTGTGTATGTAATCTTGATCTCCTTTTCGAATTTAGGTTTCTATATTCAGTTACCTACTGGCTGTTCTTAAGAGAATCAAATTCCAAATATTCGAAGTTAAATTTTCATCTTTCCACCTATACCTTTGCTTATGCCTACTGTTCCCTATCTCACTGAGTGGCTTCACCACCCTCCTAATTGCTTAATCCAGAAACCCAGAAACTCGATTACCATCCTTCTCCCTCAGATTCAGCCTATATGTTCAGCTGATTACCACCTTCTATCTACTCTAACTTCATGCTGTCATCCAACATTTATTGAGGATCTAAAGTGTGCTGGGCCAGGGCTTCACAGACTTTAATGTGTATACAAATCACCTGAGATCTTGTTTGGCTACTAATTCAGTAGTTCTGGAATTCTGCGGGGGTTTTTTGTGTGTGTTACTTGGGCCTCTCACTGTCGTGGCCTCTCCCGTTGTGGAGCACAGGCTCAGGACGCGCAGGCCCAGCGGCCATGGCTCACGGGCCCAGCCGCTCCGCGGCATGTGGGATCCTCCAGACCGGGGCACGAACCCGTGTCCCCTGCATCGGCAGGCGGACTCCCAACCACTGCGCCACCAGGGAAGCCCCGAATTCTGCATTTTTAATAAGTTCCAAAAAGATTCCAGTGCTGGGGGTCCACAGACGATACTTGGAGTAGCAAGATCCTAGGAAATCTTCTAAGAGCCCAGATGATACCGTGACCCAAAGTTCCTGGCCTCAAGCAGCTTACATTGTAATGAAGGGAGATGGAAAATGAACAGATATATCTGAGGAAAATAAGCATTACGAAAAGAATAAAGAGTAAATGGTACAGTATAAAGAGGGAAGAGAATGATAGTTAAGCTATTTAATAGGGTGGTCAGGGTGAACCTTTCTGCTAACTTGACATTTGAAACTTCGCATAAGAAGTAAAGGCAGAAAAAAGGATCCCAGACAGAAGTTGTCTGTCTCCTTCTCTCCATCCCTACAACCTGAGTTGAAGTCCCCTTCATTTCTAGCTTGGACCACTGCAGAAGACGTCCTTCCACTTGTACTTGTCTCTGACCCATTCTCTACACCGTTTCCAGAATGATCTTTCTAAAGCGTAACTTTAATCATGTCATCTTCTAAAACTCCTATTGGCTTTCATTGCGTGCACTATAAAATATGATTAAACACTGTTAACCACACTGCATTAGCCTCCTCTTTTCCAATGCTAGGATCGAACCCGGGCCCCCGCAGATAAAGCACCAAGTCCTAATGACTGGACCACCAGGGAATTCCCTGGCTGAGTATTCTTAATGTACAACACATTCCTTTAATGACTGCTTGCTGTGTCATTGCCATTTTGTAGATCCTAACCGAGTCTTTTCATGCATTGTTGAAATGCTCAACTAAGTAAAAGACATTTTTCCCTTCATCAATTTCTGTTTTTACAGAGAAAATGGAGACTATTTCAACTCTGAATATTTGCAACAATAGCATGCAAAACTGTCCTTTTTTATTGGAGTATAGTTGATTTACAATGTTGTGTTAGGTTCAGGTGTACAGCAAAATATGGAGAAAGAATCTAAAAGAGAATGGATATATGTATATGTGTGACAAAATCATCCTTTTATATTTCAAATTTTAATTTCTCCAAGAAATGAGGGCAATAACTTTAGAACTTGTTTAAACATGTGCAAATTCCCAAGATCCCTATTTGCTATGAGAAAATATTTGACTTGGTTGTTAGTAAGCTAGAAGCATACGTTTTTCTCAAATATTAAAATTTAAAGGAATGTCAACTATAGATATCTGATTTATCCTTTTGAAATTATTGTTTCATTTACTTGTGTTCATGTGCTTCTATCTATGATTAACTCATGGAGTTACAGCCCTAGTAGCCAAAAAGAGAATTGATGATGCATACATTCTCAGAATCTTAAAATCAATCCATAGATGCTTTATCTCCTCACATATAGGACAAGTTTTTCTGCATGGAAAGCATGTACAAAGATGAGAGCTCTGGAATACTGAGACCCTTCAAGTCCAAGGTAGTCCCTATTCATGGCCACTCAGATGTTAATCCACAGCCATTTCGTGTGGGATACTGGTCAAGTCAAAGAAAGTCGGGTTCTTTTTCTTTTGTGGTTTTCCTATGACTTGGCAATTTGAATATAGGACACTAAACATATTCTAACAGAACACTAGGGTTGGAAACATTTGAGTTGTATAATGCAGGGCTCAGAAACTCAAAGGCTGATGTGGGTCAGACTAGTGTTTCTTCTTAGGAAACTTCCACAGAATACCAAAACAAACTATGAAGGAAGTGAACTTCTACTTCAAATACCCTCGGCTCAGAATTTTGGGCCCTTTCCCTGCCTCCACTGCAGTCTTTCCAATTCACTTTCTCAGCAATGTTCTGACACTATAGTTTAATTAAATAATGTTTCAATTGTTTTGCAAAACTTAATGGAATAGAAGAAAAATGATTTATTGGTTTCATGATTTTTTTGGATTGGCTGGGTTCAACTGAACAGTTCTTCAGGTCTAGGTAGTTTCAGTAGAGGTAATTTGTGTATCTGCCTTCCACTGAGAGCTGGACTATAGCTGGGTACTTAAGATGGCCTCAGTTACATGTCTGGTACCTCAGCTGGGGCAGATGAAACTTCTTGAGATTGACTGGTCTTCTCTTCCCAACAAGATTCAGCTTCTAACATGGGGCCCAGCTTTCCAAACAGCAAAAGTGGAAGCTGTCAGGTCGCTTATGCTCTTGTCCCATACTGCTATAGGGTCACTTTTGCCACATGCTTTGGGTCAAAGCAAGTCACATGACAACATATATTAAAGGAAGGGAATATGAACTCCATCTCTTGAAGAGAGGGACAGCATACATGCACAGGAAAAGTTATTTCTGTCGCCCATTTTTGCATACAATCTACCCAAAAAGAATTCTTATCTATAAGTATATTAAATTTCAACTTTATTTCTAATTATGAAATAAAAGGCATTACTGTGCTCTGTTAAAGAAATTCCAAACCTTATCAAATTAGTCGCAGAATTTGTTAGCAGTCGTGGATGCTTCCTGGAACCATCTAATCAAGATATAGGTGTTACAGACTGATTATCTGTGTTCCCCCAGAATTCACATGTTGAAGTCCTAGCTCCCAATATGGTGGTATTTGGAGATGGGGTCTTTGGGAGGTAATCAGGTTTAGATGAAGTAATGAGGGTGGCGCTGATGATGGATTAGTGTCTTTATAAGAAGGAAAAACAAGACCAGAGTTTGTTCTCTCTTCCATGGAAGGACCAGAGAAAGGGCATTTGTCTTCAAGCCAGGAAGAGGGCCGTCAAACCCAAATCTGTTGGTACTTTGATCTTGAACTTCCCAGCCCCCAGAACTGTGAGAAGTAAATATCTGTTGTTTAAGTCACCCAGTCTATGATATTTTCGTATAGCAGCCTGAGCTAACACAATAAGTAGGGCTAATCCTTCATCTAGAAAAACACTCAGGAATTTCTGCAATAACAACTCCATTCTTCACTATTCATGTATAAAATCTAAGTGACTTTTACCACCATCAAATTTCAGTAACAAGCTTCATGATTTTTTCATGACTTATAGATTAATATAAGCTGAAATCACCAAAGATAAAGTCTTTGGCTTATGCAGAATATCATCATGTATTTGAGAGCTGTTGCTGAAATTCAGTGGCTTACAGGAACAGCAACAAGATTATACATTATAATATATGTAATAGATATTACAAGAATATTTATTCTTCTTGTTTAAAGATCTATGGGGCAGCCAGGGAAGCTCTGCTTCAGGCTGTGGGTCAGCTGGACTGGGCTCCGGTCTGTGGACTGGGTTCCGGTGTTCTCCACAGGTCTCATTCTGGAACCAGCAGCTATCCAGGGCATATGCTTCTTTTGAGAGCTAGTAAGAGCATAACAAAGCAAGTAGAAATGCACAAAATTTGTTAAGACCTTGTAAGACCTACCCATACTGCACTTGCTGAAACAAGTCGCTTCACCAAAGCTAACATGCATGGGACAGGGCACTGTATTTCACAGACTCAAGGTCACTGCAAGTCACATGCAGAGGAGAGAAGTAAAGAACAGCAAACAATATTCCCATCTACCCACAGCAGGACAAATCCCATGACTGACCAAATCTAAGGACAAAATTAGAGTGACATATATGACTACTGATGCTTAACGAGGTGAAGATAACCGATGTTCGTAACAGTGATCTTGAATCATCTAGAAAACATTGCATAATGTTCAAGAATTTTAGTTCTTTAACAATCAAAGTGTTTCTAAAACATTTTTAACACCAAAAATGATTGTCTCTAATTTCACAAAAAATTTATTTTTGTTGAACACATCCTATTACAGTGCCATATAATTGACATCATTGTACTTAATTAAAATTTTCTTCTTCTATATCCTATTTAAGTCTCTAATTCCTGTACTCCAAAACCATATTGTTCATTTTTTCTCTATATTCACACTCTAAAACTGTAGTAGAGCTGAACTTTAAGAAAGAGGTATTTTCTTTTCCTAACTTCAATTTAATCTAAGGAAATCCTAGAAATGTATTCTAAAATAAGCAAAGCATAAGCAATCAAAGCTGCCTGGCACTTCCACTCTATCATACTGAAGCAGCATTTAAAATGCTTTTAACATATTTCTTTCCCTTTGAATTTGTAACTGTTAGAGAAGGTCATCAAGAAGACCTGAGTGCCGTTTGACACTCGAACTTGACCTGGGCACTTGGAGGCTCCTCCCCCATCCCCTGTCCTTGGAATGTAAGTTCTGCCACTAGGAGTTGCTTCAAGGACATAGCCGTGAAACAGTAATGTGTTGTTAAGACCATCTGGATGGTTTATGTGACTGAATCCAGTATTAAGGCCTCAATATAAACTTTTATACATAGATTCTGGAAGGCGGGTGCCAAGATCTACTCATCTTGCACCTGCCCAAGACAAACCTCTTTTGTATGTAAATTCCCTTGCTTATTAAACCTGCCACCTACAAATCTGGAGTGATCTGCCTCTTTCTTCTGTCTCTCCTTACCCTCTGTGTACAGGGGCCAGTTCCCACCTGGGAAATTCCCAAGGTTGCAAACCAAGAGCAATGTAACTCAGTGTTTAAAAAATTGAAATGCCATAAATTTCATTCCAATAATAATTCATTATACATTTTACCAACCTCTTGAATGTTCTTAACAATTGTGGCCCTTGAAATTAAAGCACATGAATTAAGTTGAAAATAAAATACATACCACTGTTCCCTCTCTTCCCTTGACTTGTCTCTTTTGATATGCTCAGATAAAATACAGTTATGCCTAGGTACAATCATACCTTGTTTTGCACTTCACTTTATCGTGCTTTGTAGATACTGCGTTTTTTGCAAATTGAACGTTTGCGGCAACCCTCTTTCAAGCAACTACCTCAGTGCCATTTTTCCAACAGCATTTGCTCACTTCATGTTTCTGTGCCATATTTTCATAATCCTCCCAATAGTTCCAACTTTTTCATTATTATTATATTTGTTATAGTGGTCTGTGATCAGTGACCTTTGATGTTACTATTGTTTTGGGGCACAACGAATCACGCTGCCCATATAAGACTGTTAATCAATAAATGTAGTGTGTGTTCTGACTGCTCCACTGAACGGTCCTTCCCGCATCTCTCTCTCTCTCCTTGGGCCTCCCTATTCCCTAACACACAATAATATTAAAATTAGGCCAATTAATAACCCTACAACGGCCTCTATGTGTTCAGTCAAAAGCTAGAAATGATTAAGCTTAGTGATAAAGTCATGTCCAAAGCCAAGATAGGCCAATAGCTAGGCCTCTCGTGCCAAACAGTTAGCCAAGTTGTGAATGCAAAAAATAAAGTTCTTGAAGGACATTAAACGTCCTACTCCAGTGATCCCATGAATAATAAGAAAGCAAAACAGCCTTATTGCTGATATGGAGAAAGTTTTAGTAGTCTGGTTAGAAAATCAAACCAGCCTTAACATCTCCTTAAACCAAAGCCCAATCCAGAGAAGACTTTAATTCTCTTCAATTCTGTGAAGGCTTAGAGAGGTGAGGAATCTGAAGAGAAGAAGTTTGAAACGCGCAGAGGTTAGTTCATGAACTTTAAGGAAAGAAGCCATCTTCATAACATAAAAATGCAAGGTTAAGCAGCAAGTGCTGATGTGGAAGCTACAGCAAGTTATCCAGAAGACCTAGCTGAGATAATTAATGATGATGGCTATGCTGAACAGCAGATTTTCAATGTAGACCAAACAATCTTATATTGGAAGAAGATGCCATCTAGTTCTCTCTCTCAAGAGAAGTCAGCGCCTGGCTTCAAGATGTCAAAGCACAGGTTAACTCTCCTGTTTGGGGCTAATGCAGCTGGTGAAGAAGTTGAAGCTAACATTCATTTACCATTCTGAAAATCCTAGGACCCTTAAGAATTGTGCTACTCCACCTGGGCTGTATAAACGGAACCACAAAGCCTGAATGACAACACATCTTTTTATAATGTGGTGTACTGAATATTTTAAGCCCACTGTTGAGAACTACTGCTTAGAAAAGAAGATTCCTTTCCAAATATCACTGCATATTGACAGTGCACCCAAGAGCGCTGATGGAGAAGTACGACAAGATTAATGTCATTTTCATGCCTGCTAACACAACATCCATTCTGCAGTCATGGGTTGAGGAGTAATTTCGACTTTTAAGTCTTATTATTTAAGAGATACATTTTGTAAGGCTATAGCTGCCAAAGATGGTGATTTATCCGATAAATCTGGGCCAAAGTAAATTGAAAACCTGGAAAGGATTTACCATTCTATATGTCATTAATAACATTTGTGATTCATGGGAAGAGGCCAAAATATCAACATTAATAGGAGTTTGAAAGAAGTTGATTCCAACCCTCATGGATTACTTTGAGGGGTTCAAGACTTCAGTGGAGGAAGTAACTGCAGATATGGTGAAAATAGCAAGAGAACTAGAATTAGAAGTGGGTCTGCAGATGTGACTGAATTGCTGCAATCTCATGATAAAACTTGAATGGATGAGGAGTTGCTTCTTATGATGAGCAAAGAAAGTGGTTTCTTGAGGTGAAATCTACTCCTGGTGAAGAGGCTGTGGAGACTGTGGAAATGACAACAAAGGATTTAGATTATGACATAAACTTAGTTGATACTGCAGCAACTCCAACCTTCAGCAACCACTGTCCTGATCAGTCAGCAGCCATCACCATCAAGGCAAGACCCTCCACCAGCAAAAAGATTATGATTCGCTGAACACTTAGATGATGGTTAGCATTTTTAAGCAATATCTTTAAATTAAGGTATGTACATTGTTTTATTAGACATAATGCTATTGCACAGTTAACAGACTACAGCATAGTGTAAACATAACATTTATATGCACTGGAAAATCAAAAAAATGTGACTCACTTTATTGCAATATTCACTTTATTGCAGTGGTCTGGAACTGAACCAGCAATATTTCTGAGGTATGGCTGTATTTAAAAACTAGGGAAAATTGTATGACAAGCTCTACTAATATTATTTAAATGATATTTCATTGAATTGAAAAGTTATTTCTTTTGGAAGGGGGAAAGGAGGAATTTAGTTACAAGCTATAGGTTTTTATAGTCATAATGCAGTCATTACATTTCTATAAAATATAATATTTATTGCATGAATTATTCCTTATAAATTAGACACAAATTTACACTGTAAGTTGAAAGACCAACAAACGCCCCCAAACTAAAGTATATATTAACATATTCATAATAAAACTATAACAAACTCTGAATACACATACACGCATCAAAGTCATGCAAGCTATTTCCTTTGTCTGGAATTTTCTTTCCTTATCTTGCCCAAATTGGGAATCTTACTAGTTATGAACAAGTGGATTCCTCACCTTTAAAATTGTTACTAGGGCTTCCCTGGTGGCGCAGTGGTTGAGAGTCCGCCTGCCGATGCAGGGGACACGGGTTCGTGCCCCGGTCTGGGAAGATCCCACATGCCGCGGAGCGGCTGGGCCCGTGAGCCATGGCCGCTGAGCCTGCGCGTCCGGAGCCTGTGCTCCGCAATGGGAGAGGCCACAGCAGTGAGAGGCCCGTGTACCGCAAAAAAAAAAGAAAAGAAAAAGAAAAAAAAAGAAAAACAAATTGTTACTAATAATAAAGCCTCTAAATTTAGTTATCTTAAACAATGGTCTTTCATTTCTCTGAATTCCTAGAGCATTTATTGACTGTGGCTTCTCTTTGAAATTTAGCTGATATTGGTTTGTATTTTAGTCATCTTTGTAAGTGCAATGTCTCTCCCCAAATACTATACGCTCTTGGATATTAGGAACTGAGTCTTAGAACTGTTTGTATCCTCTCAGCCTCACGTGGTATCCATTTTGATTATTGGAAATCCGAGGAATTCATTACTGATTAATGAATTTTGAGGCTTCTTTAAATTGTATGATGATCAATAGGGAGAAATCACAAATACACATGCACATACATTATAATTGTACTTTTGTTTATGCAATCTCTTCATGTAATTTGAGGGAAAACATATACATAAAATGTGTATTTTAGAGCTAGGTTGGTAAATTGGTTTTGTAAAGGGCCAGTTAATAAATATTTTAGATTTTACAGGCTATATTATCTCTGTTGCAACTGCTCAACTCAGCTGTTACAGTGTGAGAACGCCCACAGACACTACACAGAGAAATGAACAGAGCTATTTTCCAATAAAACTATATTTACCAAAGCAGGTAGTAGGCTAGATTCTTCTGCCCAAATCTGGAAGGATTTTCTAGTGTGTTGTTCTAGAGGGTTGACCAGGATATATTAAACCAAAAAGCATACATCTTATTTCACTTGTACTTAGGGCTACGGAATAAATTAACCAATGTTCACTCAGAAGAGTTTATTTTTCTCACATACTCCCTGATATTCAGCAAATTTTATGCTAGCAAACAAGTTTAATGCAAGTTTTGGTATTGCAAAATTTGAAAATACTTTGTAGTACAGCATAATTTTCTTTGTTTTAAAAGTATATTCCCTCATGTATCTATGGTTTCAGTGGTAAGATTATTTAGATAACATAAATGTTGTTACATTTTTCTCAAAAATTGAAAGAAACAATTAACATTTACTCATGATTCAGAGTTCATTTTAAACAGTTTAATCACAGAGTATAATTTTTTATTAATTAATAAATACATTTGGGAATCTCTTAAATAAATACTACTCTAAGGTTTATTCCTGGCACCAGGAAAACTGCACAACTATCTTCCTTCATCCTATTTGTTCTAGAAACACATTCAATGTGCATTCTTTGTGCTTCTCTTTTGTGTGACTCCAGATTTTCTGCAGAAAAGGGGATAGACAATCATCTGTATAATTCATAAAAAGACTTGGAAGTCAAAGTTAAGCTTTGACTTTTTACTTACAGTTATTACTTTAAAAATATTATTAGCTTTGCGCAGTGGCAGTATCGTAGCCAATGAGGTTTATCCGAGGCGCGATTATTGCTAATTGAAAAATATTATTAGACTTGTTTTTGTAAAAAGTTTATTTTCCTGACAATAGTCAATAGTCCCAGATAAATTTTAACAATCCCTTTTGTTTTCCTGGCTCTAGATGTGTGGTAGTGCCACCTGCTGGTGTACTTGAAGCAAATGTCAATATCATGAACCAAAAAAAAAATAATCTACATGTTGGACATAGTATAAAAATGCATTAGGCCAATGCAGGGGACACGGGTTCGTGCCCCGGTCCGGGAAGATCCCACATGACGCGGAGCGGCTGGGCCCGTGAGCCATGGCCGCTGAGCCTGCGCGTCCGGAGCCTGTGCTCCGCAGTGGGAGAGGCCACAGCAGTGAGAGGCCCGTGTACCGCAAAAAAAATAAAAAAAAAATAAAAAGCATTAGGAAGAGCTAGAAAATTAAATAACCTTGAATACTATTTGAGGTGCATAAAGTTACTTCACCTAATTTGTATGTATTTTATTTTTTAAAGATTCATTTTTAAATACAGTAAAATTTTTCATCTCAGACCTTTAGCGAAGTGTTTTTTATAATTGTAAAACTTTCTAAACTTCCTAATGAGGAGTTTACAGCTTTAGCTACTAAAATTGTTTTTATTGTTTTTTGTTTGAAATTTTTATAAAATTTCTCTATACTTCTCAGCTTTCTCAAACAGAATATTCAAAACACAATTAATCTGATGCTTACCCATCAATGGCAAGCATGCCCTCAATCAACTTTCCACTCTATTTCTCAAGTCAACTGATGAGTTATCACTGCCTGACAGAGTATTTCATAATACTAGCCACTCTGTTTCCCTCCAATTTTCTTTTTATAACCTCTTGTATGCATGGAAATTACCTAAACAATAAACAACTTTTAAAACTGCTTTTAAAATAAAAATGTTAAACAATCGGAATGGAAGTATTAGTGTCAGCTTGCAAAAAAGCTTGCAATTTAATACTAGAGTATTTGTAGAGGGAGGAGAGAAGACAAATCTCTACCTTAGAACGTTTTAATTTAATTTTCTTTAATAGAGGAAGGAACCAAAAGTTTTAGCACCATGTATGAACTCTCAGCAACTGACTCTTTCACTCACACCACTCCTTCAACATCTTTTGAACAACCGTTAACTGCTCTTTTCCTGGAGCAGAAAGATAAGTAGAGGAAAAATGGCAGAGCAGATTCACCCTGAAGGTGAATAGCGTAGCAGACAGGTTTATATAAATGTAGTAGTTTCCTCAAGTCAACTTTCTGAGCATTTCTAGAATCCCCTCTGGCAATCATCCCCCATTTAGTAAATATCTATGCCTTTATGCTGCTGTCCAGTTACACAGTGACCACCACTAGAGTATTGATACTTGGGACATTTACGGTCTCCATTAATGCAGTCATCAATATGTCATCAGCTTCCTTGGACCAAAGACTATGGTATCACTCTCTGCCTTCCTTTTGCTATGTGGCTCTCAATATTTTTTTGCTCCATTTTTAATAGTCAAATTTTAAGTGCTTCTGCCATAAGCTACTTTAAATTCCTTTAGAAATAGTCTAGGTATAAAGATTAAACATATTCAATAAATAAATACCTGTTGTGGGCTTTTTTTCCCTTGAAGACCTTTTTCTAAGAAAATTATCCATAGAACTAGTGACTTAATACATTCCTGGTTAAGGCTTTGCATGGTTGACCCTTTTCGAAACTTTGCTTAAACCAAAAGAAGTCATATGAATGTGAGCTTTTTATCTACCTGATATGTTAGTGGCAGGTTATGGGGAAGAAACAAGGTCTTGTGGAGCCCTGGAAGTCCACAATTTGTTTACTGCTTTTAGAACCCCAAATCAGAGCTGACCCTATGGGAAGTTAACAGTAAAGGTGCCAGGACGCATCTCATCTTGGTTTCTATTAGCATCACAACCCATTTTGACAAAAAAGAATCAAGCAGAATTTTCCAAACTTCTGTAGGCTTGCCAGTGTAAACCAAATCTAATGTGATTTCTATAACAAAAAATATTTAATGCTTTGTAATGCTTATATGAAGCATTAAATCTACCAAAATGCAGCAAAGCCATGCATTATCACCTATCACTGTGGAGACACATTACTTGACCTGAATAGAGAATGCTGTGTATTGATTCAAAGCATTAATCTCCTTTTAAGGAGAAAATTCACGCTCTTGTCCTGTGTTGCTTTATTATTAAACAGTGGTCAGTGCTGGCCATCTGCTTGACGAGCAACAGGAAAAGTGACTGATTCTATTTGACACTAATTTGTTGAGGATTTGAGTTGGCACGTCATTGAGGAAGCCTTCTTTCCTTTCCTTAAAAACTTATCTTTTTATGTAAGTTTGCTAAAAGTACTTTTTCTGTCTCTAAAGAACTATTTTAAGAGATAGTTTTAGTCTGAATTAAAAACTTCAGCTTATCCCATTACACTTAAAATTCTAAGCCTGTCCTTGGAGACTGACTAGCCCATCCTCAGCACCTCGCAATGTAGAATCTCTTCGTGAAAAACCACGCTGTAGGAGTAAAGTGGATACCTTTTGAAGACGCATGGATTACCCAAACTAGCAGAATGAGATTTAGTATAAATGAATACTAATTTAGCGAGAAATGTCTGCTTATATGACCGAAGGTTATTTGCTATAAGGAGATGATGACAAATTTTCTGTTTGTGTGTTATTAATGCTTATTGTGACTAACTAGTGGTTGTAGATTAATTCAAAGATAGGAAGGTTAAGTGCAAGAGTGCCTATAGTAGCGAATGTCCAGTAAATGTCCTGATGGTCAAACACTAAAACTTGGGACCTTGGAAAGCACACTAAGTTTTTCCCAAGTCATAAAAATCCTGCACTAGGAAATACAAGGACTCAAGCATTGACCCATTTGCCTACCTAAGCTGTGATCAGTGCTGGTATAATTTACCATGCTGGATACTGACTTGGTATGTAAAGTTTTAACACCTAGTTATATTACTTACTATGGAGATTATAGGTAAATATAGAATCCACCAAACTTAAAAGCAATTTATGACATTGTGGTAAACAACCCTTGATTTTGAAATGACTTATGTGTTTTCTCAAGTGTTTAAATCAACTTGTTTGCAGTTTAAAACTGCCAACTCACCTAGGTAGACACACACATTAAAATAGTAAACATTATTATGTTTACCATGAAAGTCAGTATTTAAGCAAGTTTCTTATTAATAGTTACTTTAAAAAATATTTTGATGGAATATTTACAAGATGGAGAAATGTGACAATGTTAATTAATTCTTCCCTCGAACAATAACTGTGCATTCTATAAATATGCCTATCCTCTTTCTGACATCTGTGTCAGGACATTTCCTGAGTTACATTTGACATAGGCAATGCTTTGGCAATATTTGCAATTTGAGAGGAAACTGCCAAAATGTTTCAAGTAACCACACAGATGACTTGAGT
Source organism: Grampus griseus (assembly GCF_964374135.1). Taxonomy (NCBI): domain Eukaryota; kingdom Metazoa; phylum Chordata; class Mammalia; order Artiodactyla; family Delphinidae; genus Grampus; species Grampus griseus. The sequence continues at coordinate 103,950,317 of NC_138998.1, forward strand.
CATACCTTAGGGAAGAGGATGAAAAGCCAGCTTTAGACAATGTTTCGTTCTAGGCACACATTTGTAAGATCAGATTGTAGGATATTATGATAACATTGGTGGTCTGTTTCTTTTTTTATTTCAAATTCTTTTTCACTACAATGTTTTGCCTTAAGCTTGTGTTATCATGAAAGCATCTATTGCCTAGTTCTACTATAAGATTTGCAGTTCTCCAGATGTGATATGACTTAAGATATTGACAAGCAGCAGAAGTAATCACATATCTGATCATCTGGAATATGTCACTACCCGTGTTATTGTATAAACTTGGAAACCATTTATGGACAGATTATGGAGAATTCTTTATCTTCAATATAATACAATACAATCTGTGATATATTTAATATGTGCAGCTAGTACATTCAGTTTTACATTTATACTCAAGTAATTTTAGTTATAATTTTACTTTAAAGTCTACTTTAAACTCTTTTAAATCCTAAAATCAAAACATTCTGATATAATCTCATAGGTTGTATACTTTCTATGCATTTTACATCTTCCAGTTCTGGATAGGGATATTACATGAACGAAGGTATTGTTTTTACAAATAGTAAGAATAATTCAGCTAGCCAATAATCTTGAACACTGATGATTAATAGCTGTATTAGTTAGGGTTCTGTAGAGAAACCAAACCCATAGAATTATAATGTGTGTGGGTGTGTGTATTTAAAGGAATTGGCTCCTGTGATTATGGGGACCAACAAGTCTGAAATCTGTAAACATCTGGCCTATTGGAAACTCAGGCAGGAGTTGGGATTGAGTCATGAGGCAGAATTTCTTCTCTGAAATCTCAGTTTTTACTCTTAAAGCCTTCAACTGATTGGGTTAGATTGATCACATTATTAAAGGGTCGTCTCCCTTTCTTAAAGTTAACTGACTGTAGGTGTTAACCACGTCTATAAAATACCTTCACAGCAGCCCCTAGATTGGCACTTGATTAAATCACTGGGTACTACAACCTAGCCAAACTGCCATAGAAAAAGAACCACCACAGAAGCTAATGGAATTAATTTCTCCTTATTACCATTTTTTCTCTATTACTTTTCCAAAACCTTTGAATGAAAAGACAAAATGGCATCGTCATAAGGGGAGGTTGCTACTTTTGAAAAGCTGCTACACTTAAACGGTTGTTAAAATGAAATTACTTCCCGTAAAGAATGAATTTTTACTCGCTTTTTGTTTAACAAACTGGTTTGGGCAGAAGTGAAAAATAGAGAGGAGTAAATGCTCTGAAAATGGAATGACTAATGTAAGAGACAACATTGCAGAAAGAAAGAAGAGTATGTTTTTGAAAGAAAGAAGAGTATGTTTTTAACAGGTTCAAAAAACAGAAGTTTTAAAAGAGCAATTATTCAAATGAAGGACCTGAACTGGTTAGTGATGTGAATTATAGGACATATACCCTGTTTTTTTCCTAATGTATAGTTTTTTCTTATTGGGGCAGTAGAGATTTGGGAACATTTAGTTAAACCAAGCAAAATCTTGAGAAATATATGAGTTTGTTTCACTTTCTAAATAAGAATTTCTAATTCCTACACTGCACAGATGGAATTCCTTACACCTGCTCTGCATTATTATGATGGTTTAATTCAACTAGCACTCTGCATATGTGCATGTTGCAGGATTCACCAGTGCAATGTCTCTGAGACAGATATTGTGAGCTTTCATCAGCATCTCCCAGACAGTAGATTGATTTACTGTTAGAGCACAGGTAAGAGAATATTTCTAATACTATCACAACCAACAACAAAAAACAGACAGCAAACTACCAATTCTCCTTTCACCCGCATTGCAACCCCATTCTGCCCAACTTTCTTTCCTCTTCCTCTTCTTCCTTTCATAACTCCTATGCTGCAACCACATAGTTGGCTATTAACAGGCATGACAGATAACATCTATAGACCCTTTTTAGAAAAAGAACTGTAGGCCTAGGTTAGACGACTTCTGAAAAACCTTCTAGAACCAAGAGTTTATCATGTAAGGAATCTGCTGAATTCTCAGCAGTCTATATAACTTCAAAAGTCCCTTATTGCTCTAATGTTCCTAAGCAATGTCAGCATGATTGTGCCCATCAGACATTTTTAATATTTCCTTCCTGAATGGTAGCCTTCAAAATAAGTTATATTTATATCAATGGAGAGGGAGGATTGATGAAATTGCATATATAATAATATTCACATTGAGTTTGATATTCTTCCATGTTGGTCTCTTCAGATCACAAATTAAAAGAGGTCAAAAAATAATTAAATAGTTGAAAGGTCAAAAAAAATGACCAATAAACAAAAAAATAATAAACATTCTCATTAGTAATGAAAAAGAATCAAATTAAAGAGCAATAATCAGATACTATATTCTTTCCATCTCTCTATACATATTGTTCAATACTTCAAGGGTATGTTGAGACCTTCACACTCATAAATAGCTAGTCAGAGTGTAAATTTTAAAATCCTTTACAGACTGTAATTTGGTAATCTCAATTACCAAATTACAATCCTTAAAATATTCCTCTTTTGAAGAACTCATTTTCATAACAATTCATTTTTAGTAGTCTAGTCTAAGGGAGCAATCATAGATGTTAACAAATATATACGAAGATTTTCATTGCAGTATTATGTGTAATTTGTCAAATATTGAAATTGTCCTAAATGTTCAATAATAAGTTAACATTAACAAATACAATAATATAAAGGGAACCCTCTTACACTGTTGGTGGGAATATAAATTGGTACAGCTACTATAGAGAACAGTATGGAGGTTCCTTAAAAAAACTAAAAATAGAGCTACCATATGACCCAGCAATTGCACTCCGGAGCATATACTTGAAGAAAACCATAATTCGAAAAGATACATGCACCCCAATGTTCATTGCAGCCTATTTACAATAGCCAGGACATGGAAGCAACCTACGTGTCCATCAACAGAGGAATGGATAAAGAAGATATGGTACGTATATACACTGGAATATTACTCAGTCATAAAAAAGAACAAAACAATGCCATTTGCAGCAACATGGATGGACTTAGAGATTGTCATATTGAGTGAAGTTAGTCAGACACAGAAAGACAAATATCATATGATATCGTTTATATGTGGAATTTAAAAAACGGTACAAGTGAACTTATTTACAAAAGAGAATTAGAGCCACAGATGTAGAAAACAAACTTATGGTTACTAGGGGATGGGGGCGGGGGGAGAGGAGGGATAAATTGGGAGACTGGGATTGCCATATACACACTACTGTATATAAAATAGCTAACTAATAAGAACCTGCTGTATAGAGCAGGGGACTCTACTCAATACTCTATAATGGCCTATATGGTGAAAGAATCTAAAAGAAAGACTGTATATATGTATATGTATAACTGATTCACTTTGCTGTACACCTGAAACTAACACAACGTTGTAAATCGACTGTACTCCAATAAAAATATTTTACAAATTACTATAAAAAATACAATGATATATGATGAAACATTATGTAGACATCAAAAATATCTTTTTAAACTTTTTAAAAATATGGAGAAATGATCATACTATTATATAAAAAAGATGATATAAATATATATTGACAGAAATTATTAACCAAATTATATTTGACAAACTAAACAAATATTTCCTAATGTTTTTCATGTCTCTTCTGTCTTAGTCTTTCCTTTGTTATATGGGCAAATGTCATTTGGAAAAGAAAAGGCTATGAGACAGGGGACTGGAATGAAAGAAGTTAAAAATAGCCTTTCTGATCGCCAGAGAAGGGGCCCATGGTTAAAACAGTTGCTATTATTCCCAACATGCCAGACCTTGTGCTTTAACCAAGCACCTGACTTTCTAATCCTGCACAGAGAAGAAAGAAACCAATGCAAAAGCATTATGTTAAGTGGTTTTGCATCAATTATATATACACATATAAGATATGTAATATACAATATAAGATATATAGTATATATAATAAATACACATATGTATATTGCAGCTATACATGTATATCTAAGGTTGTAAAAAATAACTAAGGGGTTTTAGTTTCTTTGATCATTATTTTCCTTTATCCTTAACATTTTTGTTTGCTAATAATAATATTTAATTTTACTCTTAATAAACTATGTACATGTGTGTGTGTGTATATATATATATATATATATATATATATATATATATATATATATATATATACATGTATATAAAATCTATACTACCCTTCTCTCCAGGGATAGAAAGTATACCTGTCTAAGAGATAGCAGGCTTGTGCTGTAGAGGTGGTCTTTGTTAAGGATGTGTGAAACCCTGAAATTACTGGGCAAATAAAATAGGGTATAATTAAAAATTTATGTAGATTTAAAATTAGATCTCAAATACTAAATTTAATAAAAATTTACGTAACTATCACAATCTAGTTAATAAAAGGAAGAAACATACCTGTTCATTTTGATCAATATTTTACAAAACAATATTAAAAATCCTTCAATCCCTAAGGTAACACAGGCAATTCTTGATAATGGTTAGGTTGTTTTTATTTTGTTCCCATTAAGCTTTAGAAGGTGAATGTCATTGCCCTCTTCAATGCTTTGCCTGTGTTCTTAGCCTCTCAGTCACAAGCTGTCCCACCAGGATGCCCAAATTAAGTATTCCCACCATCCAATCCTAAAGTCCAAGTCAATGTATATCTGTTGTATGTCCACTTGGGGTTCTGTTCTATATAAATCTGACAAGTTATGGTTATGATGGGCCATAATTATGTTTCCTCAACCATGCCCGAGATGCATCACATAGAGCCCTATATCCCAGTTTACCCAGTTCACACCTGCTACCCAGGATAATTTTGAATAGAATCTATTTGCTTCTAAAGGCTGTCCATATTTGGATGATAAATTATATGGTCACCTTAATCATAAAAGAAAAGGACTATTTGAATAAAGAGATAACCAGTGCTTATTATCAAAGACCTGTCAGTAGAGATAATTATCAGGGAGTAAGAAAGGTGTGGTCAGTAACATAATGTAAGCAGCTATATTAATTAGCCTTCATGTATGACTTATGTCATACATGACTTATGACTTATGACTTAGTGTCAGAAATTGAATTGCTCGGTGCATCATGATGATTTACTCATCCTATTTTTGTCACTGATAAAAGTAACTTTTTGAACTTTGATTTCCTCATCTGTAACCAAGACTAATATCTCCCATACTAATTACCCAGAATGGATTGTGTAATTTAGTAAATTATTTACCTTAAGTTCATTGGAAGAGAAAATATGCAACATTATTTTACAAAGATTTGCCTCTTTTGGTCACATCTACTCTGGTTACTTCTATTTTTAATTAATGCACCTCATTCTTTGTACTTTCATGAAGCATTATGCTTTATTCTGTATCTTCCTAAGAAGGCTGATTTCCTTCTAACCAAAGGGGTTAAGTTTGATTTTTTAAAAAACTTCCCATGAAATTATTCATTTCATTTTCAAATATAATCTTTTAGATTTTAATACTAAATATTAATTGAAGAAGGTGTAGATGTTCTTTCTACAAGCTATGCATTCAGTAAATGGGATAATACAGCATCACAAATGAACAGTTAAAACCAACAGATGTCCTTATACCAGCATCTAGCTCCTCCAAATGCAACGGATGAGGGGTCAGAGAGTAGGTGGAAACAGACATGATTCTTGCAAATCTCAAAGGTGTAATTTAGAAAATGTGGAAAAAACATTATTCTAAAGAAAAATACACATGAAGACATTTTAAAAGGATTATATAATAGTAATATTCTTTTTAGTTTTCTTTAAAGAATTATTCAACATGCTCCATCTCCTCTCCACATCTCAGATTATTTCTTTGCTTATTTACTTGGATAAAGTTACATTTGGGATTTTTAAAAGAACCAATATTTGAAAACAGTAGTGTAATTAGGATATTGCTCGAGTGGCCATGCAGACAGGAGGGAAAGCTGTCCCGATTGCTCCTTGCGTTCCCTCCAACATCCTCTGCTGCTTTTCTCGTTTGGTCATAGAGTTCTGCCAGCCTAATTGCCTTTCCTCCAGTTCAATTACTGCTTATTCTTCAAAGCTGGATTCCAGCCTCAAATTTTCCATAAATAATTTTCATAATGACTTCAACTTGAACAATATTCACAGTCTCCTTTAAGTAAGTCTTAGAATTTTGGCTAAAATACTTTTTGAAGAAGTTCATTTATATTTTTCTTCTTACTTTTTCCATATTTTCTTTCTCCGTCTTCTCTTCCCATCTCTTCAAGTGCTTCCATGACTTTTATGGCAAGGCTTTCTAGGTTATGTTTCCAAAAATCTAAGTACTTGTGGGGGAAGGGAGATGGGAGCCTTCAAACTCTTTGGGCTAAGAGAATACAGTGGTGTCGGTATTGAAGAGGAGACTAGCAGACAACTCCTTGGCAGGAGCCAAGGACCTCAGGAAGGATGGACACAAGTGCTTGAAGAGGTTTAATTCACACCCAGCGCTTCTGCACCAAAGATTTCTGTTTCTCAATAATGGCAGAAGTGTAACGATGAAGGCCTGAAGTGACCATGTAGATTGGAACAAAAAGTATCTAAACAGTAACCAGTGTGATCACATCTTCAGGGACTAAGGACCCCTGAAAAAAGAGCGGGGATGTAGATTTTCAAGAATGTCTTATATTACATTTCCCACAAGCCTTATGAGATGGGGGTCTTTGAGTGTAAAAAGACACTACTTACAGAAATTAACAAATATAGTCTTTCTTGTACATCTGAATTTCTGAATGGAAATGTATAGATGCTTTGAAATTGTTTTATAGAGCCTCGTGGGAAGAAGTTATGTCCTATCATGATTCTTCATATTAAAGTAGAGCTGGTGGGAAGCAGTTTCTTACAAATTTCTTGATGCTTTAAGTCTCATCCTCGTACATCAGCTTTAGTGTTCAGACACCTCGGTGGTAATTCCAGGTCTGCCATTTCCTCATTGTGAGAACTCGAAGAAGCTGTCTAACCTCTCTGGACCTGTTGGATTTGATCTCTTGTTCTCTACAACATAGATAAGGCAGAAATCTCAGATCTCTTCCCCAGAATTGTGTTTTCCAACTTCACTTTTGGTACGTGGTTGGGTGGAGAAGGAAGTCTTTTAGAAGAAATATTCATTGAAGTTATGCTCTGGCATGTGATTGTTGTTTTTGAGAGAACTTGCTTTGCCTTGTAGATGCTCCATTCCCAATGTCATAGGTACTGTTTTTCTATGTAGCAGGCAAGTGTCTCCTGGAGCATGACACCTTCAAATGCACAAGGTGGAGATGGGTCCTTGTGGTGAGAGTGGAGAGGAAGGGAAACATGGAACAGGGACCGCCCAAAGATTTGTAGGCTCCCATCCAGAGCAGTCTCTGTGAGGTTTGCTTTTTATGAATATCCCTACCTACACCAATTACCACTCAATTTCTTTGCTTTCCTCTACTCCAAATTTCTTTTGAAAAGTCTGAATTTCAGCTTCCAATTTCCAGTCTCTCTTTTACTCTGTTACTAAGTGATCCAGCTTTGTATTGGATAACTGTTGATTTTTCCTGCCCAATGTCTTTATTTTCTTCTTTAATTAAGCTTCAATTTTTTTTTGGATAGCTACACCTTTTGTTAATTGTGTGAATATATATAGTTTAGTGTGGTCACTAAACCCAAGGTCCCGACTATTACTAAGCAAGCATTCACTTTACCATACCAGCAACACAGGTCTGGTATAGATTCACCAACATATTTATCCTTGTTTGTTTCTATTATCTAAAGATTTCTTTTTCCTTCTTTCTCTTTCTTTCTTTTTTTTCTTTCTTTCTTCCTTCCTTCCTTTCTTCCTTTCTTTCTTTCTTCCTTTTCCTTTCTTTGTTTCATCTTTCTTCTCTCTCTCTTAGTTATATATGTTTAGAAAACTCTTTATTTTATGCAGCATTTCCATTTGTTGCAGAAAGTTTTCTGGGTTATATGAGTGCCATTCTTTCAGAACGGAAAGTATTAAAATTAGTGTATTTATGGTGATTTTGATATACAGACCTTTATATATGTATGTAAAGCTAAATCTGAAAGTCTTTTCTTTAAAAAAATCCTTTTATTTTTTCTTTAAAATTTCCATCATGAGATTAAAAAATCACCTATAAATTCTACTTGTAAGACAACATTTTTAAAAATAATAGACACTTTAATCCACGTGTACTTATTTGATATATGCTCCAAAGTGAAGCTCTTTTTCCAACGTATTTTTCAAAAGTGAGCCAAATGTCACAGGACCATTTATTAAATAACTCTTTCTTTTCCTACTGATTCGTAAAGGCACCTACATCAAAAACAAAATTCTCACGTTGATACTTGTATAAATTATTTTGAAATTATTAGTAGAATTTGACAAATTATTGTAAGTATAAAAGATTAAAAACTGTCTTGTCAGAAAAGAATTTCGTTTTAATGTTTTTAAGTTAACAATCTTACCTTCTCTGTTTTATGTTTCAAAGTGTTACAAGTGACCTTTTACAGGTGATGGGTATTGATTTGAATATGCTGATGAAATCGCTTGGTTTGCAAGATGTTTGATAAAAAAATGAAACCTTAAACTACCAACTGTGTTTGAACAGATGATGTTTTTCTGCTTAATGCACCAATATTCATTAAACAGAAGTATGTGTCCAAAGTTCAGGTATGAATAAAAATGAAATGGATTTTCTTGGTGCTTACATGTTAATCTCCATTAGGTCATCGTTTCTCAATATCTTTATGATTTGTACTTTGTTCTTCAATATAAAAAGAGCAATTAAAATATTACAAAGCTTCCCTGAACTCTGAAGAACTTTTGTTCTCATTACTAATCATTTTTAAACTGGAATTCTGTAGTTAGCTTTACAAACTTACGTAATTGGCTAATTCTAGGAACTTGTTCTATTCCTATTTTCATCCTTCTTATTTCCCTAAGTTATCTCTCCAGATTATGGATACCAAATACAAGTAAAGGATGTACTAAGAAGAATAATTTAAAAAGACAAAATTCTTTGTAATATTTTACATGGTGCTTACTATATCAAAATTACTTGAATCAGATGATGTGGTATATTTATATTTATCTTTTATATCTATCACATGTGAAGCATGACCAGAGTTTCCTGCTATATATGTCTCATGTGTCTGTTCCTACCTACCATTACACAAGATTCTCAGTGGATCTTTTAAACACATGACATATCATTAACCCTCTCTGGTCCCTTCATCTCCCTTCCCACAACTCCCTCTTGCTTTTCCCCTTCACTTTTCCTCTCACCCTTTCCAACCTATTTGACCCCTTGGAAAATATGTAGAGTTAAAGTAAGGCAAGTAAGAAACATGTTTATTTCACTATGTATCAACTAGTCAATACCTTTGTTTATTAAAGGGAAATGTATTTTGCAAAATAATTGTCATTTTTTTATATTTGTAAATATTATCAATATTTTAATCACTCATCATTCATGATGTCTGATTCATTGACTCAATTTTCATTAGAAATAGAATTATTATATTCACTTTAATATATAATGTATTTTTAAATGATCTTATTTCATACAGTGAAGTAATTAGGTGATTCTGGCCATATTCAGTTTCATAGATGACTCCATTAAAACTCACTTTTTAATTTTCATTCTTCCATGATGCTAAGAATATCAATGTCTTTGGTTTTATGACATTTATTGGTTTTATTTATTTTATCTGTTCAACTTTATTGTCATAAACATTTCCAAGTCAGTTATTGTTTTACTAAGATTCATTATTTATCATTATTTAAAATTCAAAATTTAGCTAATCTAGCTTTAAAAAATTCTGTCAAAACACCTTGTTTACACTCTACATGTTCTCTGAGAACCGTGGGAAGAACAGCTTTATCCTCAGAGATAGTTCCTTTCTTTAATGTACAACAGAGTGGTTTTCATTTGCAGAATCAATCTGGTTCAAGGCAGGTGTCTCAGTGAAAGAAATTCTAATTTTATTTACCCTTTATTGAACCTTTCATTTTTTCTTAATTAAACTTCTAGGCTCCTGTCAGGAGTAATGTAATTACCTTCATTTTTATTCAGAGACCTAAGATCTAGGCAGCTAATTATTCATAAAAAATATATATGTATACACATACATGCACATACACAGGACACAAACGTATATGGTTAATTGCTAAATTGTTTTAATCTGTTCTCTCCATTTTCCCCTGCAGAAACAAATGTACTTTACTTGCTTAATAAGACACCCAAGAAAGAATTGAAATTACCTCCACAGACTTGTTCACTTACTACACTGAAAGAGTTCTTGTACTGGATGAAAATATATGTGGAGAGATTAAGATTTTTAAAGTAAGTACAAGTCAGAATATTTAGATATTTCTGTGATAGTAACACTACAAGAAACATAAAGGAAGTATTTTCAACTAAAGAAACATAAATAACAAATTTACATTTAAAATTTATATATCTAACAATGTCGGGAAAATATAGAACAGAGATCAGCATAAAATCACTTGGATATTGTTAAAATTACACTCAATTAAGTAACATATGCTGGGGTAACATGATATATTTCAAAACACTTAGCACAAATGGGTCACAGAGTAGATGTTCAATAAACAATAATTGAATCTGTATTCAAATTAGAAAACATTGTTTACAATAAAAGAATGTTCTTTCCTAATAATTGGGCACTAACCAGAAATGTGTGCCTGTGAGCCAAGAGCAGCCCTCAGAACTATTCTTAAATAATGACCCCCAGGCACTGGGGGTTTTCAATAAATTTAGATACGCTGCTACTTAGTTCTCCCACATTCATCAAGCCATTCATTTTTCCCCCATTTTAATCAGTGACTGAAAATAGATATAGTCACATCTCATTCAGAATAATATAGATTTATGAAAGTTTAGGTTATTAGATCTGTTTCTCAAATGATCACACAAATTTAAAAACACTTTATCTGCTTATGACATTGCTGCCTGATAAGTAGGAAATATAAAAGCAGCATAAACATTGTAGTAAAAAAAAAAAAAAAAAAACAAAGCATAGGATAAGCAGAAGAGGAGTAAATGGTATAGATAACATTTCAGGAGAGGTAGTCTTAAAGCAGAACATAGTATTAATTTGTCTTCTGAAAGCCTTCTAATTCTTCATTATGATCTATAATGCCTTGCTTACCGTCACTTTAAGAACATGTTTTTCTTCCAGTTTTATTGAGGTATAATTGACATATAGTACTGTATAAGGTTAAGGTGTACAGTATAATGATTTGACTATATGCATCATGAAATGATTACCACATTAACTTGAGTGAAATATTTTTTAGCAAATGTTGGGAATCACACATAAATAACTGAATTTTTTAGTTGACATATTCCAGCCCGCCTCAAAAAGAACACAAAATACTGAGGCAATCCCAAATAATCAAACTTAGCCTTTGATCTCTATCAGAGGAAATGAAACACCTTTCTTTCTCCTACTTTGCACCCCTGTTTACCTTGTCCCCCTTCTACAACCCCTACATTAGATTATCTTGTGTCCTGAACTAAGCCACAGCCAGATGATTATAATTAAATAATCTCACTGCAGTTACTAAGGAAAGCATTTGCTTCTTTCATCTTCAGAGATACCTAAATGAAAAAAGGAGTCAGACTCACTCGGCACAGTATCAATTAATTTGCTGTGTTCTGTATACATTTCTTGTTACACCACATGATATCCTTGTGTCACCCAATAAGACTACTAAGGAGCTAATCTTTTTTTTACACCATGAGTATAAGGAATAACAATATAATTTCTAATTTAGGTTCAAATAGCAAACACCTCTTGTGAAAGATTTACTCACTCCAGAATGTACCTCTATGCATCATGTATTAACGCTGTCTAATGAAACTTGGAGCAAAGATGTTTTCCAACTAAGTTAATTCAAGTGCAGCAGTCCATTGTTTAGACAAGACTTACTCTATTAAGTGAGTGAAGCAAATAATAAATCTACCCATGAACTGTAGTACAACAGGGATATGGCCCTTGTGGAAGAGCATCATTCCTAAGTCAATGTCTCACCTTGACATTTATTTTCCATAAGTACCAAGTTTACCCTTTAGACATCATTAAGAAAGCATTCATCTTCAGCAAGGCTGCAAGTCATTGACATTATCTCTTCCTTGGGCAATAAAGAACCTTGATTTCTGGAAACGAAAGAATTTAAGCAAGAATAAACTGCATAATGTGCACATTCGTTGCTGCTTTCACAATCAACAAAGAGCTAAATATGACATGCATGACTGCTGCATGTTTTGAATAATGTCAGCTTCCAATGTAACAGAGTTTCTTTTCAAGACATATGTCTGTATAATCTTTTCTTTAAAAAGTGCTTTGAGTAAAATCTATCGTCTTCTCAAATGTTGAGTTGTGGGAATACTACATTTTATTGTCACTTACACTAACTGAATAAATTAATTTAGATTCATTTTCATATCCTGATGGGAATCCCCCATCTTAATTCCTTCTCCTCTCTCTCTCTCTCTGTTTACATATAGAGAGAACATATGTATATACATATATAAATTCTAATTAGTTCAAAGTGATTTGAATTACAAATTGGTAAAGAAAGAATATTAACATTAATTGAACATATTGAATAGGGTTAAATTATTTAGTAGTGCCAGTCCATTACCCCACAAGAAATAATATCTATATTATTCATGTAATACACCTGGGAACTAATATAGGTTTATACAGAGACCCATATGCTGAGAAGGTGAGAATACTACATCTTGTAGAGAATTAGCTCTATTTCCATGTTTTCTCCCTGAAGTCATGTGACAAGCAAAAAGTCTAAATATAAAGATACGTAGAAAGAGTCAGGGAACTATAGTTAATAAATCTCAAAATCAATACACCTTTTCCTTATACAATAAAAGGCAATATTATGTAGCTTGTTTAGGCTTTAAATGGATGGCTTGGATTCCTATACCATCTCCGTTACTTACCGTATGACTTTTGGTAAGTCTTTAACCTCTCTATTCCTCAGTTTCCCAGTCTGTAAAACAGTGCCTAGGTTGCTGGATTAATGTGAGGATCAAAGAAAATAATTACCATAAAGCACATAGGCTTAATAAGCATAAATGTTTATTTTAAAATTCACATATTAATAATTCTTAACATTTATAGAGAACTTATTAGTATTATCTCCATTTTATAGAAAAAGTAAACTGAGACACTGTAAGGTGAAGTTACTTTCCTGTCACTTCATAGCTATTAAGGTGTCAAACTTGAGCTCAAGCCCAAAGATTTTGGCTCCAAAATCTATCTACATGCTGAACTATTACTTTATTTCTCAACTCATGCAAAAATGTAGAAAAATTAAGAAAAAAGATGTGAAAAAGAAAAAAAGATTTCACTTCTATTATCTGGAGACAAATAGATTTGAGTATTATTTCCTAATAATGTAACAGCAGTTTTTCTGGGTTTATATATTTTTGTCAAAATGTGATTATTCTGTCAAAACTCAGTTTATTTTTTAAAAAATAATTGTTTACTTAATTGAACAGAAGCTACAGTGAATGAACCAAACTAACAAATGTGCCTCACCAAGACGTCTGCTATATTTTCTATTATTACCTTAACTTGAAGTGGATTTTTCTTCTTATTTATCTGATAGTTTTCAAATTATGCTATAATTTTCATTAGTATCTAAGAAATTATAAATGAACTCTATTGCAGCATTATTTACAACAGGCAAGATATGGAAGCAACTTAAGTGTCCATCAATAGATGAATGAATAAGATACGGTGTATGTATACAGTGGAATATTACTCGGCCATAAAAAAGAATGAAATTGTGCCATTTGTGACAACATGGATGGATCAAGAGTGTATTATTCTAAGTGAAATAAGTCAGGCAGAGAGAGACAAATACTGTATGATTTCATTGAGATGTGAAATCTAAAAAACAAAACAAATGAACAAACATAACTATACAGAAACAGAGTCATAATACAGAGGAAAAACAGGTGGTTGCCAGAGGGGAGGTGAGTGGAGGGAGAGAAATAGGTGAGGGAGATTAAGAAGTACAAAGTTTCAGTTACAAAATAAATGTCACAGTTGTGAAATATATAGTATAGGGAATATAGTCAATAATTATGTAGTATCTTTGTATGGTGACAGATGACAACTAGACTTATCAATGTGATCATTTTGAAATGTATAGAAATATCAAATCACTATGTTCTATACCAGAAATTAACATAGTGTTGTAGGTCAGTTATACTTCAAAAACAAATAAAACTCATAGAAAAAGAGATCAAATTTGTGGCTACTACAGGTGGGGGTTAGGGGAAAGAGAAATTGGTTGAAGGTAGTCAAAAGGTACAAACTTCCAGTTATAAGAAAAGTAAATACTAGGGATGAAATGTACAACATGATAAAGATAATTCACTCTGCTGTATGTTATATATGAAGTTGTTAAGAGTGTAAGTCCGAAGAGTTCTCATCATAAGGAAAAACATTTTTTTTTTAATATTGCATCTATATGGGATGATGGATGTTAAGTAAACTTGTTGTGGTAATCACTTCATTATGTATATAAGTCAAATCATTATGTTGTACACCTTAAACTTATACAGTGCTGTATATCAATTATATCTCAGTAGAAAAAAGTTTTAAATAAATCAACTCTAGAAACATAATGCATACATCAGCTTAAAATGTTAAGAGGAATTTTTTAAGGCTCCAAAATAAAAAACAACAAAAACGAAAACAAAACTTCTAGACAAAAGAGAATTTTAAAACTTAAAATCACTAAGAAATGCACAAAGGAAAAGATCAACATATTTAGTTCATGGACAAAACATTATATATGTCAATATCCAATATAAATTTAAAAGACAAACAAGAAATTTTAAAAAATTTAATCATGAAATGATGTAAACAATGATAATTAAATTAATGTTTTAATATATTTAAAAAACACGTACAAATTGATAATAAAAATAAATATTAAGTAAAAAGGTAAAACATAACATCTTTTATTAATGAAACAAATACATATAGCTAATATAAATATGAAAATATAACATATTAACAATAAAAATGCAAATTAAATTAATAAAATGCTATTGTCTTAAGTGACTAATAGAGTTAAGTGTTTAAAATTTAGTTTATTAATACCATTGAGAAAGCAACAAAAATGTTTAAGTTTTACTCTACTGAGGCTATTATGAAATTGCAGAACAGCATCAGTCACATTTTAAGGGTGTCTTCCCAGGTAGCAATCCATCCTTCATTGTCTACAAATGCCTGAACGCTTCCAATGCAACCCAATCCATTCACAAATGTGGACACAGGGAACCACGTTGTGCTTCTGGAACACAACAAAAGCCATGGCCAATCAGAATGTTTCTCTCATAAATGTAGACTGAGAAATGGCAAAATAGTCTCTTTGGTTAAGAGCTTAAGGTGTGATCTGGAGATCTGTGAAGTGGCCATAGATGGACTCAACGTAGGTTGTGTTGTAGAGAGTTAAAAAGTGAGAGACACAGAGTAAAGGAGATAGGAGAGTCAGAGAGATGTGGCAGATGGCTTTCATTTCCTATTCAGTCCCTCCCTATGGCCTGACCTCTGTGAGTTCCAAGAATCCTCTGTATCACCTAATAATAAACAATTATTTTTTGCTCAACTTGTTCCTGGTATTTGAAACCAAATCATAATAGAACAAATTGTTTGAAAAAGAAACTTGGAAGACAAGCCACAAACTGGGAAAAAATATTTGCAAAAGACATATCTGATAATGGATTGTTATCCAAAATATACAAAGAACCCTTAAAATTCAACAATAAGAACAAACAGCAACCCAATTTAAAAATGGACAAACGATCTGAGCACTTTACTGAAGAAGATATACAGATGGCAAATAAATATGAAAAGATGCTCAACATCATATGCCATCAGGGAATAGTAAATTAAGAAAACAATAAAATACTACTGCATACCTACTAGAATGATCACAATCCAAAATACTGACAACACTAAATGCTGAGGAGGATGTAGAGCAACATGAACTCTCATTCACTGCTGGTGAGAATACAAAATGGTACAGCCACTTTGGAAGACAGTTTGTCAGTTTCTTACAAAACTAAACATATTCTTACTATACAATCCAGCAATCTTGCTCTTTGGTATTTATCCTAAGAAGCTGAAAATTTATGTCCACACAAAATCTTGCACACAGGTGTATACCCCAGCCTTATTCAAAATTGCCAAAACTTAGAAGTAACAAAATGTCCTTCAGTAGGTGAATGGATGAACTGTGGTACATCCAAACAATGCAATATTATTCAGAGCTAAAAAGAAAGGAGCTACCAAACCCTAAAAAGATCTGGGGGAAACTTACATGCATATTACCAAGTGAAAGAAGCCAATGTGAAAAAGCTATATACTGTATGATTCCAACCACATGGCATTCTGGAAAAGGCAAAACTATGGAGACAGTCAAAAGATCAATGGTGCCAGGGGTTAGGAGGAAGGGGAGAATGAATAGGCAGAGTAAGGAGGATTTTTAGAGCAGTGAAACTATCCTGTTTGATGCTACAATAGTTGATACAGGTCATTAAATATTTGTTCAAACTAGTTGAATACACAGGAGTAAACTCTAATGTAAACCGTGGACTTTGGATGATAATGATGTACCATTGCAGTTTCATTAATTGTAACAAATGTATCGCTCTGGTGCAGATGTGAGGTGGACCGTGCATGTGTGGGAGCAGAGTACATATAGGAACTCTTAGTACTTTCTGCTCCGTTTTGCTGTGAACCTAAAACTGCTGTAAAAAAAAAAAAAAAAAAAAAAGTCCTTCGAAAAGCAATTAAAGAATGTTTTCAAGAACTTTAAAAATATCATAAGACAAACTCATAATCCCACTTCTAAGAACCCATCATAAGGAGGGATATTCAAAAAATCATATAGATAAATTGTAAAAATGCATCGTGTAAAAAAACCATTTTGGACAAAGAGTTAATTGCACTGTTATTTATAAAAGTGAAAAGCAAAAAGCAATACAAACACCCAACAATAAATGGCTAAATTGTAATAGAGCTATATAGTTCAATACTATGCAAAAGCAAAACTGTGTACAAAAACGCATTTAAAAATCTGATAAATTAATAATTTACAGTGCTAAGTAAAGATTATAATGGGAACATCTACTTCCTGGCTTTACACAGTTTTAACTGTAACAGTCTGGTTTCCACTTCATAGCATAAATAGTTAAAAATTTTTAAACCATTATTAAGGAAATTATGTCTAAAATTGCAATTCTAGAATTTTAGATGGCAAATACTGGTGAAGTTCTTTGTTGCTCTTCCAGGCAAGTTTTACAGTGCTCCTCTTTATCATTTGGTTCATATACTTTACCGACATATTCCAATGACTCAAACTATAGCAAAATTATTAGGGGCAATTTTCAAGTACTATTCTCTCTAAATATCATTTAGTTTATTTTTACAATTATTGATGCCCTATAAACTTTTAATTTTCTTAGCAAATCTCTTTATAAAAAAATTCTCTTTATAAACACATCAAAAAAATACTTTTTTGTATAGGTGAAGTCTGAAAATTACAAGAATTCTGCAAAAGTAAAATAAATATGTTTGATTATCTGTAACCTTCTTCTCTCATTAGAGAAGACAAATGGAGCTTCAAAGAGAATTCAGAATGGAAAATATGTCATTTTTACAATAAATATTTTCAGGCAATATCTCATGATTTGGGCAACCTTATAACATCTTTTTCCTACAAAATATTTACTGGTTAATGACAAGCATTCAAATTTCAAGTTTTTGAAAGTGTATTCTCATCAATATCAACATTAAATTTAGCACAAAGCAACCAATTCCAAGGTAAATATTCCATAATATAAAATTTCAAAAATATCTAATGGAGCATAAGTCCTTGCTTTTGTCAGTAATATCTCTGCCTGTCAGGTTACTTCTGGTTCCTATATTATCCCTAGTATACATAATAAAGGCAGTATTGCATTCATTCATTTATATGTAGAAATCATGATCATTGTGAAATCATTATACTGATAATTATCTTTGAATCAATTGTTTATAGTATATTATTTTTTTCATAGTCTTATAATGTCAATATATTTTGTGTGGAAAGTTTGCACCCAGTGCAGGTTCTGGAGTGGAATGGCAAAGATCAGAGGCTCTGGCACAATCAAGGTTAGTGAGAATGGTACAGAGCTCACAAAGATGTGACATTTGCTGACATAACTGTAGAAAGTGACTAGAATAGTGTTGACATCTAGTAAGAGCTCACTAAGTGTATGTTCTTGTTGAATAAATTGAAACCAAGGGAAAGATACTATCACTAATGTTCATCTTCTCTACAAATTACTAGAATTTTATTTAATATTTTATCATTTTCTATTTGTGATATAGTAAAAATTCAATTGTTTTTCAGAATTATATTGAGTGTGAATCACTAGTTGGCAATATATTCATTCTCACATTTAGTCTTTTATGCTTCTTTCAATTTAAACTTTAAAATTCTGCTTCTTAAAATTATGTAGCGTGTACTTCTCTTGTTTTGTTATTTTTCAGATTTAATGAGGTTATGAAAAAAAGAAAAATATCTCATATGTATAAATTTATCATTTTGTTAGTAGCAAAAACACACCTAGTGTTTTTCAATTCATTGTAGTGTTATTTCTTTGAGGGCACTTTTTTTTTTTTTAAGCTCTTGATTCCTTTCTAAAAGGTCTGAATTACTGAAGTTGTTAAATAAAGTTTCATATTTCTCCTTGGCCTTCAGTTTGTACCCAAGAACCAGCTTCCCCACTTGGGCATGGATTATGTTTGGGTAAGAAGGAAGACTGTCCAGATTGATGAAGCAATACCCCTGGGAAAAGACGATTAACATGTATAAAGGGATTTCCCTGCAGTATAAATACCAGCACGCGTCCTCCTGGTGCTCAGAGCCTCCCTGATGTATATATGCAGGTAGTGAGATTTGAAACGGCCCTTTGAGATGGTGATATAATAAAACTCTGACTTGAGGAGCAGACTTCTCCTCATTTTTCTACTCTTTTGTGGGAATGAGTTGCCAACCTTTTACTTCGGCTGATACCTTTATACCTCTGAATTCTGAGTCTTCTGCAACTCTGCCTCTGATAATGCATCACAGCGCTGCCGAGTGCCTACCAGTCTCCAACCACGCCACCAACGTGATGTCCACAGGTACTGACTCCAATAACCGTCTACGTGTGGCTGGGCCTAACATGTCAGGGTGGACGCTTTGAATCTTGTTAGTTTAGAATCTCATTGCTTCTTTTATTTTCATTGGTGTTAAGTTAAATATTCAGGATATTGAAGAGGTCAAAATGCCTAAGAAAATTTTCAAGAAATATTAGTAAGTGTAGTAATTTCTATTATTGTTGGTTTTATTATGAAAAGAGATCTGTTTTCTATATAAGTAAACAGTGAGTCTGAGATTTATTTGGTTTTTAGATTACATTTACTACCATGTCTAAAAACAGTCATACACCTCACAGTAAACACAACTGAATGATTCCAAATACCAACAACAATGGGTTTCAAAGAATAAAATAATTAAGTGTTTAAATACTTAATTACTTTAATTACTTAAATACTTTAATTACTTAAATACTTTAATTTAAAGTATTACTTTAAATACTTTAATTTTTAGCATAATTAAAAACTCAGAAATCAAATCTAGAGGCAATATAATATTTAGAGCCCATGGACTGAGTTGAATTTTCTCAAAATTGAGTTCTGAAGAGACTTCAAAGTTTTTATATTTTCTTATATAACTTTCTTAAATGAAAATTAAACTTGAGAATTCAAATATATTGTCTCAAACACAACCAAGCAAATAAGTATATTTTTTTAATGTGTCCATTTTTTATGCAGTAACAAAGTGTTTTGAAGTTGATTTATAAACAGTCTTGAGTTGAGTAAATGTCTTCTGTTTAACAGCACTTTCCACTTGTTTTAAAAGCAATCTAAATATGAACTAAATTTTATACATTTAAAAATCAAAATTTGAGTTGATACATTTATATGCTGATTTAAAGTATTTTAGCCTTATCTTTTGTTATAATTAAGCAGCTTTCAAACTTATACGTAAGTTTAGCATTAATCTTCAGCTGAATTTTAAAGTATCTAGAGATCATATATTTAGACTCTGGGAAAATTATTAATGTAGTGATTTTTTTATATACTAAACATTCTCAGAATTTAATTTAAAATGTACTAATGAAAATATCCTCAAACATATTTTTTGGAAAATGTAATAAAGTATTTTTATCAAAGAGGTGTGGTATAAATAAATTTAAACAACCATCACATAGCTAATTGTATATTTTACATAATAGGCATTTATATAGGTTGGTGATGAGAAGGAAAATGCATTGTTTGCTTAATCTACTGTGTGTGGATAGTATTTGGCTAGAATAAAAGTAAAATTTGGAATTGAGGTTAAAATTAAGCAAGTTTAGGTCAAAACCCTATTTATTTATTTAAAAATAAGTAAATAATGTATAAATAAATAATTTATAACTAAGTTATAAATATTTATAACTAATTTATACATAATTATAAATAATTATGTATAAATAAATAATTTAAAAATAAATAAACAGTGTATTTAGTAAGTTAGCCTACCCTTTTACACTACTTCCCCACATCAGAAAGACAAAAGGTATTTAAACCTTGGAAGTAAAAACATTCATAATCAATAAAAGTGACCTAATGTGTTTTAAATAACAATAACATTGATTTTTATAATTTTTCCATCAAATTGTAATCATATACATCTAATTTTCTAAGTAAGGAATTAAAAATAGTGATTATAATGAGAAGAGCACTTAGATATTGAATGCGTTTCATGTTTATTTGTTTAATTTTGGAATGCATAGTAATCATTATAAAGTAAAATGATTTCAGTTCTCTCTCTGTGTCAGTTGTAAAATGAAAATTTATGCAGATATTTTAAAATATTAAAAATTGAGTTATAGTTAGAGAAAATATGTTTTACGTTCTGAAGAAATTTTGTCTTTAATCGGTAGACCATATATTTTCAAAGGATTCTAAATCTATTCTTTATAATATCTCATATTATTCAAGAAGATAAAACTTTATTTATGAAAATCCACCACTACATTCAGGATATCATGAAAAAAAAGCGAAAATAAAATACATAAGAAAACGTTGGCTAGTGATTTTATTGTCAGTAGTCCATTGTTATTCATCTTTAAAGCTTGATAAAAGTTTAGTAATTCAAATTTATACTTTCAACATATACATTAATTCAATGAAACCTATAACTATTTATAAATGAGGTTAAGTTTATATGCTAGGTTCAACCTTTATAAACCTCAAGTTACTCAACAATCAACGAACTTATTTTTTGACCAGCTTCATCATTAGACTTGTTGAATTAATTGTGTGCATGAAGAAAACCTACAACCTCAAGGTTTCAACACCAGCCTAAATACATCGTACATTGTCACAGGCTTTTCATAAGCCTCTGAACTTAGTGGGGTTTTTTATTATTATATCCAGTAAAAGGCTAGTGGCTCTGCCATTTCCTCTTTGATAGAAAAAATTTGTTAGGTGAATAAGCAGAAGTAAAGACTGATCAGGAGTTGATTTCTGTATTCATTGTTCCAGAAAAAGACCAGTATTATACTATGTTATACAAGAATTTTAAGAAAGTATCCTCTCGTCAGTTCTTTGCAATGTCTATATTGAGTGGAACCTGCGAGAATTCGGCTACTTCCGATTAGCCAAGTTTCAAACTGGTCAGTCACCCCAACACAGAGCACAGGATATAATTAATGAAGGCTCTAGTCCACTTTGATGATTCATGATCTCATTATTTGAGACAAATTTCAACCTCTAGTTTTAACCTACTCATCAGAGAACCGCCCCCAAATGAGAATAAATTATTGGCATATAACTTTAAGAATAGCTTAAACGTGTACTTTTGAAATGAAATGAATGTGTCTTGAATCCTCGTACATTTTCTTACCAGTCCCGTCTATTTTGTCTTTGATCCAAACTCCTAAATGTTTGTGCACATATTTCTTGGTGACAACATTGGGAAACACAGCAACAGGACTTCATTATTCTGTTCCTTCCTGTCATTATGGAAACCAGTCATCGACCTATGGAGTGATGGCAGGTAAGAAAAATTGTCCTTACATATAAGATTGAGTTTGGGGACACTTGGATGGATTTCCTGGGTCTGAGGGAATCTTGACCAGAGTATATTATGAATTTCAGATCTCTTAACCTTGGAAATGCTGGTAAAACCACCGCTTATTGAAATGTTCTCTGATCTGTGATGTCTTCAGAGACCATAATAGTTATACCTGATTGCCCCTATTCTACCCAGCTCTGAGCTGCTATGCTTCTTAACTCTTGTGTTTGCTTTGTGTGATTTTTATGTTAATTCTCTACTGCCAAACTGCTCATTGTCACTTGTTTATGCCATTAGTGGGCTTGCCTACAGTAATAATAAGGTAGCTGCTAGCCTTATGTGTCTATTTAAATTTAGATGTAAATTAACTAAAATAAGGTCAAATTTAAAATTCAGTTCCTCAGTTGCACTAGTATTTCATATTTCAAGTGCTCAGTAATCTTACGAGGCTACCAAAGCAGATAGACCAACTTCTAGAGCATTCTCCTCACCACAATATTTCTTCTGGCCATTTGGTCCATAAAGATAAATAAGACATTGAAGGCTAAGAGTGATTTGCAGCTGCTTTAGCAATAGTTGAGTCTTTGGCAGCCCTGTCTGAGATGCTTCTGAGTCTTAGATGAGATTGAAATAGTTGAAGTTACGTATCTTTTTTCCCTTTGAATGAGTAAAACATCACTAGGTCAAGATAAACTACTTGTTTATTGACACTTGCATGAAGATATTGATAGCACATTTCTTAAGGAAAAGAAAATATGACCTAAGAGATCCACTCATTACAAAATTCATGACTTAATTTTAGGATATGGCCATAGAAACAATTTTGCTGGGCACAGAAGTTTTTTGGGGGTATCCCTTAATCTTTTATATTTATTTCTGCAGCAGGGAGAGAAATACTGTGGGTAACAATAAACTACCAAGGATCTATGGGAGAATGTGAGTGTGTGTGTTTGTGTGTGTGTGCACGCTTGTGTGATATTGAGAAACTCTGGATAGAGAAATCACATATTAGGGAAATCTTTTCTTGTGTTTTGTTATCCAGAGTAGGTAATAAAACATCAAATATGGATTTATGCTTATACATTTGAAATAAAATTGAACAAAGAATTTAGTTCACCAACCTTTCATTTCTCAGAATTTCTCAGTTTAAGACTCAATAAAACATTAAAACTTTAAAATAAAATATTTCAGAACAAATTAGCTTCTTTTACCTTCTATTAGGCAGCATTCTGAATAAACTAGTATCCTCACCTTTATATAAAATGAAAATTGATGTTCTTAATGGTTACCTGTAAATCCTAATGTCTCTCTTTAATAAGTAAGAAATAAAGAAAGCCATATTTTTTCTTCCTCTTTGAAAACAGATCATTTATGATTCATATACGTAGTAGTTAATCAGTATTCATGATTAATGAGAACAGCCCTTGATGATGAACTATTTTCATTATAAAATAGAATAATATGCATTTAGCCACTAGAGGTGCACGCAGAATTCTTTCTGTGGCCTCCACCACATTTTGCTTATGGAGACTGGAAATAACAAGCTCATGGCCACGTGCTGCCCTTTCTTGGAGGAAAAAGGCCTTGCTCTTCCTTCACAGTAAGTTCCAGGAACGCCGGTACAACTATAGGCTCCCTCTATACCCAGCAAGTGGCAGGGATGGATTGAGGTTGGCACAAAGATAAAACCAGCCACAGACCAAATACTTTTAGACGGACTTTGCTACCACCTCCCTCTCACCAGATCTAGGCCAATGTCTGTGGAGTTCACAGCAGGCCTGAGAAATCTAACACCCTTCCAATTTCCAGGATTGGAGACAACAGGCCCAGGTTCACACTGAGAGTTCACAGGCAGCTCAGATTGTGCTGGTACAAGTTTCCCTGGCAGGCTCAGCAAACTCTCTTCCTCATTAAAAGTTAAAAAGGAGAGGCCCCTGGAAAAGCCCTTTAAAATGATTCAAAGCCTGGGTTGGTGATAATCACGAGAAAACTTGCCCTAAGATTTGGAGGTATTGTTGTAGTCTTAAAACAAAGTTAAATATATTTTGTCACTGAAAGAAATATTCACCATAGCAAGCATAGAGATTATATTTGAATATTTTTTGAGAGGGATATCATTAAAATATGGTGTGCTTTATAATTTGTTACAGTGTCACTATTTTGACATATATTTGGTAATTAGCCTTTGCATCATGGCCGATTAGATCTCAGAGAATCTGAACCTTTCTGCCGTCATCCCTAGAGAAGCTACACAAATTGAGTTGTAAAACACAAGAATTCAGAAGTATTCAGGAATTCAGAAAAGGTATAAAAAACACAAGAGAAACCTGGCAATGTCATTTGAATTTTCTGAGAAGTCTCAAGGCGTTCATCAAATCAGCTGCTTCCACACAATCCACAGAAGCGTTTAATCATCAACAACAAAGACAGATGCATTGTCACATACTCCATATAAAAGCGAAGCTGCAGAAAGAACCATATTTCAAACGGTGTGAAATTGCTTTATTTGAATACGGTTATTTTGTCACTATACTCTGATGCTTACATTCAGTTTGAGCATTTCATTAAATTAATAACCCATCGGAAGACAAAAGCTATAGCTAATATTTTGTTAAGGTTGGTAGGGAGGACTCTAATCATCAGATGAATTCACTGTGCTTCATAGACCAGGTGTGGGCATACCAAAGAGAATGACTGATTGGATGAAATGAATTAGCCACACCAGGAACTAATTACAAACCTTGTTCAAGTCAGCATCTCCAAGTGTCAGTCTCTTCATATCCAAGTTGCAGTGGGTACCACAGGTCTATCAGAGTTGAGCTGTGGCAACTTTGTACCAACTCAACCTGGCTTTCTCCTTGATCTTCTCTTCAGATACATTCTCAGTTACATTTCTTCTTCTGTCTCTTTTCTCCTGAGAACTTAGATAATTCAACAGCCTACAGTATAGATAATATGAAACAGGGAATTATAAATGGTATTCAAAAATCTCTTCTGGAAAAACACAAAATAAAGCAAAATAACAACAAAAACCCTTCAAAACTCTGATTCCTGGGTATCTTACATTGTGTCTCTTCTCCAGTTTCTAAAGCTGGGTCCAAGTTAGAAAACAAGCTTAATGAGCTGCATACTTTGTCCACCGTCCTGTGGAAACTGGGCAAATCAGCTACATGGTAATGATTGCTAAATCCAGCAAGGTTATGACATAATGGCCACCCAAGATGTGCTGTAAGAGTCCTTGCTTAAAAATGAATTTTATCAGGAAAGCAAAATAGCTGATATTGGAGAATTAATCAAGAAGATGGATGTTCTTTTCTTATGAGAAGTGGATAATAAGAGAAAAGACTAGTATGGCTGCAAGTGCCCTTTACACCTGGGCTAAGGCAAAGGGTAACAGAAATCTGTTTGACAGTGACATAGAGAAATAGTCTACGTTGGAGCCCATCGCTTCATTCTTAAGCTGTCTTTTTTTTTTTTTTTCTGTTTCATTTTTTTCTTTTATTTAGTCTTACTTTTCCCTAACTTATTCTGGTTGTGTTGACAATAAGGGAAGGAGTAATTCTGACCATCTTTTGCCTCTGGATCATGAAAGGGCTTTCAGTAGCACTGACTCTATGTATTTTCCCTAAATTTTGTATCCTCTGTCTCAACTGCACAACTCGGTGATTGTAAAGCAGCCACAGGCAATATTTAAACAAACAGGCATGGCTATGCTCCAAATCAACCTAATTTATAAAACCAGGAAAAGGACCCTGTTGTACATGAATAGGATGTACAAATGCACAAAAGAGAAAAAAAATCACAATTCAAATTTATGATTTGTTTCACGTTGTCATGCATGAGGACAAAAAAAAAAAAAAACAGAAATGGAGATATTCAAATGCACTTTGCTGTTCCAGTCTACAGCAAGGTGGGTGCATTTTACTGTGTCCCTCTGCTTCCCCTGTTTGTTCTTTTAAAGCTTCATAACCTCAGAGATGTTGTCAGTTAGCATCTGGCTGAGCCACGTGATGCAGAAGAGCCCCCTGCCCTGTATCACAGAACCTTGAGTCAGGTCCCCGCAAGGCAAGACCATGGCCTCCCCATCACCTGCTTTAAAAGACTCACCTCTGTTCCTCTCCCTCCTCCGCCACCCAGATGTACATGCAGAGCAGTTCAGAAAGGCTGTGGTGGATTAATCTGCAGTGTGAAAATACATCTTGGGCTGTAGGGAATGTACAAACACTTCCAAGCTATTTAGGTGTGCACTTGTTCTAGGCTTATAGACAATTTTGCTTTAGCAATGTTTTGGAAATTGTTCATGAAACTTCTGCGGCACACGACTCAATGTATCTTATTCTCCTCCTCCCCAATCTGACTTTTCAATAATCCAGGCTTTAGAAAAAAATTTTAAATATCTTGTCATGTATACCATACCAATCACTCCCCATTTTCTGCCAAATATAGGATCATATGATAGAAACCACAGGTTGTTTGGCTGTGCTTGTGACTGTCATGAATTTCTGTTTAAGGTTAGCTCCAGGAAAACCGTGTCCTTGTAGATAATTGTGGATACTTTCAATTAACGGAAAATAAAAACATGTCACACATTGTGGTTTCCTTTTTCCTCTGGATGCCAGACTTTTGAACATGGTATTTTCTGTGTACTTCTTATGGACTCATGTTCAAATTTATTTGTTAAATGTGCATTTCTCCAGAGTATTTATAATGTATAAACTAGCTTTAAAATTTTCCAGAAATAGAGATGGCACACTTCCAATATTTTATTAAATAAATATAATACTTTTGTGTGAAAGCGTTTGTTTAATGTAACCAAATATGTTTAAGATGCAGAAATCCTTAAAGTCATTTGATTTCCCTGAGTACAGACTACCTGAAAAATGGACTGATTATTTTGATGTGGTTTACTGCAATGTTCATTGGAATTCACTTCTAGTTTCAACTGTGTAGTGAATTCATCATAGCACCCAAGGAGAGTTATTTAACTTGTTTTCATTCAAATTTTAAATTGTGGGTAAAAAATACATATCTTTTCTACTTCATTTGTTTATATAAGGATAAGAAGATGACAAATGTAAAATGAACACAGCATGGAGATTTGTAGCAGTGCAACTATTATCAGCAAGAAAAATTGAAAAGAGTGATCAAGATTGCTAACAAATTCAGACCTTTCTGCATCTCATGTAAACGATATGCAACAAATTACTTATGTGAAATAAAAATAATTTGACACAGATTACATGAGTTATCCAAAGTGCCTTAAAATACATTAAATATGCAAAATAAAACAGCAGCCTGATTTGTCTCTGTTTTTACTGTTTCTCAGAGTATTTCATCATTAAGTGTATTAAGTGGCATTGCTCTTTCTGAATGACGAAAGAAGTGAAGATTTTTTCATATGTGTAAGATTCAACTCTGAAAGCAAAGCAAAAGAAAAGTCTTGAGATAAATATTAAGTAAATGTGAAAATAAAAGTGATCAGTTTTCTTTTTTATATATTAGTCCTTTCTTTTAGTTCAACTAGCAGAAATCTAAAACTAATAGAAAGCTAAAAATGAACCCTAAAGGTAATAAACATTAACAAATTGAGTTATGTAATAAATTAAAAATTGATATTAAAAAAAGAATAAAACTGGATAATTTTGATTTTTAGAAGTAACATTAATTGCTCTAGACAGGAATAGTTTCTTTTGTATATTTTTTACATCTGTGAAATGGCTAAATTTATTTTATGCTATTTTGTTTAATTTCTCAGTTGCATGTGTATTTTGCTTCAGAAAAGTAATATAGTCTACTGGGGTACACTATATAATTACATATTCTCATGTAAATAATATAAGCCAACAATTTGCTGACTTACACTATTCTTTGCTCATTACGTGTTGATATATTAATGTAAGCTTTATATATCCTGGCAAAATACACTATTACTCATGTCTGACTTGTGAATGTATTTATAGAGAAATTATAGGTAGCATAAACTCGATGTATTTTTTCAGTAAGTTTCTAAGAATGATTACTGCAGGTATTCTGTAGTCATTTATTTTTAGTTTAAATACTTATTTGTACTCATAAGAAAGATTATTAATTATTGCATATTTTATTTACATCAAAATGTCTTGGTTATACAGGTGTCATTTAATATAAATTAAAGTTAAATCTCTATGAATAAAAATGTAAAATACTGATGAAGAAAATAAAATGTGTGGGAGTTTGGCTTATACCATCCTCTCACCCACGCTCCACAACTGAGGCAGACTCTTCTTTCCAAATGAAGAATGAAATCTAGAAGCAATTTAAAAATTAAATCGTTTAGTTTTTTGGGATTTATTTAACTCACTAAATGGATTCAATGCTTCATCATTTATGGGTGATTACCTATCATATCTAGAACTGCACCTTTCCTTGCCACATATTTTTGCTTCCTAAATAATTGTCAAGAAGTGATTCCATTATATTTTGTACTTTTCAAGAACTCTTGTTGCTGACTTTTTAATAGAACTTTAAAAATTACTTTTTGTTAATGTCTGTCGCTTGTTAATGTCGAATCTATTTAAACATATTAATGCATTTTGTGTTCTCATAATTTTATTTTTACCTGCCTTTACTAAATTAAGCATTTACTGAAAAAACAGTGGGGTTTCTTAATAATGTAAAATCAATTTTTCAATCCTACGAAAACTTCCCAGCATAGCCTTTAACCACGTGCCTGATTATAACAAACATCACAGATTATTTGTTCAATGAATTAAGAAAACAGAGATGAATATGTACATTCTGGTTAAAGTTGAACCTCAGATTCCCAGGAATAGATGTCTTTTAAGAGAAAAAAATGATGGAAAACTCACACTTCTGTGAAATTTGCTTATTTCTATTTTAATTATTTGCAAGTCCCTGCTTCTTCCCTTTGGCTTTGCAGTATCTTTGTTTTTGCTGCTCCCAGGAAGGTGGAAAATAAATCATCGCATTTATACTAAGTTACTCTTCTATTTCAGAAGACTGAATGTCAGGTAACCTTTCAGAATTGAGACTGGCTGTCACAATAATCTTATGGGCCAAACTCTTGCATGTATAGAAATGGGGGATAATTACAAACGGTCCTTTCCTTTTCTTGCTGTTACAGGGAGCTTAGCCCCTTGTCTTTATAAGTTTCCCGACCACACCTTGAGTCATGGCTTTCCTCCCATGCACCAGCCTCTCCTGGCAGAGGACCTCACAGCCGCTGATTTCAAGCAGGAGCTCAGGCGGAAAAGCAAGTTGGCTGAAGAGCCAATAGACATGGATTCTCCAGAAATCCGAGAACTTGAAAAGTTTGCCAATGAATTTAAAGTGAGAAGAATTAAGCTAGGTATGTGCTTGTTATGAGCAGTGGGGCACACAACCTGCTCTGCAAATTCTTACTCGGTTACTGTTCAGTCTCTTACACTCTGCTCAAAAGTCCAAGACAGTTCTCATTCTACATATCTACTGTGGATGTAAGTTACTCGAATGATGACACACCTACAAAAACCTTCATTTCCCTGTAAATTCTTAGTAGCCAAAATACATAGATTTCTAAATTAATGGTACTCTTTTTCAGAGATAAGTTTTGAAGTGCCTTTTTTACCTATATTTTATTTGAAGAGATACCTTTGTATGATTCAAAGGCTAAAAAGGTATAAGTGAAATATATCCCTTCTGCTTGTTTTTCCTGTTTATCAGTGTTGTGTGGCCTTCCAGAGGTATTTTATGCATATACATACAAGCAGATACATATATTTCTTCATACAGATTTTTTTTCATTTAACTATTTGTTTTGGAGAGCTTTCAATATTAGTTTTTTAGAGAGCTTTCTGTAATGCATCTGCCAATTTCCATTTTATGAATATACTACCAGTCTCCTGCTGATGGAATTTGTATGGCCTTTAATCTTATGCTACTGAAAGCAATACCACAATAATTAACTTCATAAATGTCATTTTGCACCTATATAAATACATGTGAAGGCAAAGTGTTAAAAGCAAAATTGCCTGATCAAAGAGTATGTGTGTTTGGAATCTCGATAGATGTCAAATTGGTCTCTGTGGAAGTTGTACCAAATTTTACTACCACCATAGGTGTCTCTTTTGCCACCCTGCAGAATATGAGCTCCATGAAAGCAGGAGTTTTTTGTACTTTGTTTATTTCTTTCTTTTTTGTTTTCTCCTTAGGGGCATATCCTCAGCACTTAGAACAGTGACTGGCACATAGAATAAAAAAATAGTTGTTGAAGGAAAAAGATGCTTAAATCTTTTGGATCTTTGCAAATCAGATAGGTCAAAGTGGTGCCTCATGGTAGTTCCATTTTAAATTTCTCTTATTATGAGTGAAGAGTGAAAGATGTTCTTTCATGTGTTTGACAGTCATGTGTAATTCCTTTTCTGTGAACTGTCTGTTCTCAGCCTTTGCTCACTTTCTATTGAAAAGTGTTTTTAATGTAAATAACCATAATAATTAACCTTGATTTTAATGCATGAAATGTATTTTTTAATGGATTGAAATGATGGTGCAAACTTTTGCATTTGTGAAATGAGCCACTGGTAATTTTTAATGATATTTATTGATGGGCATCATATGTAATCATTTTGTGCATACAGGTATATAGCCTTAGGCCCTGAATTAATATGTAGTAACTATTTGTCATAAACACGCAGTAGGCATCTTTATAACATTCATTTTCAATTTGCTATTTATATTGCTGTGAATGTTTCAAATTCTATATTGATGGCTTATATCAACTTGTATTCTAAAAATGTTTGAGACAATCTATGAGAACTTTTTGCCTGGAGATAGAAGCATTACTGAATGATATCATAAATATGCTTGGAGGTATACATAAAATATTGTGTGATCAAAGTCTCATAATAAACATGTTTTTAGGGAAAGTAAACACAATTCTTAGTTTTAGGGAAAGTAAACACAATTCTTAGTATTATCTTCAACATGTTGAATCTTTCACTCTTAAAGTTGAGATAAAAATATTTATGATATACCACCATGTATTTTATGCATTATATTTAATATACTAGAGATTTTGAGTATATATCATCAGATGTTTAATAAAAATGATTAAGAGAGAATTTTTAAATGTCTTCTAAAGTGTTTATGACACATCTAACCAATCTGGCTAAATATTATGAGTGGCAGATGTTCCTACCTGAATTCTTTTGACTTCTAAAAAAGTAATTTATTAACTAGAAGGAATTTTTTTTTGAAATACTGAACAGTTCTACACTGAACCTTACTGTTATTCTAAGTTGCCAACAAATATATGGTTAAAAGTGGTAATTGACAAAGATACACAAAATTGTACAATAATGGACCAAAATGAATGCTTCTTGAAAAACAAGTTAATGGCCTTTGTTGTTTTTTCACAGGATACACCCAAACAAATGTTGGGGAAGCCCTGGCAGCTGTGCATGGCTCTGAATTCAGTCAAACGACTATCTGCCGATTTGAAAACCTGCAGCTCAGCTTCAAAAATGCATGCAAACTAAAAGCAATATTATCCAAATGGCTGGAGGAAGCCGAGCAAGTAGGAGGTACTAAAGTTGTTTCTGGAGACTCAGTGATGTTCTAACCTGAACACAATGCCTTCCCTTGGTTGGATTAATGCTAAAGTGAGAGGCTTGAAGTTTGGTTTGGGTTTGCTTTTTCTCTTTGACGTGAAAAATAAATATCTTGTTTCATCACACTAAAAAAAGCAAGGCCAGAGCGAGTGTAGAAATAAGCTTACTGGGAATGTAAATTGTGAGAGAATAAACGGTATAAGGAGAACTTCTAGACAATATGGCATAGGTGTGAAGTGGTAAAATGATTCTTTTTAACACATCCAGATTGTTTTGCCTCTGGGCTATATACGGTAGTAATTATACATGAATCATTTTCATAACCTAATATAAGTGTAGCCAGAGCATTTGCACACACAAGCAATTGCTAGATGAGCAATTTATTGTGATAAAATTATCTACTTATATTAATGTCAAGGCTGGATAAAGAGCAAGGTTTGAGAGCATTCAGAGCAAGTGTTCCAACCAAAAGTAGGGATATGATTTAAAAGACAATTGTTTTTGCTAAGTTAATATTTATTTCTGTTGTTAACATTTTAATCTAGGGCTTGTAATCTAAAATGATGTAGACCACAAAACTTTAAAACAAAAATGTGTGGTAATTTTATTTTGCATTGTTTTATAAAGAAAATTTTGAATCCAAATCTGATAGTTAAAATAAAAAGACTTACTTTGTTTTTGTAATTATTCATCTTTTCTCCATCACAGCTTTATACAATGAGAAAGTGGGTGCAAATGAAAGAAAAAGGAAACGGAGAACAACTATCAGGTATACTTTTGAGATATTAAGAGTTACTGGAGAAGAAAAAGATATTTTACAAATGGAATGAGCATTTAAGCATAATATAGATTCAATATAACATAAAAATGAATAGAGTCAATTGAGAAAATAAGATAGGTGAAAAAGCATAACATTTAATAAATTACTGGTGAGATATAGCTGGAAATTTAAAATCTGATGGAAAAGTATGTATTGTTTGATTCAAGAACAGTTTTACTCTGCAAGTTTTGGATAAAACAGAAACTGGACAATCACTTCTAAATAGAGTGACCGTTTCTATTGTCCTTTTTATTTTATTTTTTGCGGTACGCGGGCCTCTCACTGCTGTGGCCTCTCCCGTTCCGGAGCACAGGCTCTGGACGCGCAGGCTCAGCGGCCATGGCTCACGGGCCCAGCCGCTCCACGGCATGTGGGATCTTCCCGGACCGGGGCACGAACCCGTGTCCCCTGCATCGGCAGGCAGACTCTCAACCACTGCACCACCAGGGAAGCCCTCTATTGTCCTTTTAGACATAATTCTTGCTCTGGCAGTATGGTATCTATGTTATTACAAATAACAAAACAAAACTAGTCATCAGTATTTTAGCTGCTTAAAGTTCAAGGTAACTCCTTTCATTTCAAGCTAGATTGTTCATTGATCTTTTTGTAATTTCCATGAGGCTCACAGAGGAATTGATAAAATACAGTTTTTGTTTTAGTGGGTTAGTTGTACACAAAACATTTCATTTATTGTAAATAAATGATTTCTGGGGGACATTTAGAAATGCCTACAGAATTATTTCCTTCTCAGTAAGTCAGTGCCCTCTTGTGGCACAAAGTGGGATAAACACAATGTCTGGGTTCCCCTACTTATTTCTTCCTGTGACTCTGGTATAGGTAGCCTACGTAAGACTAGCAAGCATCCAGATGTTCAACAAACTGCACATTTATCTTTGTTGAAGAGCTTTGAAGGTGTTTTCGGAGTCTTTAAATTTCCTTTTTATGTTAATATTTAGGAAATCCAACCTAACAATTTTGATCTGCCAAAAACATCCCTAAAAATATCCTATCTCCCTTTCTCTCCTGTCAACTCCCCACCTCCCAGTATTGCTGCTAAAGACGCTCTGGAGAGACATTTTGGAGAACAGAATAAACCTTCCTCTCAAGAGATCTTGCGGATGGCTGAAGAACTGAACCTGGAGAAAGAAGTAGTGAGGGTTTGGTTTTGCAACCGAAGGCAGAGAGAAAAACGGGTGAAAACAAGTCTGAATCAGAGTTTATTTACTATTTCTAAGGAGCATCTTGAATGCAGATAAGATTTCCTATTGTGTAATAGCCAGTTTTTCTATTTTTCATTCCTTTCTCTTCTCCAGCCAAAATACAAATTCCTTTTTTGGTTAGCTTCAAAAAAATCCTATCAGTAACTTTTGCAGAAGCTTTTCTTTTCTACTTTAAAAATAAATACAATTTAAATTATATTGATGAATTATTCTCAGAAGCCACGTTGTACTTTTTAAGCCAGAGACTAATAGGAATAAAACAGTGATTCTCTCTCTCAATATATCTCTCCCTCTCTCTTTATACACACACACACACACACACACACACACACGGGAGTGGTCTTTTAAAGTTTCCTTTTCCAAAGGCTGTGTATTTGCTTTTTAATATTTTAGTCAGTAATGTCACATAAAGAGTATCACCAGAGAAGATCCAATTAGAAAATTCCTTAACTGATGTCCTGCTTACCATCAGCTCTAATAGTTTGTTTGAACTAAATTTTTTTTTAATTTATTTTATTATTTATTTATTTTTGGCTGCATTGGGTCTTTGTTGCTGTGTGTGGGCTTTCTCCAGTTACGGTGAGTGGGGGCTATTCTTGTTGTGATGCACGGGCTTCTCGTTGCAGTGGTTTCACTTGTTGCAGAGCACGGGCTCTAGGTGCACAGGCTTCAGTAGTTGTGGCACGTGGGCTCAGTAGTTGTGGCTCGCGGACTGTAGAGCGCCGGCTCAGTAGTTGTGGCGCACGGGTTTAGTTGCTCCGCGGCATGTGGGATCTTCCCGGACCAGGGCTCGAACCCGTGTCCCCTGCGTTGGCAGGCGGATTCACCACTGCGCCACTAGGGAAGTCTTGAACTAAAAGTTTTGCACTTAAGAACCACAGGGGCCTTTGAATTTTATTATTGCATTTAGGAATAAATCTTAGAAGTGACACCATTGAAGTTAACATTTAGGGCATAGAGCCCAAAGAAGTTTCAAAAGAAATTTGTAGA
Organism: Grampus griseus; assembly: GCF_964374135.1. Lineage (NCBI taxonomy): Eukaryota > Metazoa > Chordata > Mammalia > Artiodactyla > Delphinidae > Grampus > Grampus griseus. Next base: position 103,985,181 of record NC_138998.1, read on the forward strand.
AATATTGTTATGTTCTTTTTATTCTTCCCAGACATTAGCTTTTTTGATGTTTAGCTTTAGAAAACATGCTTTATTGATTCTTGAGCCCCACACTGCTATTTCTGTAAGCTGTAAAAGTGCAAGGAAGATGTCTGGCTTGTTTGCTGTTGTTTCTCCAGTGTCTGGGAAAGCCTGTGCTCACAAGGGGCATGCAGTCTTTGTTAAATGAACAAAGGAGTGTGCTCTTAACAATGGCTACAAACTTGAATGGAGTCTAATTTAATAACATAACTTATTTTTGAAATCTCACAACCTAGAAAATCATCTGGGGTCCTATCAGAAAAGATGATCATTTTTTATGTAATTGGTTAGAATATGATTTATTATTAATAAAAAAGTTTACTATATTGAGCTTTTCAATTCAGAGAGTTGTACCTTGAGGGACATATTTATTTAATTTATAAGAATGTGCACTGTACAGCACAGGGAATATAGCCACTATTTTATAATAATTTTAAATGGAGTATAATCTGTAAAAATATTGAATCGCTATGTTGTACACCTGAAGTTAACATAATATTGTAACTCAACTATACTTCAATTTAAAAATAGAATGCACTTCTTTAAAACTTGTAGGCAGAAGTAGACTGTAATGTGATAGCACTATCAAATAATGACTTTGTTTTGCATTTTGAATGTCAATCTGCTGGCAATGTTTATCTAACTTATTTTATGGAACAATTAGACTAAATTTTTTTATTTAGAATGCTTACTAAATAAACTATACTGTCCTGTCTCTTGCTTTTTATATTAATAAAGACCAAGCATTATACAGGTCATAATCTATGTAGATTATGTTTGTGCACATATAATCAGCATTAACTGGATGGCTAGAAACTTTGATATATCATGAACAACAAAAAAAATTAGTTTTCACGGGATTGACATATATACAGATATGTATAGATAACTAATGAGAAACTGCTGTATAGCACAGGGAACTCTACTTCATGTCGCTGTATGGTAGACACTAACACAACATTGTAAAACAACTATACCCCAATAATTAAAAAGAAATAGTTTTCAGTGGCCTGATCGTCCATGCTTAAGCACACATCTAGCACCCAGGAGGTGTTAAATAATATATATAACTGTATATTTAATATATTATATATATATATTTACTATATATATATAAAGGTTTTTCTTATTTGAGAGTAAATTCCAAATTATTCAGCTATGTGGATTTACAAGTACTTTCTCTTGATAATTCACCTGCTTAAAGCATACATTAGCTGGGGGAAGTGATTCTTTAGTTTGCAAAAGGCAGGGCAAAATGTACATACATATATACACACCTAAAAATACATATATGCATGCCTTTGAAACTTTCAAATAGAAGCAAATGTAATGCAATATAAATCTAGAATAGTTTTTGCACTTAAAACCCAGACATTTTGCACTTAAAATATGAAACTGCTGGGAATGTTTTATCTGACATTATATAGCAAAAAGCATGTATACATGCTTAGTCATCATTACAGATGTATGTTTAGATCATATTATCAGACATTCATTTTGAAGGTCATTCTTTGCAACTTTAGATACAATTAGCATTGGGAACCAATTTTTCTCCCTAAAAATATTTTGAATCAATAATATTGAAATAGCAATTCCTTAGTTATTTAGCTATTCATTGGTTGTAAATGCACTGGTATTTGCTATTAACTCATTTGTATAAATGAGTTTTGAGACTATATTTTCTAACTATATTGATAGAATTTTAACAGATACTGGCCTTTTTAAAAAATAGAAAATGGTTAATGTTATTTAGAATCCTAAACTGCAATTAAACAAATGACAAATGTGATTTGCTGTGCAGTATCTACATGTTCATACGTTTGGGAATAAACGTCAAAAGCTGACTTTAGCCACACAGGCTTTCCAGCTCATGTTTTTGTGAGCTCTTCTGTGGTAAATCTTCAGGAATTCAGTAGAGTTCCACTAAAATGGGAAGATCTGTCACTTAGCTATTGGTATACTCCATTTTACCCTGTAGAGGTGGTTGAGAAACTCATTCATGTAATTTACCTTTCCATATCTAATGGTGGAAGTATTTGTTAAAGGAAACATTTTCAGTGTTTGGGGACAGAGGGTGTGTGTGTGTGTGTGTGTGTGTGTGTGTGTGTGTGTGCACGTGTGTGTGCGTGTACTGCGTTTTCAGGCTCTTAGAGGGATGGCTTGTGGGGGAGGAAGAAGTGTGTGTGCTGTTCCAATTGCAGGGTACCTCAAATCAGACTTCAGGATCCTCAGGCTTCAATCCAATTGACTCTTGAAGGAACTAAGTTACAGGAATGGTCTTAAATACCTTTATGGGACTCAGCTTCTACAGAAAGGAAATTGGAAAAGATCTATTTTTTTGTAGCTGCAAAACCCTATTCATGTAGAGTAATGGCATCAAAGGAGAAAGTCATCACAAGTCTCTTTTCAGATCTGCACATACACTATTTTAACATGGGAGTGTCTGAAATAGGAGTACATGTTTAAATTGGGCCCACTGGGATCACGCTACTGGGCTAGTAAGGAATGGACATGTGGCCAAGGGGCAAGGGCAGGCTTCTCCTAAAGGCATTCATTACAAAGAATAAAATACACATCACTGTGCAGGTCAAATAACATAAAGCTCACAGGCTACTAGATTCCCCACTCTGGTCTACAAGGTCACTTATCTTTTAAAAAATTTTTTTTAATTTATTTTATTGAAGTATAGTTGATTTTCAATATTGTGTTAATTTCCTGAGCCCATTTCCACTATCCCTGCCATGACCAGGTGCTCCTCTCAGAGCACAGAGTACAGTCTGTGCAACACAGTCATGTGACAGATGGTCATTTTATGTTTTCTAAGTTGCATATTGACATTTTTGTACCACATTCTACTTCTCGGAGACTCAGCAATCTCCTCCATCCATGACTTTTACATCCAGTAATAGAATAGGACATTGGGCTGCATCCCTTTCAGGAACAGAGAAATTGCTATACTCCTCTGCTCTTTCTACTGGCAAACTTTTGTTTGACTACAGCTGTTAAAGAAATCCTTTTGCCAAAAGTAGGAAATCAGGGAAATCAAGTTTAAAAAAAAAAAAATCAGTATTTTCATTAAACTCAGTGTGTAAGAACCCTTGTTTCCTAATCTTAAGGGTCTAAAAGGAAATTTTATTTTTAGCAAAGGATAGTGTAACATTACAAATTTATAGTGACTGTTTGTGAAAACTGCCACTAGAGCATTTTATAAATGTAGCCAAATCAGAATGACTCTACTTTTTCCTTTGGATCCCAAAGTCTTCTGTGGCATCCATTTTTGACTGAAATTTAAAAAATAAGCTCTAAGACCTATCTGTTTAAAAATGGTTATCCCCTGGAAGTTCTAAGAAAGAAACTGTCAAATAAATGTCATGTAAAACCACCAATTCTTACTTACTCTATTCACAGACATCAGTCTTGTATCAGCTGCTAATTCTTAAAAAGATAATTATTGCTAAAATGTAAGTAGCAGAGTTATCTAATTTTTCCTTCCAAGAAAGTAATAAAAATCAGTCTTTTGAAAAATTACCAGATATGCATAAAACGTTTAACTTTAGCAGAAACCAAAAATAGAGTTAAAGGAAAAAAAAGCATAACAGCAATAAACCTTTATTGGGATTTTTTTTTTAACAAAATAATTTTAAAAACAAAACCCCCCACATGTAAACAAGAAAGTAAACAAGAAAGTTAGTTAGCATTATTATGTACATCCAAGAATCAAAACAAGTTCTGGGTTAACATTCCATAATCCAGTAAAATGTTTTGACCCATCAATGTTCAGGGTAACTGCATTTAATATTATCAATAACGGAATCTTATCTTTGAACATTATAAAATGGTTTATGGATTATAAACTGGAAAGTTTAGGTTTTTGTTTTTCCCACCAATCCATATGCCACATGTCTACTAGTCCTAAAATGTATTGATGTTGTCCATATTAGTCCAAAATATCCATTATCCGAAATTAACCAGGTTACACCTATCTGATCTCCTCCAGAAGAGTTTTTATGGTGGGATGTGCTAGAACCCATATATGACAACATCATTTTTCAAAGCTAACCTAATTCTAAATTCTAACTAATCTGCCACTTCTTCACTTATTCTCACTTTCTATCCATACATTAAATACCATAGCAACTTTACCTTAAAAAATGCAGCTAATACATTAATACACATTCAGGCAGTAATTTCTGACAAAGTTATAGTTTATTTACCAAGAAAAAATGCTAATTTTTAAAATTTAGGTTGAGTACTGTCATAGTAGTGTTATTCAACTGAGAATGATGGCTTCAATTTAGAGGGTTCAGTGTACACATTAATACAGTTCAAAACTAAGGAGATTAAATTATAACTCATATGGAGAAAATCTAAGTTCTTGGAAGAAAGATCAAAATATATTGTTTTATTACTAAAAAATGTTATTAATTCAGTGTCTCTTTTTGCTAATTATATTTAATTCACTTTTATAAGCTTTACAAAAAAGAGCCTGGATAATTTTTGTAAAAGGCTTCAGTTTGAGTTTAAAATGTAATTCTTTTCTGTCAGTTAAAATGATTTAAAGATGTGCACAATATGTTTGTGCTATTTAAGGCAGGTGCCAAGCACATTTTGAAAGGTAAGAAACTTACCAACTAGAATGTTCTCCCAAAGGAAAAAAAAAGAAAAGAAAAGCTCATAACAGTTTTTGTTTAAGACAGATGTTTAAATAGCACTCTTCTTTTAGGTAATTTAAAAATAATTTGGCAGGTAAACCACCTATGGTCATAACACATATCGCTTACAAAGGACAAGTTAACAGATACAGAATTAATGATATACTTTTAATATTTTTACAGGTCTCTTTAAGCTGGTGCCTAGTGGCTTTAACAAGATTTGTATTCAGTGAAAAAGATTTAGAACATAAACTACGCTAAGTAATGAATATAATTTCTCTATGCCATGCAGAAGTCAACATTTACACATCATCACTCCTAAACAGTTTTAATTAAAATCCAAACTGTTCCCATTTTTGCATCATTGTCATTCTTTGGCAAAAGATTCAAAACAGCCATGGGTTAGGAAACAACTGTTTACTCATGGTCTTCATTTTTGCAAAATAAATGTGTTTTGTAAAAGGAATCTGCACTGTGCCTGGTTTATACTAAATAATTATAATAGGCAAAATATAATGGCTTTTTTGATTAATCTACTCCTAAAGCTTTGAGTTGCCGTTCAATCTCTTCATCGGAGATTGTAGCCTTTGAAGTAGAGGCAGATGGTAAGCTTCGGGCTGCTGATGGAGCTTTGGCCATCTATATTAAAGAGAGAAAAAATGTGTATTGTCAAACTTTTGGGATAGGACATAAAGGATGTGCTGCAAACAGGTGTAATTTACTTTTCAAACAAATATTAAAAATATACAACCTAACATAAAGGAAAACTTAAAACAATTAAGTGACACAAATGGTAGAGAAAATATTTCCAACTGAGAGAATAAGACATTCATACCTTTCCAGAGATTTCAATTCCAATTTCATCAAGAACTTGATTCACAATATCTTGGCTTTCTTCTTCATCATCAGAGCCATCAAAGATGTCATCAAGTGTGTCATTGACTTGAGAGGAGGGGAGGAAACAAAGCAATTACTTTCAAACAGATTTCAGGTTAGGTTTATATTTTTAGAAAAAGGCCCAACTATGTAATTTACACAGTACAAATAAAATTTATGAATAGATGGAGAAAAGTAAAGATCTTAGGTAGTTTACACTTAAGTAGAACAGAAAAAAAAATAAACAGTTTGTGATAAATGGAAAGGTAAATGATTATAAAGCTTCAAAGGGAAGAGAGTATATCCACCTGGGGGGAGGTAAAATGTGAGATGGTCCTTGAAGAACACATAGGATTTAACCAAACAGAGATAGCATAGTGTGAGCAAGGACAATAGGGAATATATATAAGAAAGAGTAAGTTCCTCTGTTTATTTAAGATGTATAAATGGAAAATAGTTGAGAAGGAAAGAATTAAAGCAACTGGCCTGTGATCATTACTAACATGGTCACCGGGGAATGCCCCCAGAGAAAGGAAGACAAGTAACCTAGTCTGATCTCTCTGTAAGCACACTGCAAATTGGGCTCCTGGTAAACAGACTAATATTTGCTAGCAAGAGAGTCCTTGTTTATGGAATGCTCCTAGCAGGCTGTTTTTGCTTTGGTATTGCTATAGCTACTATCTATGGGTTTATATCCATGACTCCCTAGAAAATAACATAAAAGGTAGATGACCATCTGAGGTATAAATTTAATATATTTCCTAAAATGCTCTTTTCAACATGAGATGATAAGCAAACCTATTGGACACATCATCTCTTATGCTAGGTCAAAGAGCTTATGTCTGATATGGAAAGAAAAGATTTGGAGAGTCATTTGGGATGTCCACCACCCTCCTTGTTTTGCATGTGCATCTTAATAGCTTGTATCCTTGACATTGCTACTAAAGCTTGATATTGGTTAAGATCTCTGATTTGTATGAGCACGATTTGATAATTTAATTTTGTGTGTTAGTTTAATGGTATAAAGTCAATTGGAAAAAGCTAAACAGCTAAAGGCCAAAAAAGTGGAATATCATCTCCGAAGAAGTAAAATGAATGTTAAGACTTTAATTACAATCTCAATTCTTCCACTTAGTACCTGTGCAACTTTGGGGGAAGTCACTTTACCTCTCTGGGCCTCAGTATTCGCACTGACAAAATAAAGGGGCTTGACCTGAAAATTGTTTCTGATTTATAATGTAGGATTTTATTTTGTAGTCAGAAAGAAGCCACTGTGGGAATATGATCAGCACACTCAGAGGTAAGCTTCTAGAAAAATTATTTAGCAGTGATACTCAGATTATAGTGAAGTAACAAGGGAGGTGGGGAGTCCAGGTCAGAGTTTATAAGGGCCTGAATGCAAAAAGACTTGCAGAAAAAATGAAAGAAAAGGATGGAGGAGAAACACCAGAATGGTGTAATCAGGATGTAATAAAAATTTCCCAAAGATCTTGTTTCCAAAATCTAAATGTGAACAAGCATTGGAGCAACACTGTACAATATAAATTCTAATTGGACAAAGACATGCCCATTTAAACCTTGAATTTATCTTTGGGTGAAAATACTAATGTTAAAATACCTTACTGAAAAAACAAGTAACCACCAATAACTACTATTCTTTCAGACTCACTTTCAAATTACTAAAACACAAACAAGAACTGTGACAGATACAAGTTTTAAGTACGAGCTTATTGATTCTCTTCATTATAGCTTAATGGAATAGTTAATCCCTCTGTTAAGATCTGCTCACACCTGTGCCACCACTGGAATCCACATAAACATATTAGATACTGTGATCATTATATAAATGACAATTCCCTCAGTCATTAAAAATTCACTAATGATGTCTTTGAAAAATTATATTTTTAAAAGTAAAGGTTCAAAGTAAAAACTAAAGTAAACAATTTTTGGAACTATCAAAGATACATGTACAGTATCATTAAACCTTAGAAGGAAAACAGATACTCTGAAATAGAATACTAGAACAAAGGTAAATTTAGTAATCCTAGTAATTTAATTAGATACTATTTTATGCAATAAATGCCATTAAATTAAAATGCTAGCAGATAAGCAGAACTAAACTGGCATATCCCGACATAGTTGTAAAACAATTAGAAAATATCTTTGCAAAATAATGATGCCAGCTTTGACATATCATACAAATAATGATTCAATGTTGACCAGGGTGTTGTGAAGGGTCACTCATTTATTATCGGTGAAATAAAGATGGGTATAGTCCTTCTGGAAAAAGTCTGGCAGTATGAATCAAAAGCTTTATAAAAGTTAATACTCTAAGAACATTGAAGAAATTCAGACAAAGAAACATATTTATCAAAGGATTATCAAATACATTGAACATTTTAAAACAATCTTATTGACCAATGTAAGAATGGTTCAATAAATTAGGGTATATTGATGTTACATAATATTAAAGCCATTAAAAAAAACAGACTTCAGAGAAAATTCAAGGTTATGAGTACATGTTTATGTTATACTACTGTTTTTTAAAGGCAAGGTAAGATTCAAAATTGTCCATGTTATATTATCTCATTTTATAAGATATGGAAAAATATAGGAAAGACATATACAATGTTAACCCTAACTATATCTGGGTGGTGTGATGATAAATTTTTTTTATAACTTTGTTCATTTTATTCCTCATATTTCCACCACAGCCTGTAGTTTATACTCAAAAAGAAGAAAATTAAATATTAAATTTAGACTCTGGAAAGGGAAAAAGAAAAAAGAAAGAACTCCGTTATTTCTACCTCCAATATAAACAGATTTTCTATAGCATGAAATATATATATTAAATTTATATATAGATAGATATACATTAGATATTCTACAGTATGAAAAAATAAAAATATATCTTCTATATATATTTATAGATCTTCTATAGTATGAAAGAATCAACACAACTCTTAAACTATCTAACTTATACCAGGAAGAGTTATTTTATTCACAAGTTGGTTTTGGTCCTCTAATCAACAAAGTAAGACTGCTGAGGCCAATATGGCATAGAAATATGGCATCACATATTTTATATTTTTCCTTCAGTTAAATGTTAATAGAATTTTGAGCCTTATATAAAAAGACAATGAAATTACAATATAGTCATCTATCTAGAAGGGAGCTGTATCATTTCTTTTCTCATCATTTGTGCCTTCGTGGATGAGAATATGAGGTTGCTAGTAAATAAACTTGCTAATTCAAAGAGAAAAACCTGTAAATTTCATTACAAGTTATTAAACTTACTCATTTCTTCAGTCATTTCCATTTTCATGTTTTCCTTCTGGAAATTCTGCATTGTTTGTAATGTCTTTTGTGGATCCATCTTCTTGTTAACTGCCTGCATTGTCTAAATATATGAAAAGATTCACGTTAGCTACATAATTATGAAAATTTTACTATGGAGTAAGTCCAAAGGGAGCACATCAATAAAAGGCAGGTTTCTTAAAGATATTCTACCATAATCAAACATAATAGCGTTAGTATTCTAGAAAAAAAATGAAATGCTCATTTGGAAACCATCTGCTTAACATCTATATAATAAAGACAACTGCGAAAAACCTCATCTGAACAGTAGGCAAAAAATTATATAATAAAAAACACTGGGGCTTCCCTGGTGGCGCAGTGGTTGAGAGTCCGCTTGCCGATGCAGGGGACACGGGTTCGTGCCCCGGTCCGGGAAGATCCCACATGCCGCGGAGTGGCTAGGCCCGTGAACCATGGCCGCTGAGCCTGCGCGTCCGGAGGCTGTGCTCCGCAACGGGAGAGGCCCGCGTACCGCAAAAAAAAAAAACACTGACAACATAAAATCCACTGCTATTCAAATGGGAAAACTACATTTGCCTATAATGTGGCAAGCAGGTAATGTCTAAATTAAAAAGAATTGTTTAATTTTTTCAAAAAATTTCAAAAGTTTTAATGTCTAAATTAAAGGATATACTAGCATACATATTTAACCTATTAATTCATTTTAAACCATGATTTCAAGAAATGTTCAAAACATTGAGTTTTGCAAAAATACATGAAAAGAATTCTCTTACATTTTATATTCACAACTACTTTTGTTAAAAGAAATTAATGCCACCTAGTAAGGCCAAAATATTTTATATATTATTATTATATATGTGTCTGTGTATATATTATATGTGTGTATTATATGAAATATGTCAGTTTCAAAGATACAAAGCAAACACAGTCTTTTATGCATGCTGCAGCCAAAGTAATCTTTGCAAGTATGACACTGTACTCCCCCAACCCCCACCAGCCCACACATACCTAACTCTCCAGTGGCTTTGCATTGCTTTTAGTATTAAAAGCCAAATTCCATAATTGACCTGTGATACCAAGCACCATCTGAACTCTGATTAACAAGCCAGTCTCATTCTACACCACTGTCCTCTAGACACACTGATCTAACATTTCCTTAAATGTGCTATGTTTCCTCCTGCCACAGGACCTTTGCATATACTGTCCCTCACCTGGAATGCTCTTCTTTATTTGCTTTCACTATCAATACTTCAGATTTCAGTTTACATACAACTTCCTTAGGGAAGTAGTCCCTGACACCCTAGGTTAGAACAGATACCCCTGTTAAATCCTACTCACTATAGATTAAAATTTTATTTATTGGTGTAAATTACATTACTTTACTCGCAAATTACATTACTGTTACAAAAATATACTAAAAACAACAAGGATGCTGACAGTGATAATAGAGCAGCTAATGCCTATATATATTAGCTTTCTGTGTGCCAGGCACTGTTCTAAGCACTTTACGTACAATATTTAAAGTTAATTGACATTTAAACCTAACAAGTCTTTATGTGCTAGGTATTACCATTTCCCCTCCATTACAAATGGAAAATGAAGGTATAGGAAGGTGAAATAGCTTGCTAAGGTCACATAGCTACCAAGTGAGATCTGAACCCAAGTAATCTGACTCCAAAGCTTATGTTTTTAATCATCGCACTAAACTACATCTCAAACAGGCTGCCTTTTAAATAGACTTTAACCTATTACAGGTTAAGCCCTTGCCTGGTTTTGCTTTCCATTTCATCTCCATCACTTATTATAATTCCTACTTAGGGGACCTAAACAAATATTTCCTGAATTAATAAATTTCTGAGAAATTTAAGTGAAAACTAATTCATACATTGCTATATGGCAGGACCACATTAGGTACCTTTTCCTCCCCTGTCACCTGCAGAAAATTGCAAAATGAGTAGTCTTCCTCCTCAACATTATTGAAATGTTATCCAGTCCAGGTGTGTGATCTTCAGATATGACCTTTTCCTCAAATTAGACAGACATTTAGTTCTGTCAATTTGGTAAAACCAAAAAAGGAAAAAAAAGTTTTTGCCTTTAACTGTGTTTTTCACTGTAAGATGACTAAGATTCCTAGAGAGTAAAAACTAACAGAACGAAGGTATATTGAAATATTCTGTTTTTTTAAGGAACAAATGTGCCACTGTACATAAGATAGGCACATTCTATTTTCATGTGTTCTGCAGTCTAAAAGGCAATTATACTTGATCCTCATTATTTCTGGATTCCTTAGTTTTGAATTTGCCTACTCATTAAAATATATTTGTAACAAGTCAACACTTGCAGTACTTTTGTGCTCACTTGTGGACATGCTCAGAGCTGCAAAACATCTGAGTCACCCAACACACGTTTCCAGCTTTGTTCAAGCAAGGTGACACTCTGCCATCTTGACTCAGCACTAATACTGTAAATTAGTGTTTTCTTTGCGGTTTATTTTGTGCCTTTGGTTGGTTGAGGGTTAAAATGTACTGAAGTGTGGTCTAGCGTTTCTAAGTGCAAGAAGCCTGTGACGTGCCTTGGATCAAATGTGGAAAAATTGGAAAAAATACAAATGTGGAAAAAATACATTGTTAGATAAGCTTTTTTCAGGCATGAGTTACAGTGCTACTGACCATGAGTTCAATGTTAATGATCAACTATGATAAGTAAGGTGTCTTTCAACAGAAACATATAAAACAGGGTTAGGTATAGACTGGTTGACAAAAATTGTGATCAAAGGCTCACAGGAACCTAAGCCTGCATTTCCCCTAGGAGCAATGGTTTGATATTCCCTAATTCAGTATTCCTGACTTTATAGAACATAACTACTGCAAATAATGAGAATCAACTGTTATGTACTATTTTCCTAATATAAACCTGTACTTTCTCTCCTCTGTAACTTTTCTTCCTTTTGCTCTTCACATTCATATTCTTTCTTCCCTTTATTTAAAGCCTATTGATATTTAAGACGTAGGTCTTCTGCAAAGTCTTTCAGATCAAGTATGATTGCCTTTTAAACTGCAGAACACATGGAAATAGAATGTGTCCATCTTATGTACAGTAAGTACTATTCAGGGATCTGTGCAGTTTACTGAAACCTAGCATAGACTGATGTATAGTGAGTTTCCTTGTCAGACACATCTTAACCTCCTCCCATCCCCGACTGAACTATATAAGATCTGTGAGGGCAGAGCCTTTGTCTGGAATTTATGATTTCTCACAATTCTTAATATACATCAAAGAGCTCATTACTTATTAAATGTCTGAAAGGCTCACAGTCCTTTAAGGTCTATAGTAAAAACACTAATTTTTTTAATGTAAAGACTGTAAGTTAAACTTAAGTTCCTGATAAAAATTAACTGATAACTTCTTCTCACGATACTCATGTGTCCTTCTGACACATTCATGAAAATGAATCAAGAGAAAATTATTATTCAAATTATTATACCAAAACTTACGGCATAATGAAATAAGGCCAAAAATCTTAAAATGATGTTTTAAGTCAATTTTAAAAATTTAGAAGCTACATATAATCTTGCAACAGTGGAACTGCCCTGGAACAAAAATTTTTATATTAAAACAAATCAATAAAAAAATCTAGAAATATTTATCTGGATTATGTAGTATTATAACTCATTTTATTAAAAATTAGAAAGATTCTGTAACACATATATATCAGAGGGTGCTTTAAATTTAATTTGAATCTAATCTGAATACTGACATTTAAATATCTCAGATAAAATCATAAAGCTATGGATATAAAGGTTCCCACTTACTTTTGCTGTAGTAGACATTGCTCCTGCCATCTTCATCTGGGAGTTCATCACTTTTGTTTGTGTGGACATAGACGTGACTTTTGAACTTACAGCAAAAGTTCTTGTTTTCTGTTTCCTTAGATGTACAAGCTGTTTGGCTAAAACTCTGCAAGCTTCTTTATTACCAATCTTGGCCATTTTCTTAATTTCTAATTCCTAAGAGAGGAAATAAAAAGAGGGGAACAAAATCATTAAGGGGAAGTCCTCAATGATTTAAGAAGAATAGACTGAACATATACAGTATACCATTTCACCCTGATTATGAAAAAAGAAAGAGGCTAGTATAAAGTCACAGAAGTAGTAATATGAGAGGGAAATTTATTCTACATGTCTACATGGAAAAGAGAGAACTAGTACCTTCATCCAGAAATACAAAACAAGTCTACAAAACAGTACTCACATAAAGCCCAGAAGAGAATTTAAAAACTCAACCCAAAAGCAGGTAGGAAAAAAAGGAAAAAAAAAAAAAATCAAACAAAGAGTTGGTAGGAGATAGCAAAATAGAAGACCACAGTGGTATATTTAAAGCTAGTAATATAGACAATTATGTTAGGTGAAAAGATCTGTCTCCATCTCAAATAAAAGGCAGACTGTTATATTAGATAAGAACATAAAGGCAATTATATGCTATCTCAAGAAACCAAATTTAATTACCAAAACAAAGCTAAATAGAGCTAAGTAAAAGGATAGAAGAATATATTCTATATAAATACTTACTAAAATCTGGAAATTTGGAGTGGTTACATTAACCAGATCAAAAAAACTTAACTTACCAGAATAAAAAGGGGCATTTCAATAATAATAAAGGAATTAATACATAAAGGTGTCAAAACAATCCTAAATGTGTACGCACCTAAAACAGTACTTCCAAATTTATGAAGCAAAAACTGATAGAACTGAAAGGCATAACAGACAAATACATAACTAGGATGAGGGGTATCAACAGCTCCTTTCTTAAGTATATTGCTGTACTTGTTAGGACAAGTGGACAGAAAATCTGTAATGATACAGAAGATTTACAAAAACACTATCACCAACTTGACCTAAGCAACATTTACTAAAAGCTCCATCGCCAACAGCAGAATACTCACTCTTTGCAAGTGTACACTAAAAATAAAAATCACCAAAATATACCATATTCTGTAACAGAAAACAAGGCTCAACAAATATAAAAGGATTGAAATCATATGAGGTATGATCTCTAACTACAGTAAAATTAAACTAGAAAGCAGTAAGAAAAATATGAAAGGAAAAACAGAAGCAGATATCAAACAATGTGGTTTGAAATAAGTCATGGGTTAAAGAAAAAAATCAGAGGGGAAATGAGATAATATTTTAAATTAATAAAATGAAAATGCCCCATATCAAAACGTGTGAGCTGCAGTTTAAAAAAAATTCTTAGAAACGTATAGCATTAGAGCTTACATTAAAAAAATGAATATCTCGTCGGCTTCAAAATAGAGAAAGTAGAAAGAAGAGCAAATAAAACACGAAGAAAACAAAAGGAAGGAAATAATATAAACAAGAAATGTATGAACTAGGAAAGAAAAAAATACAGAAAATTAATGAGATCAAAGGCTGTTTTTTTAACAGGAAATTGATCAAATTGATAAACCACTAGCCAGTCAGAAGAGGGAAAAAAACTGAGACAGAGAGAACACACAAACGATAAATATTGGGAATGTAAAGGGAGGCATCACTTTATATCCTAAAGATGTTAAAGAATAATAAAAAATATTATAAACACGATGTCATTACCTTTTAAAATTTATTGGAAATGGACAAATTACTTGACAGATACACACTACCAAATCTCATTCAGAAAGGTAGATAGCGTGATCCATTCTATATCTATTTTCTAAAAATTGAAAATTTTAGAATTTAAAAATCTATCCACAAAGATAGATTTTTGTGTAGCTTAAAATCTATCCACAAAGAAAACTTCACTCCCAATGGCTTTACTGATGAAACCTATCAAACATGTAAGAAAGAAATACACAAACCCTTCCAGTAAATGAAACAGTAAGGCGCACTTGCCAATTCATGCTTTAAGGTCAGCAGTACTCTGACGTCAAAACCACATGAAGACACTATACAAAAAGATAACTACAAATTAACAGCTTTTATGAACAGATAATATATTAACAGCTTTTATGAACAGATAATATATATTTCATAATATTCTTATGAAAATTTCAGCAAATAGAAATAAAAGTATTTTTAAAAAATTCATCATTACCAATGAAGTTTATCCCAGTAGCAAAAGCTTGATTCAGCTTTGGAATTCAACTTTGGAATTCATCAATGACATAATTCACTATACTAACAGACTAAAGAAGAAGAACTACATAATCATCATCTCAACAGATGCAAAAAAAAAAAAAAAAAAGCAGCACTTGACAAAATTAATTCCTGATAAAAACTCTCAACAAACTAGATACAAAAGGAACTTCCTCAACCTGAGAAAGGGCCTCTACAAAAAGCCTACAGTTAATATCATACTTAATGATGAAAGACTGAATGTCTTCCCCTAAAATCAGTAAAAAGAGGTTATAAACCACTTTTAACATTGGAAGTCCTGGCCAGTGTAATAAGGTATAAAAAAAAAAAAGCATTAAGATTGAAAAGGAAGATGAAAAATTTTATTTACACAGATGACATGACTGTCTATGTAGAAAGAGATAATAAAATAGAACAGAATCCACAAACAGGTTACTAGAATAAGTGAGTTTAGGAAGGTTACAGGATAAAAGATCAATATACAAAAAAATGAATGTATTTCTAAATACCAGCAACACAAAATCAGAAATCTGATGAAAGAAGCACAGGATTAGTATAATTACAAGTACAAATACTGCTGAGAAAAATTTTAATCTAAATAAATAGAGAGATATAGCATGCTCATGGGTTGAAAGATTAACATTGTTAAGATGCCAAATTGGTTCAATGTAATCCCAATCAAAATCTGATCCTTTTTTGTAGAAATTGACAAATTTACTTTAAAGTTCATAGGGAAATACAAAGCACCTAAAATAGCCAAAACAATTTTAAAAAGAAGCACAAAACTTAAGGGTTAATGCTATACAACTTTAAGACTTAATTATTAAGTGTTAGTAAAAACAGTGTGGTATTGGCTTAAAAATAGTTATATAGTAAAGCAATTATACTCTAATAAAGATGTTAAAAAAAAAAAGAATAGTCATATAGGTCAATGGAAGAGCATAGAGTCAAGAATGAGGCCCACGTGTATTTGAACAAATGATTTTCCGCAAAAATGACAAGGTATTTGAATAGGGAAAGATGTCACCAACAAATGATGATGGAGCAACTGAATATCCAAATGCAAAACGTTAACCTCTACCCTTACCTGACAACACAGTAAAATTTAATTCAGTAAGATTCACAGTCCTAAATGTAAGAACTGAAATTATAACACTTCTAGAAGAAAATCTCAGAGAAAATATTAGTGACTTAGGGTTAAGCAAAGATTTCTTAGATAGGACACTAAAAGTACTAAATCACAGAAGAAAAAAAATAAATAAATTTCACTTGATCAAAATAAAAATCTTCTGTTCCTCAAAAGACACTCTTAGGGAAATAAAGGACCAAGCCAAGAACTGGAAAAAATAACTGCAAAACATATATTCAATAAAGCACTTGCACTCAGAATATATAAAGAACTCTCACAACTAAATAATTAGAAAACTTGATGAAAAAAATAGGTAAAATATTTCAATAGACACTTTGGCAAAGAAAATATTTAAATGGTGAACAGGCACATGAAAAGATGCTGAACATCATTAGTGATTAGGGAAATGCAATTTAAAATGACAATCTACTAAACACCACTAGAATGGCTAAAATATGAAGACTGTAAACTCCAACTATTGGCTGGGATGTGAAACAATTTTATTCTCATATATAACTGGTGGGAACAGAAAATATTATAGTTATATATATACTCTCATATATAACTGGTGGGAACAACAACTTTAAAAAATTATTTAGCATTCGTATACAGTCAAACATACATTTAACCTGTGATCTACCAAGCAATCCCACCCCTAGGAAACATATGTTCAAACAAAGACTTCAACTGAATGTTTATAACAACCTTTATCAAAATAGCTGAAACCTGGAAATAACCCAAATGTCCACTGGTTGGTGAATGGGATAGACAAACTGTGAAATGTCCACACAATGAAATAATATTCATCAATAAAAAGGAGTTAGTATTCATACATGTAACAACACTGATTAATCTCAAAATAATTATGAATGAAAGAAGCCATATAAAAATGAATTCACTTTATGATTCCATCTGTATAAAATTCTAGGAAATGTAAACTAATCTACAATGACAGATCAGTGTTGCCTAACTATGGAGGGAAACAGGGAGGGATGGGTAGAAGGGACTACAAAGGGAAAAAGGAAACTTTTGGTGATGATGGATATGTTCATTATCTTGACTGTAGTAATGGTTTCATGAGTTAATACATATGTTAAAATGTATCAAATTGTATGCTTTAAAAATGTACAGTCAACTGCATGTCAAGTATACCTCAAACATGCTGGTTTTAAAAAATATTTTAAGCAACATACATTTAAAAGCATAACATAAAAATACAGAAAGATAGCCAATCTATTAAAAAAGTACATTTATTATCACAGACCCAATAACAGTTAAAATATCAAGTAAGACACCTATGAGTTAACATAATTATTTTCTTGTAACACTCTCTTGTTTTCTAGGACTATTTTATCTTTGCTGTTAACTGACAAGAAGGTGGCTGCTTTAAGCAATATTTCTTCCTAGGCATTCATGTCTTTCACAAACTGAAGAATATAATCAGCAGAATACACAGAATCCTGATAAAAGTCAGCAGAATGACACAGTAAACAAAGGTAAGCAGAAATTGCAGGAAGACGTTAAACGTCATTTCTTAGTAAAGTAAATCACTTACCACCTGTCGTGTCTTTTTCCTAGTTAGCTAATTATTCCAACACTGATTTCTAAATTTGTTTGAAAAGTTAAACTGAAATTTAATGTTTTACTTACCAGCTGTTTTTCTTGTTTCTCTAAAGCTGCTCGATCTCTGATTATAGCCCTCTGTGTTCCTCGTAACTCTCGATTCTGTTCCTTTATTACATCTAAGAGAACCACAAAAGAAACCTAAATGTATGAGCTGTAAAATCTTCTTCAATACCATTTAAAATACTGGACTCAGAAACCTCAATTAAAAAAAACCCAAAAAAACCTTAAATTACAAGATGTTAATTTTTTTTGTTTCAATTCAATATACTAAAAATTAATCAAATGTTAAAACAAATTATAAATATCGATTATATAAAAAAGTACAGAAGTGCAAATATGCTATAGTTTAGCCAAAAGTATATATAAATCACAGTAAAATACTCCCTTAGAGAACTGATTATTATACAATGTTTTATATGGCATATATATGTATATTTCATATGCATACACACATGCACACACACACACGTGCACACACACACACATGCACACACACACACACACCCTTCTTATCTCTCCTTACTCCAGTATTACATGAAATTCCAAGAAGGAAGACAAGCAATGTGTTTATTAAATCTTTTTTTTCTACACTAAGTCATCATAACAGAGTGAAGCAGCCAACCTTCCAATGAAGCAGACCTGGATTTGAATCGCACCTCTGCCACTTGATAATTATATGATGATACCTTGCAAAGTTAGTTAACACTCTAAACCTCAGGTTTCTTACAAAATTAGGATTGTTGTTAAGGAGTAAATAACATACACAATGCCCTGATATATTTGAAGTGTCCAGTTATTGTTAATGTCTTTCTCATTTATCTCAATTCATCTGGATCCACCGGTCTCACCTTTTTGTTTAAAAGATTGTTTTTTGATGTGGACCATTTTTAAAGTCTTTATTGAATTTGTTACAATATTGCTTCTGTTTTATGTTTTGGTTTTTTGGCTGTGAGGCACATGGGATCTTAGCTCCCCGAGCAGGGGTCGAACCCACACCCCCTGCATTGGAAGGCGAAGTCTTAACCACTGGACTGCCAGGGAAGTCCTAGCCTTACCTTTTGAAGAATTAAAATATTAGTCTGAGACTGACAATCATTTGGGTTAACTGTTACTAAATAGTGATTTCTTCAAAGGATCACAGATATGGATAGTAATGCTTGCCAAAACTGTTCCCTCATTGTCAGGAATCTTGCTAAGTGCTTACATACAGTATACAGTACAATGTTCACAATAATGCCATGGAGTTGTTTTTTTCTATTATTTTATATATATGAGAAAACTAAGTGTTAGTAAGTTTAAATAATGTGCCCAAGGAATCCAAGTGTTGTCTCCTGAATCAGTGATCTTAATCATTTCACTAGAGTACCTTTTTAGTAAAGAGGTAGATTTAAAACCACCACCACCACAATAGAAAGAATAGTCTCTTCATCAAATGGCACTGGGAAAACTAGATATCCACATGACACACACACACACACACACAAAGAAATTGGACCCCTACCTCACACCATATTTAAAAATTAACTCATAAAAGATTAATGACCCAAATATAAGAGCTAAAATCATAAAACTCAGAAGAAAACACAGGAGAAAATCTACATGATTTGCGATTTGGCAACTGATTCTTAGATATGACACTAAAAGCACAAGCAGCAAAAGAAAAAATAGATAAACTGGACTTCATGAAAATTAAAAACTGTGATTAAAGGACATTACCAAATGAAAAGACAGTGTAGAAAATGGGAGGAAATATGGGCTTCCCTGGTGGCGCAGTGGTTGAGAGTCTGCCTGCCAATGCAGGGGACACGGGTTCAGGCCCTTGTCCGGGAAGATCTCACATGCTGCGTGAGCCACGGCCACTGAGCCTGTGCTCCGCAACGGGAGAGGCCACAGCAGTTAGAGGCCCGCGTACCACAAAAAAAAAAAAAAGAAAAAAGAAAGAAAGAAAATGGGACGAAATATATGTAAATTATATATGAGTCTAGTATCCAGAATATATAAAAAACTCTGATAGCTCAAAAACAAAAGACAAACAACTCAATAAATGAGTGAAGGCCTTGAATAAACATTTCTCCAAAGATACACAAATGGCCAATAAACACTTGGAAAAGATGCAAAATATCATTAGTCATTAGGAAAACCAGATACCACTTCACATCTGCCAAAATCGCTATAATCAAAAAAAGGAAAATAAGTGTTGATCTGCCAGTAGGAATGTAAATTATTTCAGCCACTGTGGATAACAGTTGGGTGGTTCCTCAAAAAGTTAAACATAAAATTACCAAATCACCTCACAATTCCCCTCGTAGGTATTCACCCAAAAGAACTGAAACAAGTACCTAAACAAATACTCTCTACACAAATGCAGCACTATTTACAATAGTCAAAAGGTGGAAACAACCCAAATGTCCGTGAACTGATGAATTGATAAACAAACTGTGGTATATACATATAATATAATGGAATATTGTTCAGTTATTTAAAAAAATGAAGTACTGATACATAGTGCAACATGGATAAACCTCAAAAGCGTGCTAAGTGAAAGAAGCCAGTTACAAATGGTCTTTTATGATTACACTGGTATGAAATATCCAGAATAGGTCCACAAAGACAGAAAGCAGATTGATAGTTGCCAGGAGTTGGAGAGAGGGGGGATGGATGAGTCACTACTTAATGGATATAAGGTTTTATTCTAAAGTGATGAAAATGGTTTGGAACTAGAGATCATGGTTATACACCATTGTGAATGTACTAAATGCTACAGACCTGTTCACTCTAAAATGATTAATGTCATGTGACTTTCATCTCAATTAAAACAGCAGCAAAGCCAGCAACCGTTATCCTTTCTAGTGATGGAGCATCACAACTTATATTCTATACATTTCTGTTTTAATGATACTTTACTCAGAATACAAATAACGAATTACACTGAGTAATAGGCACCATACTAAGTGCTTCACAACAACCCCCAAAGGTAGGTACTATTATCTCACTTGTTTCAGAGGGGGTAATTGATATTTGGTGAGGTAATCTGCCCCAGGGAGAAAAAGTGGTAGGATTCACATACAGCCATTCTGATTCCAAGGCCTCTGATTTTAAATATGCTATTACACTGTGAAGCTTTTAGGAAAACAAAAAGTAAAGTTATCAGAGACATAATCCTTATAAATATAGATCCATATCAATAAAAATACTGTTAAAACAGAATGAAAAACATTTCATGTTATTATATAGAATATAACTAATCAACTACAATGACTTTCTGAATAAAAGTTAAAATAAGATGCCAGAGCTCCTATATCCTACATACAAGACATCTATTTCTCCTCCTTTTCTTACTCTGTTTCTCAATGAAGTTATATTGGTGGACATCTCATGCTCAGGATTTACTAAGAACACATTCTATATGTTCCTTAAATATAAGAATATGAAACCATAAAATATCTATATGGGAGGCAAAAAGAGAGGGAGCTCTCTCCCTCCACCAACTTTCTTCTGGATGGGAAACATGTTTCATTTAAAAAAGAGGGAAGGAGATATTCTATAGACAAATATATTTGGGAAATGTTCAAGTTGGAAAAAAAAATAAACCGATTTCTTTGCTTCAAGGCTTCTAAGAACATTTAACATAAGAATATACATTGTCAATCTTTAAGGGGAGAATATGTGATAGATTGTTTCCCAAATTCATTAAGCCAAGGATCCCTTTTGAGAAATCTCTATTAAAATTTCTCAGATACAAATGTTTCATGGAGCATTGGTTGGGATCTTATTTTAAAATAACATGACTTATTAGTTTGCTAGGGCTATCATAACAAACACCACAGACTGAGTGCTTAAACAACAGAAATTTGTTTTCTCCTAGTTCTGGAGGCTGTAAATCCAAGATTAAGGTGCTGGCTGGGTTGGTTTTTCCTGAGCCCTCTCTCCTTGGCATGCAGATGTCCACCTTCTTGCTGTGTCCTCACATGGCCTTTTATCTGTGTGTGCCCATCCCTGGTATCTCTTCCTCTTCTTATAGGGACATCAGTCCTATTAGATTAGGGCTCCACCCTCATGATCTCATTTAACCTTAATAATCTCCCTAAAGACCCTATCTCCAAATACAGTCACATCAGGAGTTGGGGCTTCAACATACCAATTTTAAGGGGACATAATTAGGTCCACAACACATGATATTTTTTCCTCTGACATCTACAGATTCATACTAAACAAAATAACAAAGAAAGCGCTCATTTCCCCTTTCAAAACAGTCATTAGCCTTTTCATCCTCAACATTTAAACCCTCCAAATTTTTATCTTTTGGTCTTAGTTCCCTATTTTGCCAAAGGCAATGGATTGGTATGAAAACATTCACCACTTATCCTACTATTTCAATAGAAAATATGCCCTAAATTTAAAACTATGAAATTACAAATGAACTTTTAGAGTACAGCCCCTTTGTATACTAAAAACTCCCTGAACTCAACTAGGATAAGATGAAATATTAAAATAATGATGACGGTCTCCTAAAGTTACAAAAGTACTGGGCTGAAAGAGAAGTCACTGTATTGATAAGTTGAATAGTGACCAGGTAATTGGCACAGTGCAAAGCACTGTGAAACACTACTGAAAGCCTTGACTGCTAAGATCTAGAATGTTATCCACATACATTTGTTTCATTAGTTGGGTGGCATAATGAAAAATACATTATTTGGTCTTTGGCTTGAGTTCCTGGCACAAAGGTCCTAAAACCCTTAGAATTTCCTGAGTGATAGAAACATCTTTTGACTCAGAGAGGGGTACACCTAGATAGCTTCAGGATGGGGCTGGTTACCAGAAAGTCCAAATATTTGATTAGAAGGTGGGCAATTTCAGCCCCATCCCTCAGGGGAGGGGAGTGGGGCCAGAGGTTGGGTTATAATAACTCTTAAACAAAGAGATTGGAAGAGCTTCTGGGTTCGTGAACATATTGATGTTCTGGGAAGGTAACATGTCCAGAGAGGGCAGAGAAGCTCTGAGCTGCACCCCTCACCCCACCCCCCCTGCATAATAACTTGCTTCCGTTTGGCTGTTCCTGAGTTGCATCCTTATAATAAAATGGTAATACTAAGTAAAGCACTTTCCTGAGTTATGAGTTGTTCTAGTGAATTACCAAACCTGAAGAGGGAGTTGTGGTGACACTAGAATTTATAGCTGGTCGGTCAGAAGTACTGGTGGTAATCTAGGACTGTGACTGGCCTCTTAAGTGAGGACAGTCTTGTGGACAGAGCCCTTAACCTGTGGTGTGGGGTCTGTGCTAACTCTAGACAGTTAGTGTTAATATTGAACTGAACTGCTGGAGACACCCAGTTGGTGTCAGAGAATCAGAGTAAAGAACAGATAAAGCCATCTTTCTTGAAAAACAAGTAGGACATGAAATTTTAACAAAACATAATTTAAATAGTTTGACTTCACTTTTCTTAATTTTATGGAACTATGTGTACCATAACTGTCACTGTATATAAGAGAAGGAAAATAAAGAAAATTAACTACTGCATATTCCACAGCCTATTGTTAATAGACCTATTAATATTTAAACAGTTCTAGGCTATAAACCAAGAGCATCTAATGTTATACTAAAACAGAGTCATAACACTTTAAACCATATTAAGGTAAGTAGGAAAAGACAGTAAAATATTTTTTCATATGAGATGACAGGTATATCTTATAAAACAAATTACTCTTTAATTTTCTTTAAAAACAATCCCTACACTAAACCCCCAGTTGGTCTTCTAGATAATTCAGAAGGAATAACATGAGAAAGATTCTGAGACAATTTTAATGTTTTTAAGGCCAAGTTTATCTCCAATCATATTTATTTCTTAGTAGGTCTGATTGATTCCTAAGATTACAAGCTCTTTAAGAGCAAGGAACACATTTTATTTTATTTACCTATCTGTATTCCCATTTTACTTCGTGTCAACAACTATACCAATATATTAGTTAACGGTAATCTAAGGCAGCACAAACATATATATCAAAATGTAAAAGGATTTGCCTTATAGTCATAATTTAACACATTTCTTTAAAAATGTATAATAAAATCTATTGGTTATCAAGAAAGATGGCTGATAATTTAACAAATTATCATAGTAAGATCTGAACTATGATAGATACCTTTCTACGATGGAAAAATGTAACACTGAAATAATCAGATGTTTCTAATTTTTTGCTGTCCCCTTTTCTCCTTCTGAGTTATGACCATGACAGAAATATGTGCAGGTACTGCTGACCTAGGAGAGACGGAGCACTTGGCTTTGCCTAACCTGTGCTTCCCTGTCCATCCCGTTTCCTCCTCTAGTAAAGATCACTCCCTGAACTCTCATATGCCAGCACTTCTTCTACCTCGTGGGGCACTGTGAAGTGTTTCGTAACAGGTGGCTATAGGGAACTTGCACAATGTGAAAATACATGGGAGTGCCTGTGGCGTGCTCTCTCTGTTACCATTTGGTGAGGTCCAGAGGGTCTGGGAACTCCCCCACCCACCACCCTCTCCTCACCCACACCCAGCACAACACTGAGAAAAAGCCACTCAGGCCCGCTCCACTCTGGGAACTAAAGCCTGTCTCAAGCCTTTCAGGCTCTTTTTAACTGAACAAAAGAAGGCATGTATACATAGAGTGATAAGATCACTGATGCAAATTTTGGACTTAAGAAGATACAGACAGAAAAGCTCATTCTGTACTCTTTGGTTCTGAGCCAATAAGGCCTATCTGCTTACAGAAAAAAGAAAGAAAAAAGCCAAAAAATAAAATCTAAAAGAGCCTCTCATGTGGTCTAGCTCACTAGAATTCTCTACTGGGATTTGAGGCCAAGGCCCAACTTGAACTATGGCTGTCCTTCTAGAGCCTGCTCATTTACATGCTATTTGCATATCTGAGGCTTAAAGCAAAAAGTGGTTACCGACTGCAAATACAGACATTCATTAATTTGTGAGTAATATCCTCTAAAGTGCCTATCATTTGAGAAAAGGGAGGGGGCCTGTCTCAAGCTTTCCGGATAGTTCAGGATTACTGCCCCACGAGCACTAAGGCACAACTCACCGACTGTACCACTCAGCTGGATTCAAGCTGCTCTCTTAGACAGCATCCGCGTACCATGTACTGGGTTTGCCACTTTACTATAAGGTCATGATGGACTTTTTAATCTAATATATTTTTTCTGCTTTTAAATGTATTTCTTCAGAGAAAAATCATTTTGATTTATGCAACTTTATTGCCTACCAATTACCCTGAATCTAATGATCACATGGGTTGAGAAAGGAGCACAAAATGCTCCCACATCCTGCTTTACCATCTCCATTAACTGGGTTTTGGAAATCAAGATCCAAGAGGAAAGTGAGCTTCCTCTTCAGATTTCATGTGCAAGCTCTGCAAGCTAGTATCAATGGAAATAGTGGGTACTCTGGCACCGGTATAGTGGGACAATGGATATTAGATAAACCCTGATCGTGGCTATGAACAGAAGAGCTGGGAGTGTGAGTTCAGCTAAAGCAGTCATGGTGGAGCTCACCAATGAACAATAAAGGGGGATGGGGGTCCTGGCCATTTGGGGCTATACCATTTTCTTAGGTTGATGAGGAGAAAAAAACTGCAAAAATGCTCCAAACTCAAAGGTTAAGGGGTAAGAAACAAATACTAAAGGCCAGTAACCAGAAAATACCAGCTCTAAAAGCCAAATTTACTCAGAGGCAGAAGGACAATGACAATGAGAGAGTGGGTGAGGAGAAATCAGAATTTGATATGCAAAGCAAACTTGTTTCTCAGGCTTTGGACATGATATATGAGAAATCAGGGAGAAAAGGTATCAGCTTAATTAACCAGTTTTAAACACATGAAAAAGAAAAAATAAAAACAAAAATAAATAAACTGTAGGAAACAGAAAGGACAGTACAGAATCACGCCAACAGCTTTACTCTATACATAGATCCACTTAAGAACAAGGTTGAAGTTGAAAAACTCAGCAGGACTCACTTGGGAGGAAGAGGTAGAACACTAAGAAGAGAATAGGAGTCCAGCCCTAAGGTAGGATAAAAGGAAGCAATAAGGAATGTTTTTCCCCCCACCAGTAAAGTCTCAAAAGTCACTCAAGCCCTGAGGAATTCATTGAAATGAATTTGTTCATTATTATTAAAATATCAGTGTTTTCAAGAGCTGAAGGAAGGTTTTGAGATGTCAGCTGTTGGCACATCTTTGGGTCTTATGTGGCTCTCAAAGACACAGCCTTTGGCATCATCATCAATAACAGCTTCAGAAAACTGTCAAAGGGCAGTTTTCAGCTTAGATAAGTAAGGGAATGAGGGAATGACCCTTTGAAAGAACAGTCTCACAGATATATGGATGGACTTGAAGGTAGAAAAATGGTAGCATGAAAAGAAATACCAGTCTTTGGTATCATGCTTGGGATGGAGAAATACAAAGGAAAGATATTTTCCTACAGAAATATCTGTTCCTAGGCTTCTGAAAGGGCCTCCTGCCTTGCTGTTCTCTATGCCTAGGAGGTTCACGTACCAGATCATCACATGACTATTTCTTCTCAACATTCTGTTTTTCCCTCAAATGCCACATAAGTAGGGAAATCTTTTTTCATCACTCAGGTAACCACTCTCCCACACACACAAACAACAACAACAAAAACAGCAATAATGGATTTGGCGGGGGGGGGCAATAGAGGAAATTTTGAATTTCATTCCATATTAAATAATGTTATTGTATACTATTAAATTTTTTGAGAGTCATCATGGCATGTGGTTATATAGGTGAACATCCTATTTTTGGAAAATATTTGGTGGACTATTCAGAGATAGTTTCATTATGTCTATAACTTACCCTAAATAGTTCAACAAGAACCCACATGTGTGTATATAAGTACATATAAAGACATACAAACATAGAGGAGGGAGAGAGAGAGCAAATGTGGCATAATGTTAATAACTGGTGCATTTAGGCAATGCGAAAATGGGTGTTCATTGAATACTGTCACTTCAACTTTTCTGTAGATTTGAAATTGTTCAAAATAAAAAGAGAATAGTCTACATTCCTAAAAATAAACACATAAATAAATAAAAGTATGAAAAAATTTTGCCCAGAAAAATGCTCAGAAGAGAGAATGGTGCTCCTGAATTCCTTATTCAATTATTTTTCTTTGGTGTGCCAAGAATTTAGGGACCAAACAGAAAGTAATTTGAGTTTTTAAATATTCATAATAATAATCACTCTGGGAACACACAACACGCTAGGAAAGATCTGGGTACTTACTGTAGGTAGCACCATAAGAATTTTGTATTTTACTTGGAAGAAAGCAGAATGTTTCTGAAGGGGATCTAATTTATATAGATGGTAAATTTTATTCCTTCTTGAGCTATAAAAAATGTGGCATCACAACTGACTCTTGACAGATTTATCCAACTTAGTCAAAACTTCTCAGGTTCTGAACTCTGGAAAACTAGCATACATAGATACCACCCCAATGAGGCAAAACCCAAGAAGCTTTGTTCCTCTACTGTCAGTAACATTACTCAAATTATCTCTAAACTTGTACTAAGGTTCGAGGTGAGTGGCGATAATATGGATGTAGATTATAGTAAGCTCTGGATACTGGAAACACAACTTTTGGTTAGTAAATGCTACTATTTTGGAATTTACTCTCTAAATTCTAAACTGCTGCAGCTATTTTCATTTATGCTGAAGACTCTCTGCAACCTTGCAAATGTGGAATGAAGGAAAAACTTAGAAAAAGCATAATCCAACTTTGGAAGTGCGTGAGGATCTACTTTGATTCTGGCGAATGCAAATCGGGAAGCAGATGGGAATTCTATGCAAAAAGTCATCATAATTTAAAATATGTCAGCGTGAGAAAGAGTATGGTATATGCAGATGAATGTGAGAAGTGTTCTTGGAGAGTAAAATGAAATGGCTAGAAAGGAAGACAAGGACCAGATCAAGCAGGGCCATACATACCTTATTAAAGGGCATTCACTTGATCCTTTTAGTGCTAGAGACTCAATAAATGGATATATACCTAGGAGTAGCATAGTAAGATTTGGATTTCATATATATCAATCACACAGGCAACTTTGTATTGAGTTGGCCAAAAAGTGTCTTTGGTTTTTCCGTAAAAATAAAAGACACATTTTTCATTTTCACCGAGAACTTTATTGAACAACGTATTCACCATTTTGTTCCACTACTTTCTGCCATTTTTCAGGCAACTTCATAATTCCATCTTCCCAAAACTTTTTATTTTTTTGAGAAAAGAACTGTTCCAGGTGCCTTTTACAGTCTTCCAGGGAGTTGAAATTTTTTCCATTAAGAGAATTTTGTAAAGACCGAAATAAATGGAAATCCGAAGGTGAAATGTCTGATGAATACAGCGGATGAATCAGAACTTCCCAGCCAAGCTGTAACAGTTTTTGCCTGGTCATCAAAGTAACATGCAGTCTAGCGTTATCTTGATAGAAGATTATGCGTTTTCTGTTGACTAATTCTGGATGCTTCTTGTGGAGTGCTGCTTTCAGTTAAGTCTAATTGGGAGCAGCACTTGTGGGGATTAATCGTTTGGTTTTCTGGAAGGAGCTCATAACAGAGGACTCCCTTCCAATCCCACCATATACACATCACCTTCTTCGATGAAGACCGACCTTTGGTGTGGTTGGTGGTGGTTCATTTCGCTTGCCCCATGATCTCTTCCGTTCCAGTAGCCAATCACATGCAGAAATACAGTCAAGAAGTTTTTTTTCATTAAACTTATGTGGAACCCAAACATCAAAGTGATTCACATAACCAAGCTGGGGCAATGGATTTTCAGCGCTTGATTTGGATATTTTGAGTATGTTGGCTATCTCACAAGTGGTATAACATTGATTGTTCTCAATTAATGTCTCAATTTGATCCCTATCAACTTCAACTGGTCTACCGGACCGTGGAGCACCGTCCAGCAAGAAATTTCCAGCAGGAAACTTCGCAAACCACTTTTGACACGTTCGATCAGTCACAGCACCTTCTCTATACACTGCACAAATCATTTTTTGCATTTCAGTTGCGTTTTTACCTTTCTTGAAATAATAAAACATAATATGCCGAAAATGTTTTTTCTTCCATCTTCAATATTAAAATGGCTACACAAAAATTCACCAACTTTGAGTTGTAAGTAAGTAAAAGTAAGTAAGTAAAAAGTAAGTAAAAGTAAAAAGTAAGTCTTTTTTTTAAATGCACGCTGATATGACAGCCATTACACACAATCTAACAAAATTGTTTTGGATGAAGTTAAAGACAACTAAGTGCTACTAGAGCCATCTTACAGAAAAAGACAAACAAACCTTTTGGCCAACCCAACAGATGAATGATTTAAAGGCTATGAAGTTACAGGAAGGAAACACAGAAAAGTGATGTAGTAAAGTGTAAGATAAATGGGATCTGAATAAGAGCAAGGAAGATCATATGTGCCAAACATTTAAGAGGCATAAGGGACAGGACTTGGTAATTAATTGAAGGTACAGGGCAAAATCAAGAAGTGCCAAACACTAGAAGAGGAGAACCCAGTAAAGGAACTGACTTGAAGGAGATGGTGATGAATTCTGTTTGGGATCTGTTTTAATTTGAGGTATTTGGGACATCAAGGTGGAGATACTTAGCAAACTATTGGATACATTGGTCTGAAACTCAGAAAAATATATCTAGAGATACACAATTGGGATCCATCAGCACTTGGGTTATATCTAAAATAATAAGAGTTTAGATAAGATCATGTAGGGAGAGAATGTACAATTAGAATAGTGGTAGTTCAAGATGGAACCAAGAAAAATACTAACATTTAAAGGGCAGGTTCAAATAAGAAAGGAAGAAAGGAGGAGAGAAAAGGAAGAAAGGAGGGAGGAAAGAAGGAAGGAAGAAAGAAAGGAAAAATGAAAGAAAAACATAAAAGAAAAAGAGTAGTCAGAAAAATTTGAGGAAAATTAAGACAGTGTTACGTCATGCGAGCTGAAAGAAAATTTCAAGGAAGAAATTATTGTCAAAATCAAATGCAAAGCATAAGCCCAAGAGACGATCACTAAAAAATGACCACTGGATTTGGTGATCTAGAAGTCATTGATGATCTTAGCAAGATCTCATTCATTACATGAGATGTAAAACAAACTGCTGTACAATGGGGGGCATCAGAGAAGTAAAGAAGTGAAGATAGGAGACACCACCACTCCTTCGAGAGGTTTCGATGAAGAGCAAAAAGAGACTGGAAAATACTTCCTAAGAAAATGCTGGGTTAAGGGAGAGTCAGGAAAAGGAGGGTTGTTTCCAGTTCTACCACCATTAGAAATTAAAGTTCTAATACTAACTCTGAGAGAAAAGAGTCTGCCTCACAGACAAAAGGTAGGTGTACATGGTACCTACCAAAAGCTGAGAATTCCATGTACTTAGCAAGAACAGCAAAATTAAACTGTGCCACAGGCCCTCCAATAAGAAGAAATAACAATGATAATACCCAAAGAGATGAGGTCCTGGCTCTGCTGTAGGCCCGTACCCAAGTGAATTTAGTAGCTGTGTGATCTTGGGCAAGTTACTTAGTCCTTTGCCTCTCAGTTTCCTCATCTATAAAGTGGGGATAATAATAGTACTTATAGGTTTTGTAAGAATTAAATAAGATACTGATACAAAATGCTAACAGTGCTGGCTTAGAGTAATACCTCAAATTTGTCTTTGGTCAGGATAACAGACAAAAAGTATATAGTGCCTAAAGAACTTCACTTTTTAAGAGGCATATTTAGTTGTGCATTCATGACAAGTCCTCATGGCATCCTGATTCACAGGTTCATAATTAGCTTCAATAAATAGGTCACCATTAGTCCACTTAGGAAAAAAACAAAAGAAAAACAAAAAACAAAAAAACACTGTAGATAAACACATTGCCATATATACGCCTTATATATATATATGTGTGTATAACTTATAAATCAGTAAAAGTACTCAACTGTAATTTCAAATTCAAAAGAATCTCTTCTTTAGCACTGAGGTACAATTCTCATTAATTTTTGTAACAAAGTATACACTGCAGAGACTTGTTCATCTTTATGTCAAAAATGAATTAAACATAACTCTGGATAGTAATAAGTGCTCTAATGTTGTCTCCCTTTTTAATTTACATGTGCAGTATTCTTTAATGATATAGTATGCAACTCTTCTAGCCAATCCAAAGAGACAAAAAGATTCAATTATTCTCCAGCTCTATAAGCAGTTACATATTTTCTTTTATATCAGAATTCATTATTGCTGAAACAGATAAAAAGACAGCATACAGTAAAAGATCTTGTGATCAATAATCAACGAGTCTAAGGATCTGGGAGAAATGCATAAGAATACATTTAATTTCATAATATATAGCCTCATTATTGCTAAGAAGAATGCTGTCACCTTTTAAACAAAACACCTGATTTTTGATAAAACAAAGAATAAAAACATCAGTAAATATCTAGATCAAAATAATGAAAGTACAGGTCGACAGTTAAGATGTCATTAAGTGATCTGAACTGACATGATAATTTAAGAAAACATCAAGTATGCAGTTTGGTAGTTATAGTAAATGTACACAGTAGCCAAATTTATATTCAGAAATTTCATACACAGATCTTTAAGACAGTAGTATAGTTCCTGCCAAAAGTCCTTAGGATCTTTTTCTCGCAAATAAGTGTATTTAGCAAAAACATTATTTCTTGGATGAATTAACCCAACTTCAAATAAATATACAGTTAAACACCCTCACTGCACATCCTCATTGTCTTTATTTTTTCTGCTCTATACTTCAAGTACAATAATCCCTAGATTGCCAAAAGCACCAGGAAGCACAGCACTAAAAATATAGAACTGATATTTATGTCTTTGTAAATATTTTACAGATATCAAGCAATTAAAGCTAGGCTGTTTGGCTTATAACGTTAATTTTTAAAATTTAATTTGTAACATCACAGTAAGAAAGATGCAACCCTTTTCCTCTGTTTAGTAAATTCTCACTCTATAAAACTGAAACAAAAAAAATGAACCTTTTTTTCCCCTGGAGTACTATACAATGACTGAAAATCATATTACTGGTACTGAAACACTGAAAAACTAAAGTGCCATGCTAAAGATTAAATAGGATTCTCAGGTAAAACACACATAAAACTCATTTCACATAATTGTATTACTTCCTATTCCAACTTGGTAGTTATTTCAGGTGTTGTAAGTGGTATTTCTCAGTTAATAAAAGGTCAATTTCACCCACTCAGAATAAGCAAAAATATTATTATGCTCTGTGATAAATTAGGGGTAAAATGACATTATGTGTTGAAGTAAAGGGTAGGGTGGCAGGGTAAAGATGATGTTTTTGTCATCCTCCACAAAATAATTGTGCTGGCATTGGAAAAGTCACTACAAAGGAATGAAGGAGTTACCCCAGGTCTGGACTGAGCACCCTGTTTGTACCAATCACTGTCTAGCTACCACTGCTCCTTTTGTGGCAGAGTTAGACCCTTACAAAGAAGTGATTCTTCGACTGAACCAACAACAACCTAGATTCAACATGTAATGAGAAACACGATTTTTAAATAACTTGAATGAATTTGATTCCTAGTAGAGTCAATGAAAGTATCAAGACTAATTAAACAGTTATATAAACACATATTACAGTCATTCTTTATAAATACCCATTTGTATATTCCTGTACATTCACTTCTTTCCCCCTTAACATGACATTGAGCTAAATGTCTGAAGCAATGCAAGTATCTTAAAATATAAACTTCTATGCAGATAATGCATACCATATCTCTTTAGATAGCAAAAGATAATCATAAGGGAGAAAAATCTACTATGAAAACTAAATCCAGGCACTTCCCCTGGATTTCTTTAATTTTTCTACCGGTGTCAGTCAAGAAGCATTTTTTTCACGTCTCTATTGATGGAGTGTTCCTAGGGCAAGACCGGCCCGTACCCAAGTTCATTTTGTAAGAGTAGCCTATTACACCCTCCCCCACCTCAACACAGGTTTCCGGTTTGGATGCCCAGAAGTAGTACGGCTCCAAACTGAAGGAGCAGTAAACCAAGCAGGGGAAACCAATAAGAAATTCATCAAATCACCAAATCTAATGACACTCAAGGGTCAGCCGCATCCTGCCTCCTTGTATGCTCAGGATCCCGCTAAAGGAGAAACCTGGGGGCGGGGCTGTTAAGGACTATGTTATCAGAGAGAGGAAGCCAGACTGCCCAGGTGAGGTTGAGGTGGGGCGAGTCAGAAGAGATAGGGTAACAGAAAAGTGACGCACGAGGTAGGTCAAGTGGTTACCTGTGGGGCCACTTGATCCAGCCCCGCCCCCAGGGACAGCAAAAAGAATCGCGGCCGGAAGCCCGCAAAATACACCGGGGAAAGACAGAGCTGGGCCCCTTCGGCCCGGCCTGGAACTCACCATCCACGGTTTTCTTCTTGAAGAGGGACGCCATGGTCAGGGACCGCGCCCGGGCAGCCCGGCTCGGCCCGGTCCGGCCCGCGACTGGGAAAGAACCGGAGGGAAAGGACAGGCCTTTGGAGGGCTCGGGATGGCGGAGCGGATGGGCAAGAGAAGAGGGCGGGGTCTCTAGACAGGACCCGCGGAGGGCGGGTATCCACGAACCCTGCCGCAGCGGAGTTGCCCTCAGCTCAGGTGACCGCGAACTAAGACACTTTTTGGAGAAGTCACTTGCAGGAGGCGCCTGCGCGATCTGCGCGCGCGCCTGCGTACTGCGGCGCCTGAAGCTGCAGCCGGTGCCCTCAGTTCAGCTGCTGCCCTCTCTCCTGCTTGCGGCGTCCCAGTGTGGCGAATCATGCGAGGCTAGAGGTAGTAGCAGTGCGTAGGAGACTGCGGGCTGTGTCAGGTAGCTTCTAGGTGCGGGTTCCGTGCTGAATGCTGACAGAGATGAGCCTTACTTAGCGTTCTTCTTGCCCCGGAGAAGCTGGAAGTAAGGGGGTCCCCAGAATCCTAGGACAAGCGTGGGTCGTCCTGGAACAAGTTGATTTACGACCATCCCCTT
Source organism: Grampus griseus (assembly GCF_964374135.1). Classification (NCBI taxonomy): domain Eukaryota; kingdom Metazoa; phylum Chordata; class Mammalia; order Artiodactyla; family Delphinidae; genus Grampus; species Grampus griseus. The sequence continues at coordinate 104,019,022 of NC_138998.1, forward strand.
GCTGTCTGTATCAAGGCATTCATAAGTGCAGGGGCTGGTGTTAATGCTGAGGTCCGAGCCCCGGTGGTGTTTGTCTCGGGAGTTCACGCTCTTTTGGGCCCTGACTTGCTCAGCGGTCTCTCCGACGCCACCCACGCAGCCCCCTGCCGGACCCGAGGCGCTCACTGCGGCCCTGAGCCCGAGGCTCTGACCACCAGGTGTGGGTCTCCGGGGATCAGGTTTCTAGGCTTGGGAGTGGCGGGGGAGGAAGGGAATGGGGAGCAGCTTCCTTAAGGCAACATTTTTTATTTAATGTTCTTGGCTGGAAACATGAAAAAAATCCATACACATTTGTTGTATACCGGTTTAAATGTCTCCAACTCTATTTCTTTAATATCTCAATTTCTTGTAATTGCTCAAGGAAAATTTATGGCTACACTGTGAACCTATTAGAATGCTACATACCTGTACATTGGTATTCACTGTGGAAAAAAGCTCCATATTATGTAAAAGGAAACGCATAATGAATTATTTCAAGAATCCTGTGTATAAGTGTAAATATGGGAAATACTGTCTCTGGATCAAGACCTTGAGTTCATCGTTCATTTTGTGAGTGTGTGTGTCTCTCTTTCTGTGTTTACACATCTCTGTTTAATATATTATTTTGCTATTTGGAATCTTAATTTTGCTTTGAACTTTTTTCTCCCAATCTATTAGTGCTTTAAGCAGCACTGCCTTCCACAGGATGAAAATCATAGTACCTTTTTTACAAAGATGTGATTTATGATAGGAAGACACCTCAATAATAGTATCAGTATTATTAGTCACCTCTGGCTTTAAGAATCATGTCTCAAGGATTTTTAAGTATTTGGGGTAGTCAGACTTTCCTTCCCCATTTTTCCGCCTCTTGAGACATCAAAGCCCTCAGAGCCACTGATCATCCCGCTGTTGCTGCTAAAATTTAGCTAAGAGTCTGCTCATGAAAACTTTCTCAGAATAACATAGTTGTATGCAAGGTATAATTATCTTACTCCTTCTCAAGTTATCTGAGATATTGTGGGAAGGTGAAGAAGTAAGGAAACAGGAAAAACAAAAAAAACCATAAGCAGTAAACAGCCTCTGCCCCCAAGTCCCGGCCTTTCTTGGGGTAAGCTCTATAGCAAAAAGACGGTTTGCCCTGGCTGCCTGTTGTAATGAATAGCATTGAGCTGTGCTTGAGTGCCTGAGAGGCAATAAACTGTGATGTGTTTAGTGATCGTATTCCTCCCTGATGCAGTCACCCTTGTTTTATTACTCCCACACAATCCCCCCCACTGACCCAATTGTAACAGTTGGGAAAATGCCAAAATACTTAGCAACCATATGGAAGACCCTCCAAAAGTGCACAGCAGGAGCTAAAGGCAGGGCTTCCTCATTACAATAAAAACAAAATAGAAATATGCAGTATTTAAGCTCAGCACTCAAATAGTTTAATTCTCCCCTGGTTTGAAGCAGGCTGATATGCAGCTGATAAGCAAACTGGCATCCATTCTGATTAGTTGCTGGCCAAACTACTGGTTTATATTTTGTAGATCACTCCTTATGGAAGGGCATGTACACTTAAATATAACTGAGACTTAGGACACCAAGGTGCCATAAATTAGAATACAATGGTATTTTTCATTTGTTCAAAACCACCATCATCGCATACAAACTCACTGAATCAACAAGACATATATATAAGCATAGTGGATAGAGAAGATGTTTTAATGTTATTCTTTTTAAACCTCATTAAGAAATAATGAACTAATATCCTATGGTCATTATGACCCAATAATAGTCTTCCAAACTGCTCAGGCAGTGAAAAATATATTTGTTATATACCTAATGACACATACCATGTTTTGTGTGAAGAAACAAATACAGTTCCTCCATCATTTTCTTTTACCCGCCTTCCTACCAGGTTTTTCATCTTTTATCATTTACTTGTTACTCTCTGACACGAATTCCGACATGTGGGATTTTTTTCCCCACACGAAGCCATTCTCCAACACCAGCTGGGTGTCCTACGACTCACCTCAATTCTGACACCATCTACTCAGAGATATAGCATCAGATCCACAGCATAAGGGCTCAGTCCCAAAAGATCATCCTCACTTCAGGTGCCAGTCGCAAGTCCAGGTTGTTACCTGTGCTTCTGACCAAGCATCCATAAATCAGAGGTTCCTATGACCCCCCTCCTTGGGTTTAATTAATTTGTTAGATTATCTCACAGAACTCAGGAAACCAGTTTATTCACTAGACTACCAGTTTATTACGAAGGATATTAAAGGAATCCACAGCCAGATGAAGAGATACATAGGGCCAGGTCCTGAATGCAGGTTCTTTTGTCTCCATGGAGTTTGGGACCCAGGCACAGTGGCATGTGGATGTGTTCTGGTTCACCAACCTGGAAGCTCCCTAAACCCAGACCTTTTGGGTTTTTATGGAGCCTTCCTTACATAGGCATGGTTGATTAAATCATTGACCCATGGTGACTGAACTCAATCTCTAGCCCCTTTCTCCCCTCCAGAGGTTGGAGGAAGGAGACTGGAAGTTCCAACCCTTTATTCACATGGTTGTTTCCCTTCATGACCAGCCCCCATCCTTAGAGGCTTTCGAAAATCACCTTATTAACATAAACTCAGGTGTGTTTGAAAGGTGTTTGTTATGAGTGTCAACATACATTTATTGCTCTTATCATTTATGAATTCCTAAGAGTTTTAGAAGCTTTGTGTGAGAAATGAGGAGGGAGACCAAATATATATTTCTTTTTTATAAATCATAATAGCACACTTGTCCATCACAGAGGAACAGATGTTAGCTCGGTATAAGAAAAAGAGCTTTTAAAAGCAGAGCTTCTCTAAAATAGGATGGGTGCCGTGTGAGACAGTGAGTTCCTTGTCACAGAAGTGTTCAAGCGGGAGCAGGTTATTGTAGAAAGAATTCCTTTGAAGAATCAAAGTTTTGATTAGAAGGTTTCTAAGGTTCCTTTAAATTTTAGAATTTTATTATGAATAAAATATAGCTCAGGACAAATATCTTGGCGTATGGTGTCCCATATCCTACAGGTAATACCATCAAATCTTATTGACTTCACCTTTAAAGATATGGGAAGCCAAAAAAATATAGCATTTTATGCTGGAGAGGGTGGGAAGAAAAGGGAACCCTCTTGCACTGTTGGTGAGAATGTAAATTGATACAGCCACTATGGAGGTTCCTCAAAAGAACTAAAAATAGAATTACCATATGACCCAGCAATCCCACTACTGGGCATATACCCTGAGAAAACCATAATTCAAAAAGAGTCATGTACCACAATGTTCACTGCAGCTCTGTTTACAATAGCCAGGACATGGAAGCAACCTGCATGTCCATTGACAGATGAATGGATAAAGAAGATGTGGCACATATATACAATGGAATACTACTCAGCCATTAAAAGAAACGAAATTGAGTTATTTGTAGTGAGGTGGATGGACCTGAGACTCATACAGAGTGAAGTAAGTCAGAAAGAGAAAAATAAATACCGTATGCTAACACATATATATGGAATCTAAAAAGAAAAAAAAAATGGTTCTGAAGAACCTAGGGGCAGGACAGGAATAAAGACACAGACGTAGAGAATGGACTTGAGGACAGGCGGAGGGGGAAGGGTAAGTTGGGACGAAGTGAGAGAGTGGCATGGACATATATACACTACCAAATGTAAAATAGATAGCTAGTGGGAAGCAGCCGCATAGCACAGGGAGATCAACTCGGTGTTTTGTGTCCACCTAGAGGGGTGGGATAGGAAGGGTTGGAGGGAGACGCAAGAGAGAGGAGATATGGGGATAAATGTATAGCTGATTAACTTTGTTATAGAGCAGAAACTAACACACCACTGTAAAGCAATTATACCCCAATAAAGTTATTTAAAAAAAGATAGCATTTTACCATTCTGAATCATCCCAATCCAAGTAACCTTCATCTTTCTTCTAGATCATTACCATCTATGTCAAGGTTCCCCAACCCCTGGGATACCAGTCCACAGACTGTTAGGAACCAGGCCATACAGCAGGAGGTGAGTGGCTGGCGAGCAAGCAAAGCTTCATCTGCCGCTCCCCCATCGCGATCCCGAACCATCCCCCCAACCCGCCCCCGTCCATGGAAAAATTCTTCCACAAAACCGATCCCTGGTGCCAAAAAGGTTGGCGACCAATGATCTATGTTATTTTTCTGTTTCCATCCTTACCTCACTCTTCTTTTGTCACAATATAGAGACAGAGTGGTCCTGTTAAAATGTGAATCAGAGCATCCTGATGATGCTTATCTGTTTCTCAGAAAGAGATCAACATAATCTCAATACTTATGTCTGGACCACACATACGTATGTGAATGTGTACCTACACACACACACACACACACACACACACACACACACACACACACACACGTTTTACAGATTGAACTTCTGTTATTCATTCGTTATATGTTCAAAATTTTACCATCCAGATTGCCCTCCTAATTATTTCCCTTCATCATGAGTCACTCACATGGAACATAATTGTTTACATGCGATCCTAAAATTATGCCATCTATTACCTCCCTTGTTCTGTACATGGAATTTCTGATAGCACTCTCTTCGACTGCATTACCATTTTTGACTATCATGTTCTTTGAAATGCGTCAAACTTTTAGTCAAGTAAAACTTTTAGCATTTTTTAAAAATATAAATTCCTACTCAGTCCACTCATCCTATTCTGGATTATGGATAATATTAACCCAAATACAAAAGTTTTCATGCATCACTAGAGACATCCATTCATCTTTGTATTGATTCATTTATAAGTACTTCTGAGGCATTGTAGCTATCTATGAATCTATTTATACAAAATCATCAAGATTTTATTTAATTTTCATTTTTAAGATCATTTTGAAGATTTCTGTAATCTTTATTAAGACAGAAAAACTTCTGCTGATATCAAGGTACAATATGCCTGTTATATCACATTTTATCAGTTATAACAACCATAAAGATAAAAAAGATGAGTTGAGTTTGGCGTAATTTATTCCAGAGGAAACAACATTCACTCCACATGCTCAACAATTTGTTTTTCGAGTATTAATAAAACATAATTTAATAATCTATTTAAGAGTGTTTTCTGAAGTATTTTATAACATAGTTTCCTCTTTGAGAACCAGAATAGTTGCCATTCTCCAGTCTTTTGCTGACATAGCCTATAATTTTAATGGACACCCTCTTTTACTCGTTTGGCTGTTATACAACATCATGGTTGAGAGTGCTGACTTTGGACATAGACTGCCCAGGTCTATAACCAGCTCAGACACTTTCTAGCTATCAGACATGGGGCAAGTCATTGAACCTCTCCATGTCCATTTCATCACATGTAAAATAGGGATAATATTAGTACTACCTTCAAATGGCTGTTGAAAGAATTAAATGAACTAATATATGTAAATACTCAGAGTAGTGCCAAACACATATTAAGCACTATAAGATATTATGTCTCTGTGTTAATATTCCTACACCTTACCTTTCCATGTTTCCTCAAGAGTAATCACTTCACTCTGAAATTCACTAATCTGTAATAGAGAAAATATAAATCTTCGATTTGTGTTTAATAATTCTGATTCTGGTTACCTTCATTCTGTCAGTCACCACACCTTACTTATCCCCCAATTAGCCAATTTCCTTCTCCTTAATTAAAAAAAATCTGTTTTTCTTGTCTTTGATTCTATTATATTTATAGAAGTTGACTTGTTATAGGAATATGTGTCTAACATTGGTATTTATTATATTGGGAGGATCCATTACAGGTTTGTTTGTGTTCGTCTCTTCTCACCAGCATCCCATCCTAAGCTCCTTGGATTCAGAGAGACTATCCTGTCATAAGCTTCAATCATTTCCTGTTGGAATATAAATATATCAATATTTAGTCAAAACTTAATAATGCAGTAGCATCTTCTATTACATGTGTTTCTGTATTTTTAATGCCAAAGGGACATAATGTATATTTAGTACATTTGTATTAACTTGACATACTCAGTTTCGAGGCTTTATATATATCTGAAAGCAGCCAACATTATCCATCCCCATAAACAACATAGTTCTAGACGGCCTGGTTCTGAGTCAATAAATAACCCAAGGATTAATGTGGATAACCCCTTTTTTGTTTCCTGTTTCACTTAGGTTCAAATTTGAGCAGACCATAAGCTGTTTTGCTATTTCACTAACTACCTTACACAATACATTCTGCCTTATATTTAATAATGCTACAGTACAGAATATACACACTATATTCTTACACACTATATCTTGCCTTATACTTAATAATGCTATGGAAAAATAACATGTCAACTTACGTAGCATTAAAAATTATTTTAGAGACAGAAACTTAGGACAGAAAGAGTCATTGGCAAAGTTAAAAAATCTCTTATTTCTTAAGAGATGTAAACAGTTGAGAGAAATAAAAAGGCTTTTCAAAGTCATATAGCTAACAAGGTGTTGAGTCAGAAAATGTGAGGACAGACTCCTTTGGTGAGTTCATAGTCAGTGATGCTGACTCTGTTTGTCAATTACCATGTGACTGTGACTGAGTAGGTTGTGTGTACTCAGGGGGCAGGACATCAAAGAGTGTGGACTGTCTAAGGTTGCTACTTCCCACATTTGCTCACAGAGAAATACAAGGTTTGATTTCAGGGCAAGGAAAGTTAGAGAAGGACCTCCTGTTTTACCTTTACTTCCTGGTTCCAATCTCTTGTCAGGGCTCAACATCTACACGTGGATCCCCCTCTATCAACTTCTCCAAATTCAGTGCAGAAGAGGCAGCACTTACTCCATCTGACTAAACAAAGGACAACATTCAAATGAGATTATCTCAAACACATAGATAATTTTTGTCCATTTCAAACCAAATAATGTATGCAACATTTTCCCATATTTTAGCATGTTTTGGCATTAAAATTTCAAATTTTTCCTATAATTTCTGCCTCCATGCTTTTATGGTTCTAGAAATTCACCTCATTTTTCTCTTTGTCAAATCTTGCTTTTAAAAATATCTGCCATAGAGAATGAGTCAAACAAGTCAGACATTCAGTCAATGAAAAGCTAAATGAGTAGCCTAAATGTGAATGGCCGCACATCATTGGTTTTACAGTCAAAAGGAGTTCGTGTGTTATTTAGAATATGTAAAAACATGATCCTTTTTGAAAAATAAACTAAACTTTGCCCTGAATTTCTCACAGTGTTAATGGAGTTGCACATGAGTAAATCAAGACAGGATTTGTGCCCCCTAGCACAACACAGCATATGTATATATTGGTGGGAGTATTCTTGGTGCTTTCTCACATCAACTGTAGCAGATTTCTAGGAAAGGGAGTAAAAGACATTTGGACAAATCCTGACATGGGATTTTTCATTGGAACGGACTTGGTTTAATACTTTGTTTCAAATTCTTCCTTATGGATATAGTGCATGTGTATTTAATCAAATTTTATTTAATTGATATTTAATTTTGGTCTCAAGCTGCATTTATAGTGTTGACAATCAACATATTTAAATGACTGACAGCCTTTTCCTTTTATCTTCCACATATGTCTGGCAAAAAAGGTTTCAATAAACATGTATTACATCAAGTCAACAATATTCAATCAACATTTAGCATATAATTTAAATACATTTCAAAAATGCATATTGGGGTAATGACACTCAATTTTATTGTAAGAAAGACAAATTAGGTAGAACTAGATCAGAATGCTCAATAATTTATTCAGTCATTTATTTGTTCATTTGTTCATTCACTTATGCTAGACTTTTAGAGGTGACCACAACAGTGAGAGGCACGCGTACCGCAAAAAGAAGAAGAAAAAAGAGACAATCTGGAAGGCAGTCTCTGAGAAATCTGCAGGCATTGTTGATACATTTACACATTTTGGCTTATGAAGAAATAACAGAATGTTCCCACCACTTTCAGTGCCCACGATATAATTCATGTAGCTCATTGAAACAGGTTGTGTAAATATGAGAGACCAGCCCTTTGGATAAGCTCCCCATTCTCTTAGGTACATTTGAGCTAGGAATTTTCTCTTTCAGCAAATTATTTCTGCCATTCAAAACTGAGATTCAGGAGAGCACTCGTAAATATTTTTATAAGTATATTCTGATTTTAATGAAGACAAAAGTATTTTAGATCAGAAGCATAAATGTCAAATTTGAGATCGATCAGTCCCTGAAAGGAATGATGCCAAAATGGGATTGTGATTATGGAAATGGGATTTTCTGAAGCCTTATCTACAATCTGCTAAAGAAATTAGAAAGTGATGTAGGCAATTCCCATGAACAAGTCAGGATGTACACAGGTACCCAGCTCATCTTTTAATTTCTAAGCCGTCAGAAACAGTTCTTAAGTCTCACAGTTCCCTCAAACCCAATGTAAGGTTATCCAGGTTAGGGTGGTGAAATAGAGATTGGGAGAAAGTACTAGTATTTCTGTGGGACACATTCTTCATAGAAGAAGCAAAAGGCACAAAAATAAAAAGGCTTTTATTTATTAAATTAAATAATTTTATTTAATTAAATTTTATTTAATTTAATAAAAATTAAAATTTTTAAATTTTACCTCAATTAAAATTACGAAGGTTCTTCCAGAATATGGTTTAAAATTAAGAAGCTTCTTCCAGAATATGGTTTGACATAAAACAAAAAGTTTTATATCAAAAGAATGCCAAATGACAAGGAAGACTTTTCCAAAATCAAGTCAGAAATGTTGGTCAGATAACTTATATGAATACAAATATAAATTATGCTTAATCTTAGTCATTTTAGTAATATCTGACATTACAAGAGAGGGCAGTTTCTTTTTCTGCATTTTGCTCATAACCCATTACGTAATAAAGCAGATCTAAGCACAGGGTTGTGTTACTAAGGGAGGTTGGGGACCCTCCCTTTGAGGGTCATAAATATAGTTTTCCATCTGCTGGAAACTGTTTAGGGGAAGCACGCCTGAAGTCAGGGGGCTGGATCAGATGATCTCTGGGGGTCTCTGCCAGCCTTTTGAGTCTTTGAGAGAAATTTCTAATCAGCATGCTAATGAGTACTTTAAATTTGTATTCTGGTTTCCTTGAAGATAATTACCAGAAACACTAAGCAGAGAATAGCATTTCTAAATGCCTGTTTCAAATATGCAGAGAAAGAAGAAAGAAAAAAACGATTCTGTTTCAAAAGAAAAAATAGAGGTAATAAAATGTGACCCACTTGATGTCAGAGAAGGCAATTACCTGAGAAGATAGTATGGTTCAGTGGTCTTGTTAACGTCTGAGAAAGTCCAAGGTTGCTGGATCTTTTCCTTGTTCTTATGATGTCTTGCTGTGTGACCCAGGGCAAGTCATTTGACCTTAGTTTCCTCATCTGAAAAAGCAAGACCCCAGGAGTTGTGCTTGATTACCTGACTAATATCAAGCTACAGGAATTAAATGAAGAATGGAATTTCATTTTGGGCTTCATCACTGCTGCAGAGATGACAGATGGGAATCATATGAATTAGGTTAGCCCCTGTGCTTCATTAACTGACAGAAAAAAAGTCTGAATGACATGGATGGTAAACTACACTTTGAAAACCCTTTAAGAAATCTTAATTTGGGTATTATATAGATGATAAGCACAGCAAAGATGTATTTTGATTTCTACCTTATGGAAAATCAACTGTAATATTATTCTATATGTTCTAATTTAGTTACTCCAAAATTGGCCCCAGAAAAAAAAGCATGGGAAAAATACATACATTAGGCCAATATCTTTTCTTCCCATACCTAGTTTTTAGAGGGGGAAAAAACTTTTTTATTAATATTAATGTATAGCTGCTTTATAAATAAGGCCAAAAATGTATCAGTCCAAATTATTTTCCTCCTTATGTACTCCTTTTCTTTACCAGTAGTAAAATAAGTTTAATCTGAATTTTCATGTTTCTGGCACAAAACATCATTTGCCTTGGGTGACTAAGCTGACAGGTTTCCAAACCTGGTACATAGGGTTAAATGCTTAGCTCCATGTTATTTCCAACAACACATTTCTCCCACCAGAGATCACTGCTTGCTTTAACGAACATGCTCCAAACAGAAATCAAACGAGGAAAGAATTAAACTTATGCCTAACACAGAAGATAATGATTTCCCAAATCAGCTAAAACTTATCTCTGGGTACTACTGATAACCATTATCTACATTTTAATAAACAATATGTTCCCATCACAGTGAAAGAACCAAACCCATTCTGAAAAAGTAGCTGGCATTTATAAAGATTACAATTATATGCAGCCTTCTGTTCACAAACAATAAAGAGAGGGCAGGGATATCACAGGAAATACTGCTCTACATGAGGTTTGGGGAATCATAAATTCTGGTTCTGACTCTGCTATTTAGGTTTTAGATGGCATTATACCTTAGTCCCACCATCTGTATGGTATGAATAATCATATTTCTCTAACTCACAGGTGTGTTGTAAAGAATAGACAATAAAAAGTAACTCTGAACATATAACCATTCTCAGAGCCCAGATGATAAGGAAAATAAATGGTTAAGAGATACAAAGCAAGTGAGTTGAACTTTCTAATAAAACTCTGAGAGTCACATTTAACCCGATAACAAATATATATTCTAACAGTGTTTACCTACCAAAATTTTTATATGACTCAATTTTATCTACAAAATGTGCATGATTTGGACTTTGGCATTTTATTCCAAAGTCTGTGAGGAACAACAAAAGAGAAAAACACAGCCCAACCCTACATTGTTTTGATATCTCTTACATGAGGGATCAGCTAATGGTACATTCTCCCTGTAAGTCTATGCAGTATTTAATATCGAACTACATCTTTAATTGACAGATTGAACTACTTTAGTTGAAGAACAGGGACTAGGGAAACTGTTAGGAGTTGAAGAAATGCCTTTTTATTCCAGGTATTGGCACTTATTAACATGACACAGGCAAAATGCCCAGCAAGACTTTGTGTTTCTTCTAAATTTTGAATTCCAAGGATACCAAATCTATATTCCAATTTAGAGCAGATATTTACCCCTAGATATTCAGAGACACTCAGAATAGAAAGGTTAGAGTATACATATGGCCATTAAGCACGATTTTTGCTTATTAGTGGGTTATTTGCAAATATAGGAAAAATCATTGTGAACCAAGGAATCACCCCCGGTGCTGACTTCTAAAAACATGTTACTAAATGTATATTACTAAATGTTATTAAAAGCAAATTAGCATCCTTTGGTATATGAGAGAAAGGTAACATGCTGACTTTCTTCTCTTCATGCTTGAAAGAACATTTCCTATCTCTGCTGCCTGATAAACACTTTTTTGTCTTAACTCCTTTACCCTCCATGGAAGAAAATCAGAGCTTAGAAATGTGGAGGTGGAAGTTGTGTGTCTCCAATTCCTTTCTTTGTATAACTTTCTGGGAAGATTTTGCTCTCAACAAACCTTTTTTTTTTTTTTTTTTTTTTTTTACCCTTCTCCCTCAACTTCCTTTTGTGAAATTTGAGCTTCATCCAAGAAAAATAAAATAAACAACACAAATAAATAAGTTGAGGATCTGTGGTTTAGTGTTAGGGAAGTCAGAAGGAAAGAGAATTTCACGGATGGGTAGTCAAATCTGTGAAAATCACATACAGTAGATGGAAAGTATGGGGCAGAGAAAAAGGCCATTTGATTTTGTGATCATCATTGGTGACCTTCAGAAGTGCAGTTTCACTAGTTTAGGAACAAAAGGTCAAAATGCTTAGAGATAAAGAGCAAATGATTGTGAGAAAAAAAGTGGAGTCATTGAATAAAGAATACATTTCAAAATTTTGAGAGTTAAATAAAAGGAAGTAGATTGTTTTCAAGATTCTTGAAATATAACCTCACAGCATCTGGTGGGGTGTGTGTGTAGGTCCGGGAAAACTCTTTTAGTTGGTGGACCCAAGCATATTTATGGAAAAAGTGAGAAATGCCTTCCTGTTTTGTACGTGGCTGTCTGTAGTCCTAGCCCTATCAACCTTGAATAGGTGCCCATGAGTACTTCTACTTTTTTTTCATCATTCATAACTTATGTTTTTCATCCTTCTCATCTCCTCACCTTCCAAGGACCAAGGTCAAGAATGTACCTTGAAGTCAGGGCAATGAATTTGGTTTTGGGGTTTCATCCTGTCCTGAGTTTGGAATAGTTTAGAGCATCTGGATTCTTTTCAGTGTAACATCTAAGAGGTAAACATTTCTTTACTAATATTGACAATCTTAAAGGAAGGAAGTGCACAAAAGGAACAGGAAACTTCTATTCCCCAATGAGTGTATTTATAACAATGTGAGAGCTCCTTGTGGAGACAGAGATGAAAGATGGTAGCACCATTGTTTGTCAAACTGAGCTGAAGACTACCTGCATCACAATCATCTGTGGTGTTTATCTATGTCACTGATTTGCTAGAAAGATCAAAGGAAGGTTTATCTTTAGAAAGGAAAAGGAGTATCTTTGCCTCTGAGATTTAAGAAAAAAAAAAATAGAGGCTGGATGAGCTTTAAGGAAAAGTGAACAAGTGAGCACATACATAGCTTACTTATAACATCTTGATTCTCTAAGTGATGAGGAAGTAAAGTCCTCTACTGAGAAAGAAGTAAATGGGTGGAATTGTGAGTAGACAAAAAAATAGAGAAGTTTTGGAATGGTCACCTTGCTGAACTCCCTAGGAATCAACAATATTTTGTTGTTTATAAGGCATAATTTTTCTAACGATTGATGGCCACTTAAAATCAGTGCTGGCTAAGTCTTAATGTAATTCCTATTTCCAGCACATATGAGAATTCTATCATGGCTATCCATATTGTCACTTAAATTGAGTTATGTGCATTGCTGAAAATGTCATCAAGATGATTACTCTGTGATTCAGCATTGAAACAATAAGTTATTTTGTACTTAGAAAGGCATGGAAACAGAGCAGTGGGACATGAATTTGATATTAATGAAGCAAATATTCATCAGAGGAGGAATGAACACAATTCTATAATTTCTTTCAAAGAACAACCAAAAGTTTTAATGAAATCCAAGAACATAAGACATGCATATTTTTATTACTGAGATGTTTGTAAAAAGATTGGCAATTACACACCAGACAATGTAACTGAAGGAAAGAGAAATTTCCACGTACCTCAGCGTAGATGAATGAACTTTCAAATCAATGAGAAGTTAGTGTGACCAATGCAACTGTAACACAGGATTATTTTTATAACATGTGATTCAGTTGAATCAAACAGGATAAACTGGTGAATCCTGCAGCTCTTTGACATGTCCCCAGATTAGACAATAAATACCAAAGCACTAAGAAGATGAAGATCATGAGGCTGGATGAAGAAAGGCAATGTATCACCATGAAGCTCTGCATAATTGCCAACGGCCAAATGTTCCCTCCGCGTTGCATTTTAACCTCAAAATATTTCTGAAAGCTATCTCCTCAAAAATGCTACTCTATATTTTCATGCACATACATAAATGCATGTGCACATGCACCTGCACACACACACAGATGGTTGGAAAATGACAGCTATTAGACTGGGCATATGTTTTCTGCAAGAGACACCTAGGAACCTTTCCTAATGAGTATCAATATTTTACTTCTTGATTTATTTAGTGGACATGCACTGAAATAGTTTAAACATAAACTTACCCCAAACTATAATGACTCAGTTGTTATTGCTACCAGTATGAGTGGACAGCTGCAACCTCATGATTTTTCAATCAATTAACTATTTAAGGACTATTTAAAAAAGGGCATGAGCCCTTGTTTCTGAAAGAAAACTATTAACACCTGCTAGCAAGATTACTGAAGTGTCAGATATCAAAAACTGCCGAATGAGAGTCAAGAATTTAGATGAAAATCTTGAAGAAAATAGTGAAGATGTAAGACATAACCATGCATCAAAAACACAGTTAGCAGGATGGAAGATGATAATTAATATGAAAAAATGCTCATTGATGAAGGAGTCAAAAAAGAGATTCAAAAGAGTAGGCTCTGAAAGTGAACATTTCAGGAATTCCATACCAATTGAAATTGAGACTTAGAAAATTATGTGTCCTCCCCAAAGTGATATAGTTTATTATACTTTTCTTTAAATGCATGCATAAAATTATATTTAAAAAAATTTTACATCTAAATAAGTCTAAAAGAGCTCTTTCAACATGTGTAAAATAAAAAAAAATACATAAGTTTCAAGAAAGCATGTCATATTTTAATTGACTGAATTTTTTCCTTCTCAGTTGCACATAAAAAATGGTACTTCTGAGAACTGATGGCATCTTAGATTAAATAAAGGATTATAATAGGGATTTTTACAATGTTATTTGTCACTTTTTCTATGTATTCTCACTCATTCATCCATTTGTGCAACCCATAATAAGTAGCAATTTTGTTCTAGGAATTCTATAAAAACTAGGGATAAAAAGTCTTGTGATTAATGTCTTCATAGTCTAGTTGGGGAGAAAAGTAGAAGTAAATAACTGTAATATAATGCTATAAGCACTATATTAAAGTATTACAAAGAATGCTATTATTGGAGTAACTATGAAGAAGTCACTGGCTCTGCCTTGGAGATTCTGAGAAAACAGAAGAGAGACTAGGGATTAAATCATGGGTAAGTTTTATTCGACAACAAAAGGAACACATTTTGAGTAGAGGGAACAAAATATGCAAAGAACCATTGGTAGTGAAGTGTTTGAGAATATTCAACAAATAGTGCGAAGGTCAGAGTGACAGAAACACCAGTATCAGAGGAACTTAGAGGGATAAATTGGAACCAGATTTTGAAGTATTTTGTTTGCAGTGAGAAGATTGTAGTAATTGGAATCACTGAAGACTTTTTTTTCCAGCATTTGATTTTTTTTAAGATTTATTTATTATTTATTTATTTGTTTTTTTTGTTTTTGGGTTTTTTTTTTGCCTGCGTCGGGTCTTCGTTGCAGCAGACGGGATCTTTTCGTTGAGGCGAGGGCTCTTCGTTGTGGCGCCCGGATTTCTCTCTGGTTGTGGAGTGCGAGTTTTCTCTCTCTAGTTATGGTACGGGGTCCGGAGCGCGTGGGCTCTGTAGTTTGTGGCACGTGGGCTCTAGTTGAGGCGCGAGAGCTCAGTAGTTGTGGCGCGGGCTTAGTTGCCCCACAGCATGTGGGATCTTAATTCCCCGACCCGGGATCGAACCCGCATCCCCTGCATAGGAAGGCGGATTCTTTACCACTGGACCACCAGGGAATTCCCGATGCATTTTATTTTCAAATTTATTTTTATTTTGGTAAAGTATACATGACATAAAATTTACCATTTTAAGTGTACAGTTCCATAGTATTAAGTACATTCACGTTGTAGTGCTAACATTGGATTTTTGAGACAGTAATTTTGTGGCAGGTAAACTGGACTGCAAAGCCACTAGATAAAGAATGAATTGAGGGGCTTCCCTGGTGGCTCAATGGTTGAGAGTCCGCCTGCCGATGCAGGGGACACGGGTTCGTGCCCCGGTCCGGGAAGATCCCACATGCCGCGGAACGGCTGGGCCCGTGAGCCATGGCCGCTGAGCCTGCACGTCCAGAGCCTGTGCTCCGCAACGGGAGAGGCCACAACAGTGAGAGGCCCGCATACCGCAAAAAAAAAAAAAAAAAAAAAAAGAAAGAGAGACAGACAATGTTAGCATCAAGAAAGGAAAGTATTTCAAGTGACAAGAGCATCTAACGGTATCAAATATTAATACTCAAACAGGATAAAGCTTTTAAAATAGTTCATTGGATTTGACAATTAGGAGGTCATTGGTGAGTCTAGAAAGGGCAGTTCTATAGGATAACTGGGGATGAGGTCATGGGCAAAAGTGGATTATAGTGAGTTGAAGAACAATAGTAGGAATAATAAGACTATGAAAGAATAAGAGTAATGGCAGATAATATTTATGGAGCACTTACAAAGTGCTGGGTACTGTGCAAGTCTTATGTAACATTATGACATGTAATTGCCCTACCAAATTTTCACAGTAGGTATTAAAATTTTATAGACTTAAAAAAGTTACATAACTCACAAGGACATATAGCTTTCTATAGCCTTCTATAAAGGCAAAAGCCAGGTTTATACTACTTTATATACCATTGACAAGGAGTAAATAGAAACTTAGGATGTTTACAAAAGTAAGTACAAAGTATTGTTTCAAGACTTTTGACCACAAAAGAAAGGAAGGAAGAAGATGAAGGAGGTGGTAATATTGAGGAAGGTTTTTTTTTTTTTGAGGGGTTTGGGGTGAGAGGCAGAGTTGTTTTTAGATTGAAGACGACTTGAGTTATTTTAATTAGTTAAGAAAAACAGAGTTTCAATAATGCAAAAGAGAAAGAGGATAATTAGAGGAATGAGAGCCCAGAGAAGGAAAGAATAAAATTTCTAGTTCATGGGTCAAAGTTTACTCTCTGAGAATAGGACAAATCTGAACTCACAGAAGGAAAGGAAAAAAGAATGTGTAGCATTATATATAGATAACTGAGTACGGTAGTGGAGTTATGGAGTTATTGACTGATACTCATCTTTTTTTTTTAACAGCGTAGGATATGTTTGAGGATTTGAAGAGTATAGTAAACATTTACAACAAATGTCTCAAGGAACTGGAAAATAAGAGAATTACAATAGTAAGCACTTTATTGGTGCAGTTTAAATTAGAAACTATAACTTGTGTGAACTCCAATAAACATTTCCGTGTGATTCATCATTACCAGTGTGTAAGGCATTGATAATAGAAGAGAATTGAAGGTGGTTCTTGTATTGATCCATAGATAGTGACTGGTTACTGAGGGTACAGCAGAAAGATGAGAAAGGGAGAGAATTCAGGAAAGCGGTGAAAGTACCACTAGGGTGAAATCAGCACAGAGCTGCTAAGCAGGGTGTGGTTAATTATAGAATTGCTAGTTGGTGTCAAAGCAGAAATGCAGTGTAGACAAACAGTGAGAAATATGAAATAATAGGTGGTTGTGAGAAGAACACCAGAATTTCAGAGTTTAAGCTTTCAGGATCACCCCTGAGAGTTGACTAGTCCTAGTGTTCCATCTTGAAAGAATTTTGCTGAAGTAGGAGGAATGAGAAATCCCCAAGTTAAAATCATGTCTGGTAAAGTAAATAGAGTTTAAAGAATTTGAATTTTACTCCTGGTTGCGTAATTCTTCCAGCATATCTTTCAATAGCAGCTTTTTTTTTTTTTACATCTTTATTGGAGTATAATTGCTTTACAATGGTGTGTTAGTTTCTGCTTTATAACAAAGTGAATCAGCTATACATATACATATGTTCCCATATCTCTTCTCGCTTGTGTCTCCCTCCCTCCCACACTCCCTATCCCACCCCTCTAGGTGGTCACAAAGCACCGAGCTGATCTCCCTGTGCTATGCGGCTGCTTCCCACTAGCTATCTACCTTACGTTTGGTAGTGTATATATGTCCATGCCTCTCTCTCGCTTTGTCACAGCTCACCCTTCCCCCTCCCCATATCCTCAAGTCCATTCTCTAGTAGGTCTGTGTCTTTATTCCTGTCTTACCCCTAGGTTCTTCATGACATTTTTTTTTCTTAAATTCCATATATATGTGTTAGCATACGGTATTTGTCTTGACAGAGAAAAGTAATTCTCATGAATACAGCTCTAACAAAAACACAGAGATTCCTATGCCTAACTTTTGATTTCCTGAAAAGTGATCCTTTTTCCTCTCATCACTCTCTAAAACAGACCTTCTACTAGTACACAGGACTGAGAGTAATACCCATTGGACCCCAAATTCTGGTTAATGTGGCTACTGCTGTTAATCTACTTCTAGAAGCCTGTATTTTCCTCAAGGTTAAAGCTTGGATCTATGAGAACAATAACCATTGCTCTTCTTCAAAGGTTAATCTTTGTATTCAAGATCAGTCACTGAAGATTGGCAATCATTTTTGAAGAAATGTGCTCATGGTTGCCTACCTCTTTATTCCTAAGACCAAGCTTAAGCATTTGCGTAGTATAAATTTGCATAATGTACTCCATCAGCATTTATGTGATATTTTATTATTTTATCTCTTCTATTGTTTTCTCACCCTTTGCTTGTAATTGTTACTTTTTTTAAAAAAGCTTATTTCAATGACAAAATCCTCCAAAGATGGAGCATAAACAAATATCCATGTCTACTATTTTAATATTTTACTATTTAGATAAAGTTCTGGGTAATAAGGCAAGAGATTTCTTACTTAGTTGCATCTGATTCACATTTTTTGTCTCAACCAAAAGTATAGAAACTATCTGAACACTGAAATCCTTATCCCATTAGCTAACCTCTATTTATACATTTTCTTCAAAATTAACTTACTTTATATGTAAGCAAGATGGGCTCTTATCATGCATCCCGACCAGTTCAAAGACTACTTATCACAAAATCTTTCCTGATTTCCCCAGGCAGAGTTAATTACCTCCTGATCTCAAACAACTCTGCTCATGTATGTCATTTATCATTTATCACATTGTATTGTGCAATCTGTTTATAGGTCTGAATCTTTCTTTAGACTTTGATCCAGTTGAGGATTGAGGCCGTCTTACTTATCTTTGAATCCAGAAAAGCAATAAATGTGTGACTCAGATTCTATGTAGTTCAAAACAAGTCTTTAAACATTTGAGTAACAGTATAAATTATAAAGGAAAATTGTACAAATCCAAGTGTACAACTTGAAATGACACCCCAGAATCTTTCTCAGTCACCTCTCACTCAGGGGGACCCTGCAGAACTACCCTCATGACCCCTCAGTCTAAAACCTTCCCCTTGTCCAGTAGTAACCACATTCAAACTTTTAACATTATAGATTAGTTTTGTAGTAAATAGTAAGAAACTATTTTATATAGTTTTTGTGATTTTATGTAATTTTGAGGTAAATAAATTTGTACCTTCTTTATTTTTCCCTTTTATATATATATATATATATATATATAACACAAACTGATGACAAGATCAAGACCAAGAATAATTCAAATTTAACTATGCCAATAAAAGTGTCAAGTAGTGTTAATAATGCTTATCTAATTTGAACACTCAGTTTGTATGAGATACTAAAAAGTAACTGACAAGCATTTATCTTCCAGGAACAAAGAAACAGATACCCCCCAGTATGACGGTGTTTGGAGGTGAGGCCTTTGCAAGGTAACTAGGTTTAGTGAGGACTTGAGTATTGGGTCCTTGTGATGGGATTAGTGCCCTTGTAAGAAGAGACACCAGAGAGCTTGCTCTCTCTCTCTCTCTCTCTCTCTCACCTTGTACACACAAAGAAGAGGTCATGTGAGCAGCCAGTGAGAATGCAGCCATCTGCAAGCCAGGAGAAGATCTCTCACAAGAACCAGATCATGCTGGCACCCTGCTCTCAGACTTCCAACCTCCAGAACTATGGGAAATACATCTCTGTTGTTTAAGCCACCCAGTCTATGGTATTTTGTTATGGCAGCCAGAGAAAACTAAGACAACGGTATTTACAAATGTTCATGGTATTTGGACCTTAAGCTTCTTGTGTATGCATAATGGTATTTCAGTTTCCCAGAATGTGTACAGGAAATGTACATGAAGCCAAGCTTTGTCTTGCCACAGCTGGTATGTGTATCATTTTCAAATTTTGCAACTGAGAGTTCAGCAATAGTTCCTTTCTCCAATGTTAATGATGCAATTAAACATTATCAAATTTAGATTAGGTCTTGCACTTAGAGCAGTAGTTCTCACTGAGGGTGATTTTGCCCCTCAGGAGACACTCTTGGTTGTCACAACTCACGGTGTAGTGTGGAGGGTGCTAATGAAATCTAATGGCTAGAATCCAGAGATGCTGGTAAACATACTATGGTACATGGACTGGTCTCCCACGACAAAGAATTATGTATCTCTAAATGTCAATGGTGCCAAGGCTGAAAACATCTGCCTTAAAAGAAATTTCCATAGAAATAATTTGACTTTATGCTAGCTTGTTATTTGTTGGATTTTTTTTGTGTGTGTGTGGTAAGCGGGCCTCTCACTCTTGTGGCCTCTCTCGTTGTGGAGCACAGGCTCCAAACGCGCGGGCTCAGCGGCCATGGCTCACAGGCCCAGCCGCTCCGCGGCACCTGGGATCCTCCAGGATCGGGGCACGAACCCGTGTCCCCCGCATCTGCAGGCAGACCCTCAACCACTGCGCCACCAGGGAAGCCCCTTGCTTTCCATTTTTAATTTCAAGGGAGGATAATATAAATTTAGGGAAACAGGGAAATTAAATTAGAAATACCTGAAGAAATTCAGGAGCTAAAAATGTGCAAACATCAGTTCTCATACATTCTATCTTGTAAGTTTCAAGAAAGGGGCTGCCTTGATTTAAATGTGCTTTGGACCATACTCAGTTCCAGGTAGATGATATTATTTACAATAGTAATTATGGATATACTGAGGCATCAAGAAACATTTTTCACCTCTTATTTACACTACTGCATTTTATTTCATGAACTATGATACTGCATTCTAAACAATTATTTTCTTGAACTTCGATTTAACTATATTTTCATTCTCTGTCTGTGAAAATTAACAATATTTGAAAACAACTTTTCTAGTGGAAAGGTTACCAGATATAGCCTACTCTTTAGAGCATGAGTCGTAGAATATTCCTATACTTGAATGTTGTATTTGGCTTTAAAAAAAAAAATGGTTACATATAAGCAGTGACTCTTTATATGGCTTTGCTGAAGGTAAAACTCCAACCAGTGGTGTCACTTTGGTAGAAAAATGCTGCTGTTTACTGCTTATTGTGCTTTACAATAAGGCATGTATAGTAGTAAAGAATGAGAGGAGGAGAGAAGCAAAGAAAGAGCAGCAGAAGAGACAGATTACACGGGGCTGTGTATATTATCACCCTGAAGTCAGTAGGGATGGCTGCTAAATGCTCTTACAACTGTAATAGCCTATCTCATGTTAATTCTAGCCTGAAGCTTCCTGATACTTCTTGTTCAGAGATAATGGGGACAAAACTACTCTTTTTTTTTTTTTTTTCTTTTCTGGTTGAACAGCAGATTTTTTTTGTCAAGGACATCAAATAAATCAAGCAGTCTTTGCAAACAGCAATACAAAAGCCTTTTGCTTTGTAGGAATTCCCAGTAATAACATGCAAGAGTTATTACCCTTGATACTTAGTAGATTTTTTAATGGCTAGCAATAATCATTTTGATTGAATATTGGCTTATAATAGGCTTGTAAAGGAATTCAAGCACCCTTAGCTGCTTTCAGCTTTAGCTTCATGTGCCTCAGGAAAATCCTTGAAACAATAGATCTTGGAGTCATTAACATGGAAATATTTTATAAAAATGAAAGTTAATACCTATTAACCTCAAAAGTGAAGCCAATTAAAATGGACTCCTTATATTAATTTTTAATACTTTAATATATTAGTGATCCTTTTCTTTGAAAGAGGAAATTATTTTATGGCAAGTTGCAGTTTAATTTTCTTGGACATTCAACTTTTTTTTAGCAAAGAAATTTCATAATTTTCATAATTCCTGGTTTACAAATCAGCTGGGAATTTATACGCTTAATGTCTCTGTAAATATTCCAGATTCCTTCAACTGTTTGGGAAAAAAATTGTGATGTTTATTCAATGAAAATATATTGTTTGAAATATTGGAAAGCAAGGTTGTTTTAATATTTTGTTTCATATTTATGTCTCCTCAGAGAGGATGCTTATAGGCCATACTTCGTTTTACTAGACTTTGAGAGTAAGAAAGAAATACTCCAGAGGCTAATCTACTGAAAAATATGTGAAGTGATTCTACTGTGAGGTTGTAGAATCCACTAAAACTCAGCTTCCACAGCATGAAGGACTGCAAGAGAAGCAGGTGTGAGGCCAGATTGGACTCTGAAGAATTATGAAAAATGATTTCTTACTTGTTGTTTTATCGCTTCCTAGCTATCAGGGCAGGATAGTATCAGTCATGGGAAAACACACTAGTTGAGACCCTGGAGTGTTTCTGCCCAAAGGACACCACAGCATAAGCTGGGGGGAAGATGGCTGCAAATTGAAAGGTCTGCATCTGCTACTCTTGGCTTCCTTTGAAGGTAAAAAATGACAGAAGTTCTTACATCACCAAGGAATTTCCATTATTATCAGTTTTTTTAAGACACTAAAGAAAGCACTCTGAACTACTCTTGCTACTTTCCCATGCAGATTTTAATATTTCTTTAGTTTTCACTGGTTGATGATTTTGATTCTATTGTATATGTGGAGTATTGAAACGCTTACTTTGTCTTTACAATATGGAAAGAGTTCATTGCCTTCTGGAACACACAGACTCGTACCATTACATAAGCATTATTAGGTCAGGAAACCATACAATAGGCCTTTAGCTAATAGTTCCTGAATTAGTGAAGAGATGCTCACATATTCTTGCACATTTAAACAGACCACTTGACTAAAACAATGTTGAAAAACAAAATAATTAAAGACCAATTGGTTATGATTTTAGGGTATACATTCCGACTTATATGTACAAAATTAATGGCAATGACCCATAATCAATATAATATGTAATTTAAGTGATTTTCCAGTGCTGGTGTTGGGTTATTCCAGTTCCTTTATTGATCACAAGGGCACATTTGTGATATTGACTTCTGGGCTGATGGTAGGGTCTGTCATCTTAACATATAAACAATGGGGTAGGGGAAATTAACTGCTCATGGTGTAAACCAAACATAGGTCTTTAGACCAATTAGTATCATATTCCAAGTAGGCATTTAAACATAATATTAAATTCCAGATTATCCACAACTTTCATATAAATGAGTGATCACCTGTCCTAATGCTTTTCCCTTTCCAGGCTTAGATCACCCACCCTTCCTTATTGTCTTTTCCCTGCCACTCTATAACTGTCTTGGGACTACTAGCCTCCTTTCTCTCCACCATACACCCCTCACAATGATGTCTCAAGCTAGACTCTTCGCTGACACCTGCACTAATAGCAGAGTAGATTATCTACTCTTCTTAATTATCTCTCCCACAGCTTGCCTCCATTAGCTTGGAAAATTGACTGTAGGTATAACATTCATAAGCAGAACATGTGCTATAGAAAAAAAAAAATTAAGGGAGAGAAAAAAATGAATCTTTAGTTTATAAGAGATTAGCTGTGTGTGGTGTCATATATATGGTATCTGGAGTTTTGTGGGGAGCATCTGCTTTTATTTTGCTGGGGAAGTCGTTAAGAATTTGGAATGAGATTTTTCAAAGGATAGGAGGAAGTGTTGCATAAATTTTTCATTGAGAGGGCATTCAAGAGAGAGTTTCAGTGAGGGAAAATTGTTGCACTCTCATAGTGAGAAGACTGGAAGCAGCAAATGATGAGAACTGAAGAACAGAAAGATTGGCCGTAAGTTACAGAGCTGCCGAGGAGGCCTAGACAGGGTGAGCGGGTGAATTCAGTGGAAACTGGTCATCAGCAGAGCAATCGTGGAAGAAGAAAAAGATTTTTCTTATATTCTTTGAGTCAGTCCTATAGATTACCCCTGTAAGTTTTGTTCCTATGTAATACGTAGTTATCCCTATTATATGACTGACAAATTCAAGTATTAAATAGATTTAGTGATTTCCCCATGTTGACAAATAATGAGACTGGAATTTAAACCCGTAGAGTATGATGCTTGAGGATGTACTGTGATTCAGTAGGCTATTTGAAACATTTGGACTGTTTCTAAAAATCATAGCTCAAAGTTGCATTGCTTTAAAAGCAAACAAATAAGAACAGCAAATACAAATAGTATGAAATGATTACTACAAGTCTGTATTACCTTAAATACGTAAACAGTGAGTATAATATATAGGAGAGTGAAAATGAAAATAAATTTGTGATTTAGTTGTCAGAGCACTTTAAAAGTGAAAAAATCTCAGGAATGCTTAAATTGAAAACAGGGTTAGAGAATTGTTCAGCTGTAAATAATAATCCAACACTTTATCTTTCTTTGTGATAGATTAAATAACAGTTCAAACTTCTATAATTTTGCATATTTTCAAATTAATTCTCATAATAAAGATAAAGGTCAGTTATATACTTACCTGTCATGAGCCCCTTAGATGACCTAAGACTTCCCGGTATATTATTTTTGAGGTTTTAGAAAAAAAGGTGGAATTTTGCTCTCATACTTCTTTTGGGTTGACCTCACAAAAATGAGTATTCACAAAAGAAAGGACACGTTGAAGTGATTTATTAATTGATCTGGTGTGAGGTATAGTGGTCTAAATTTTTTGGAAAATTCAGATTTCAGCTTGCTCTGTTTGTTCTCATGTGTTTGAAGCCGGCAGGCTTTCATTTGTGTTTCTGCTGACTTGCACATTTCACACAATAGGCCTTGTTATTAAGGGCCTGATCATGGTCAGTGCAATTTGCAGCGTTAGCTAATTTTTGAAACTAGCAGTGAATTTGAAATTAATTACAGACTATTTTGGGTTTATTAGTGTCCATGAAGGGTTTTATGCCTGTTTGTTTGTTTTTAATTGAGTAGAGGGGACCAAAATAACAAAGGCTGCTTTCTCTTAAATGCAGAAATAAAGTGGTGCAATCTTCAGCTGAACCAGTGATAATAGCAGTGGCAAAGACAATATAAACCAAATGATTTGGCAATGAAAGAGCATATGCATCTATCCTGTTTGCTATTTGTACATCCCAAAGCATGGAATAAGAGGGGCAATGTTAAATTAATTAAGTGACCAAAGCCAAGAAAATAATACAAGTTTTGCAATTTCATGCATGTTTACCAAAAGGGGTCAAAGTTCTAAACATTCCATATAATCAAATAATTTATTAGGTTTGTGAGGTTAACTGCTTACAGCTAAACAACTTGTAGCTTAATTGCTTCTCATACTAGAGTAGAGTTAGAAATGTCTTTCTGCACCCTATCCCCAAAGCAGGAAAACCCAGCCTCAGGCACTCAAAGTGCTATACAGGAAACAGTAGGTAGCATAAGTCAGCCATGTCAAATTAATGTTGCTATCCTGGGAACATAGATAGCATAATGAAGGAAAAATAAGGACATTCAGGAGAGAGAGTCCTTCAGTAGGACATCCCTTCTGTTTTTTATTTATGTGCAGAAAATAATGATTTATGTCCCATTAAAAATAATAATATTAGGAGTTTTGGATTAACATATACACACTACTATATATATAATAGATAATCAACAAGGACCTACTATATAGCACAGGGAACTCTACTCAATATTCTGTAGTAACATATATGGAAAAAGAATCTGAAAAAGAATGGATATATATGTATAACTGAATCACTTTGCTGTACACCTGAAACAAACACAACATGGTAAATCAACTATGCTCCAATACAAAATAAAAATTAAATTAAAAAATAATACCCTGAAAATTAATTTTGAGAGACTAGGTATACATTTTAGATTCATTCGTTCATTCTTCTACTTTTTTTAATATTTGGTTAATTCTCTGTAGTAGCTCTCTAAGTTTCCAAAAAGGGTAGAAGGCATGGAGCATTGTGGAAAACTTGAGCAAGGAAATATTGTATTGAATCTGGGTTTTGTGTGTAGAGTTCAATGTATAAATCTCCTTGTAAGGCAAGTCCAAGGCTGCTCTTTGCTCCTGTGGTTGAAAGCCACCCTTGCTCTTGTTAGATGATAGATTATCAGCAGAGAGGAACAGCAGGTTTGAATTCACAATGATAGATAATGTGCTGAATAAAAGTGTGCTCTTGAACTTGGTTGAACAGCCAGCCTCATCACTTGAGACATTTAAAAATACACTGGATAAAGAGGAAGAAAATGCCCTTCAGGGAAAATCATTTCTTATACGCATAGATAATCTGTCTTTTCAAGATTTTGTTTTGTATGAAAAGTGGAACTAATGATATACCAACAGGAGTCTGAGAAATCCTTAAACTCACAGAAAAGAGCTGACAACTGTGGTGTGAGTGAGAAGGAGAAAGGTGGTCTGTCTTCTAACATGGGGCACGGAGTGACAAGTCCAGGATGGGCTCAGATCTACCCATTGTTTATCATTTAGCTGAGAATCCAGTGGCATGCTCTAGGCCATCTTTTAAGTACCATTTCTGTAATTCACAGAGAAAAAAAAGGAGCTAGAGGTAATTCATGCAAATGATTACGAAATGATCTAAGAGAGTGAATAGAGGGGATTTCACTTTTCCATGACTCAAGAAGTGATATTTTGACACACTCTAATGACCTGTGTGGAAATGTTCTCTTTGAAATACTCAACAAAATACATAAAGTACTGACAAGTAAGAGTTTCTAAATCACCACAAAGAAAAATACTCAAAAGAACATTTCTCAAACTAAGTATCATATGATTAATACAATTTAGAAAATTATGTTTATTCAAGTACTAAAGTATTAGTCTATTTTCAAAACAATCTTGGACACAAGCACAATGGTGATTAAAAAAAAAAAAAGAAAGAGATGGAAAGCCATCTTACTCCATTATTTGTTTTAATCAGCAATAGCAAATGAGATATGACCTGTTCCAGATATTTGGATTTCTTAATGTGTTGTAGTAAATAGATTGTTGCTCATATTATAATAGATTGGACTCATTGCCTGGGGAGGGGGACGGCATTATAATTAAAATATTGCCAGCGGGTTATCAGAGAATATTTCCCCAGGTTCTTTTTTTTTTTTTGCAGTACGTGGGCCTCTCAATGTTGTGGCCTCTCCCGTTGCAGAGCACAGGCTCCGGATGCGCAGGCTCAGCGGCCATGACTCACGGGCCCAGCCTTTCCGCGGCATGTGGGATACTCCTGGACCGGGGTACGAACCCGTGTCCCCTGCATCGGCAGGCGGACTTTCTACCACTGCGCCACCAGGGAAGCCCCTCCCCAGCTTCTTAAATTCCTTTAACCAGAGAGTTCATTAAGTTTTATGAACATTTATTTTTTACCATTGAGGAAACTTTTGAGGTTTTGACGTTTTCTTTCCCTTTCTGAGAGACACATTAAGGCATTTTATATTATCTGTTCAGATACATAGTGTATCTGTGGCTAAGAAGAGGTTAGTTCTGTAAAGAAGAAACTAAATGCTGCAAAGGTATGTCATCAAGTTTTTGTATGTCTTTGGATATTGTATATAAATGCATTCTGTAGAAAAGTTTAAAGTCAGTTCCTGGGAAAGAAAGTTTGCATAAGGGAAAATTGTTGTGTTATCTTTACCTGATCCCCAAATCCGCCTCTATCTCCCATTCCCACTTTTCACAATACCAACTCCAGTTTCTTTGCCAAAGGTAAGGAGAGTTTGTCCAGAGTAAGGATCACCTTGCTCTGTCTCATAAGGATCACCTTGCTTATCTAGGGCAAGGAGCACCTTGTTTTCCTGATTCATCCCTGGGCTACTCTGGCCCACTGCAGGGTTAATGACTAGAATTGGGAAGGTGTAAGAAATAGAAAAGAGCGTACTGACAGGCACAGGTGTCATCTAGTGACGATGCCTGGGAATGTTTGCTCATACTGATACTCCCTGATTATCCCTGGGTTCCTCAGGTACATGCCTTGCTGGGGGCCTCTGATTACAGTACCTTTAATGTGGGAAATGCTGGCCTCGAACAGTCCATTCTACTTATGATTGCTCCTTCAGGACCCTGGACACGCAGAGGGCCATCCCTCTGTTGGGGTCCCTGATCCACCAGGCAGTCATCTATGTAACATTTAAAAGGGCTTCAGCCTGAACACAGAGCACCTCTTGACCACAAGTCAAGGAGGAACAGATCCCTTTCTTCTGCCTTTAATTAAGTTTGCTCCCATCGTAGCCTCTTTATGGTGCCGTCCAGTCCATGCTCTCTGGACTTTTTCAGATATGGTTCCGGTACCGGCTTCTGTACCTAGCAAATTTCAGTGGCCAAGTGTTTCTCTTAAAGACTCTGCCACTCAGCTTAGGTCAAGAGGAAAGAACCACCTTTCCCTCACCCAGTGCTTGGGAGTGCACATGCATATGTGTGTGTGTATCTGAGTGTGGAGGGAGGTGTCTGTTAAACCACTTTAAAATTTCCCTGCAACTTCAGCCGAGAAGTGGGTGATAGGTGGAGGGTTGCAAATCAGATTTTGCCACTCTCTCAATCACTCCATCTAGAAAGTGCACCACCTCCTTTTTGGAATGTGGCAGCACATAGTACCTGTTGCGTTGTTTTAGACCTTGTAGTAAGAACTTAGTTAAATACAGAAGGAGTTGTGCTTTAAAATCTTTTTCCATGCATATGTGGGTTTGGCTTTTATCCTTAAGGCCATGAATTGTCACTGTATGACTTTAGGTAGGTGAATGACATAAATAGAATTATGTTTAGGGAGTTCACTTCAGCAGCAGAGCAGGCAATGTGTTGGAGGAAAGGAGACTGATTTTAAGGAGATGTGTCAGGACACAGTTGCAGGAACCTAAGTAAGACTCAGTGAGGCTTGAAGTTACACAGTCGCTGTGAAGAATGGTGAGGTGGAGTCAGATGGCAGAGGTATCAAGGAATTCGAATCTATATGACTTGGTTATGTATTATAGACAGGGAATAAATGAGAGGAGACGTCAAGAAGGATTTCCATTTCTGGCTTAAGTAACAAAACAAAAGTGATGCCATTAATTGAGATGGGACGTATGGGAGGGGGAAAAACATGGGTGAAAGACGGTGTCAAAGATCCTGTCAGTTATGCAGCAAAGACAGATACATGTTTACGCACATGTGTGTGTAATCTGTGCTAACGTTACATATATCATGTAAATTCTTCTTAACTAATCCTTTCTGCCGCCTTTAGCAGGATCCAGGTTGGAAGACTTTTTCACAAAGAAACAGGAATCAGGTGGCCTCCATTGCAAACCCCAGGCAGGACTGTGGTGCTTGGAACAGAAAAACACAAACTTCAGATTGTTACAGATACGTTTTCAGTTAACAATATCATAGGTGCATAGCTGAAATACTAACTTTATATTACACTATTATGCTGAAGTTAGGGAGGCCCATTCAACTGGGGTTTGATAGAATAAGTATTTTTAAATGAATACAACTTTGTTCACCATTGTAATGGCTACTCCCATTCAGCTAATTTAAAGTAAAGAAACGGTAGAAATTTGACTTGTTGACATGAGATCAAGAAGCTTTAGCCTGGAAATGTTTTCTTGTGAATCAACCATCAAATAGTTTAGTTGAACCATGGCTAAAATATTCAGGGCTTTCTGAGGCCAAATGGACTAGCTGTTTTTTTCATGCTTCCCATCTCCTTGTTAATATTATATAGAGACCTCCTCAGAGGCAAAAAAAAAAAAAAAAAAAAAAAATTGGAAACAAACTTCAGTTCGTTAATTACAGGGCTCATGATGTGAACATTGTACTTAGATCGGGCCTCAGCTCAGTTAAAGAAAAATATATGATTTATTACTAAATTACCCCGAGTGTCTGTGGTAAATTGCAGAAATGACCATAGTTCTTTGCAGCTACTCCCTTTAAGAGATGGAGTTATTCCTCCATTCCTTGAATCTGGGCTGACCTTGTAACTTGCTGTGGCCAACAGAATTTGGCAGAGTGATGTACTGGTTCTGAATCCAAGCTTCAAGAGACCTTGTGTACTTCTTCCCTTTCTCACTCTTTACTGTCATGTGAACAAGCCTAGGCTAAACTGCTATGTGATGAGAGAATGGTCCAGTTATCCTTGTTGTCCCCAGATGTCACCTGATCAACATCCAGACATGTAAGCTAGGTTAGTCCAGATGGCCAGTACCCAGACATTAAGATCAGTCAAGTCTGACCCAGATCAGCTGGACCACCCAGCCAACCTGTAGACTCGTGAAAAATGATAAATGGTGGGTGTTTTAAACCACTATCTTTTATGGGTGCTTTGTAATATAGCAAAAGCTAACTGGGACAGGAGCTATTCTTAATAAATTATTGAGAAGCTTAATTTGCTCAAATCTCCCACTTTTTGAGAAATTTACTGAGGTTTGACTGCAGGTATTTAAATGACAGTTATACAAGCAACAAAACAGCTAGACTTTGTCTACAACTGTAGAATTTTATTTGTGTTTTATTTATATTTATTATAAATTATACAGATATAACATAGATTAAATAGGGTATTATTTTCTAACTTTATGATATTAGAAAGATTATTTGAATATTAAAGAATATTAATGATATTAAGCTTTTAAAAGCAGGAAAGGAAACAAAAGATAGTTTCCTTCACTGTTTGCCTTATATTTTAGAACTTATACCAAAAATAGGAGGGAGTTGAGCAATTTTTTGTCCATGTCGCATTACTATTTTACCGCTAATTACAACTATGTGGTAAAATCGTCCGTCCTAAAATTAAAGATATTCAGACCAAGATATAAAATAAATTATTTTTAAACATTTTTAAAAGGACTATATCAGCAAATAAAGAGTAATAGGACCACTATTTACTCTCATATTATAGTGTCGATCATTAGTGGTTTAGATTCAGCTAATTTCTATTGGGATCAGCAAAGAGCAAACTGTGACTAATTATCTAATCTATACCTCCAGGGTTTTAGTTATGGTCTCTTGTTCAATTAAAAATATTCACATGCGATACAAGACTGTCTGAGATTTAAAAAAATGTAGGGGTACATTGACTAATTAAGCACAGTTTGTTATTATACTAATTAACATGTCTCATTTGGAACACTGCCAAAGAGCAATGGTCAGTATGAAAATAGATATCCTATCTTTCAAGTGAAAACATTATATTTTATTCATGATAAAATGCAGATAGAAGTCAACTGAATCCATTCTGGCATGATATTATTAACATTTACTAAAATAATTTTTAAGAGAATAATATAAGAGCAATAAGAATTTCATGATTGATTAGCACAAGCAAATCTTTGGGCATCTTTCACAGTTTCAGGGCTAAAATGAGCAAGTTAAGATAAGCATAGTGTGTTTATTTCTTTTTATTCATTTAACAGCCACTTACATGATTTACTCTATGGCAGTTACTGTTATAAGTGTCTATGAATATTAGCTCCTTTAATCTTCATAACAACCCTACATATACAATTATTATGTTCATTTTACAAATCTAAACATTGAGCCAAAGAGAAAAATTAAGACAAAGAGAGGTAAAGAAACTTGACCAAGTTTAAATGGTTAGTATGCAGCAGAATATGGATTTTAAGCCAGGAAGTCTGATTCTTATCATCCATATTTTAATGACTATTCTATAACATAATTTTGCTTTCTGAGTTTATCACATTGATGTGATTAAATGTTTGGTCTCCTATCCCAGAAAAGAGATAATATTTCTTTTCTTAAGCCATTGAGATCATTTCCCTGGTATGGGCTATTTTCAGCTATTCTATGTAATCTTTTGTATGATCTTGCTTTCACAATGCCCAGAGTTGATTTTGCCATCCTTAAAGATCGAAAGGAATGCTAGATATACAGATGAAGGCTGGAAATGTCTTTCAAATATCTGACATGTAACCTATCCAATGCCAGATATAGAAAAGTTCTTCAGTACTTGAGTCAATAATATTACTTATTTACTGAATTATATAATATATATGCATTAAAACTAAATTTCACAGCATTGAGAAACACTCCTAATACTCAGTATTCTAGTTGCCTAAAACTCAAAGTGAAGCAACAGATGGAGAGGAGGATACATAGAGTCGCCAGGTGTGCTTGCTAATTATCATGTACTACTGTAGGCACAAGCACTGTATGTAAATTGTCAGTTGTATATTATATTTATCACCAATGTCATCCTTTATCTGCAGGCTATTTTCAGAAGCTAAGTACTCTGCCCAAACTATTAACCACTTCATTTAGTCCAAAGTGGAAAGGGGGCTTTTATGAGTAGAAACGCATGGAGGTGGCAGTCGAGTTCATAATTTAGCAATGCATCATGATTCCTTAACTTTCCCATTTAAATATTCTACTTTGTGGGCAAATATAGATTCTCTTTCAAATTATAGCCATAAACTATTATCTCCAGGAAATAAAAAATTATTCTAATGTGGCATAGCACCAAGATATTATTTCTCAGTCAACTTTTAGCTGTATTTTTCCTTAGGGCAATATTTAATGCTGCCATTATAAGATAGTTTGACAGGACATAATTTCTGTAAACCTAAATGCTGCAAGGGATTTTTTTTTGAGATAAACTCAACCATATTGTGGAAAAATTAAATTAGCTTTTTTAAACATGGGAAGTTATGTTCAATAGAAGGACATATGATTAATATTCAGACAAGACAATACAATTTCAGCTGAAACAATATTATTTCTGCAATACTCTATTAAAATGAATCCAAATTTTATATGTTAAAGAAGAATATGTAGACAGATGATAGTTAGAAATATTAGTGTAGGCATCATTTAGAAATTAATTATTTTTAAAGTCAAGAATAAAATTAAATAGCAAAAGAGTTGGTATTAAAGAATATCAGGTATTCTGTCAACAAGTGTTTGAAGACCCATATAGGTGAAGCAGTAAGAAGCAAATTTGGTGGCACAATAGCAGTGGGTGAAGCTGTGAGTGTCTTTTCTGTTTCTTTTCCTATGACTTTTCTCCTGTCTTTGCACCTGTGACAACAGAATGAGGAGGAAAAAGTGAGAAGTTTACTGTTGGGTAAATTTTAAGGGAGATTATGTATAACAAACATGGAGAAGTTAAACAGGTTACTGATGTTTCAAGACAGAGGTCTCTTTTTTCTGGAAGGGTCTGTAGGGCACACACAGATCAGCTGCAGCCTGTATGAAGTCAGGGGGACTTATTCAAGTCAGAGGGACTTATTCTGAGGACTTAATGAGCTTAAGGTCTGCCAGAACAGTCAACCACAAGTAAGATAAATTCGCTTCAGCGTGCTAGAAAGAAAATGAAAACCTAATTTGAGTTATTGTCTACATTTCAAGGGAAAATGTAAAGAGATTTTGAATTGGACAATTCCGATTCAAAGTGAAAGTGAAAGTGAAAAACAAGGAAAGATATCAACATGAGGAGGGAAGATCATAAAAGGTGAGGCGCAAATAACAATGATCCAAGTAAATGCAGGTTAATACCAGGATGATATATTGTTCTTTGCCCATTAAATGAAAAGATTTTTAAAATGGTAAATTAAAATACTAAGTATGATATAGTGCCGTGGTTATCAAAAAGTGATCCACGGACCCCTAGGAATCCCCAAGAACTTACAAAAACCACATGGTCAAAGCATTTTCATAATAACACCATGACATCACTTGCCCTTTCACGCTCATTCTCTCACAAGTGTACTGGAGAGTTTTCTACAGGTTACTTAGTGTGTGATGAGTCATCACTCTGATAACTAATGGAATGTGTGCTTTGTTGTTTACAGTTTTTTCTAGTTTTAATTTTTAATATGGTAAATATAGATAGCTCTGACTCACATAAATGAAAGCTCTCTGGGGTCCTCAATAAGTTTTAAGAATCTAAAAGGATATGGTGACTAAAAAGATTGAGGGCTGCATGTATTGTTGTAATGAGCACATCAACAACCTTTCTGAGTGTAAAGTACTTAAAAATAATCATTTCCTTGATCTAGTACTTCCACTGATAACAATCAAAGCTCAAGTAATATTCAGAAAGCAGACTAAATATTAATTGCAATGATAAAAATCACAATATTAAAGTAGTAAAATATTGCAATTACCCAACAAATGGAAATTTTTTTTAAAAAGCTACTAAATCCAGGGAATCAAACATTCAGGGATTTAAGAAATGATTTACAAACAATAGCAGTGTTAAAATAATAAACCCTAATAAAATGACTGTGGTTTATCTGCCTGTCAAGGGGGCAGGCTTGTGTAATGGTTAGAAGCAAGCCCTGCCACAGCTTAAACTGTTGGCTATTATGTGACATTTTACAGGCAACTTAATCTGTTTAAAACACAGACTCTACATTTACCATTTGAGCACTATACTGGTTCCTACGAAATAGGGTTGTTGTATTAAATGAGGCGTTGTATGTAGCATTTAGAATGAAGGTTGGTACATTGATCAATAAATGTTAGTTATTGTAAATATCTATGTAAAATATTAAAAATTAAGCTAAAAGTTATTCATTATTCAACAAACGTTTGTTAAACTTGGGTCAGATCTGAGAACAAAAAAATCCCCAAGGTACCATTGTGGAACACACATTAGAGATGGTTCTTTTTGGATGGTAGTGTTGTAAGTAATTTTTTTCCTGTAGATATTAGCATATTTTCCAAATTTTCTACCATGGGCAATATTGATTTTAGCAGAAACATATATTAAACATAGAAGAGACAAATAACTTTGTTTTTGATCAATTTTTCCATTTTTAATTTAGAAAAATCTAAATTTATAAAGGAATTATGTGGTTTATATTAGGAAAAAGAAAATACATTTTCTAAGGAACTATGATTAGCAATTATACAGTATCTAGCTACTCTTTTTAAAACTTAAAACCAGTAGAATCAAAATAATTGTATAATATCTGGAAAATAGAATTTGGGGATAGGTTAAATACACTAAATAAAAGTCATATGGTTAATGGTTAATTAAATAAGTAACATGATGTTTCAAGTTTTCTGAAATACAATTTTCAATATCCATAAAATATTGGAAATGTTTATACCATCTGACAAAATAATTCCACCTTTTGGAATCTATGACAAGTAAATTATTAGAAGAATCTAAAAACACTTAGGTGAAAAAGTATTTATCAAGGCACTAACTTCTAAATGAAAAAAAAGATAAAGAAACAACTTAAATATCAAAAAAGAGGGAAAGATTAAATTAATTGTAAGACACTTATAAAGCAGAATTTAATATAGTTTTTTAATATCATTAAAAAACACATTAATGGTGCTGAGGAATAATTTCTAATGATGGTGTTATGGACTTAATGCTGTGTCTCCCAAAATTCATAGGCTAAAATCCTAAACCCCAAATTGATGATATTAAGGGGTGGGGGACTTTATGAGATGATTAGGTTATGAGGGTGGAGCCCTCTTCAATGAGATTAGTGCCATTATACAAGAAACCCCCCCATGAGTTCCCTCATCCCATCCACCATGTGAGGACAGGAGAAGGTGGCTGTCTATGAACCAGGAAGCAAGCTCTTACTAGACAGATTATGCAGACACCTTGATCTCAGACTCCCCAGCCTCCAAAACTGGGAGAAATAAATGTTTGTTATTTAAGCCACCCACTCTATGGTATTTTTGTTATAGTAGCCCAAACAGACTAAGACAAATAGGGAAATGTTCATGATAGAGTATTAAATAGAAATGCAGGCTGCACATGGTATAAAAACTGGATGTCCACCACACACAGTCATAAATATGCACCCTCACTCACTGCCCCTCTCCATATGCTTAGAAAAGAAGCCTGAAAGGAAATATTCTCAAATATTATAGCAATTATATTTTTAAAATATTTTAATGTAAGCTTGTTTTATTTTTATAATCTGAACAAACAGGCATAAGAATGAAAATACCACAAATATGTTATTTATCCTGAAGACTGTGCAGTTTTCTCACTTTTGTATTGAGACTATGCAATGGTATCAGATCTTTTTGGAAGAAAAACACTCTATTAGGGTCCCAGTTCCCATGACAAAGCTGTTATCTTTAATCCCTCCTTCATTCTAGGCATCTGCAGCCAACATGTCACCAAGTCCTGTCGTAACCTTCTAAATATCTTTAAACAGCTCCCAACTTTGTCCTCTCTCCACCTTCTCTTCTGTTTAGCATAAATCTAAATCCTCAGGTTTTCTCACAACTTGTTGTGTTGCCTCTAACTGTGATTGCTGCCACATTCTCGCACTCTCCCATTCTCATTTTCACAGAGTTCCCAGGAGCCTTTTCTCAAAGACCTGTCTTCTTATGTCACTCCCCTGCTTAAAATCTTTCAAAAATTATTTTGCTCATATCACAAGGCTCTTCTAATCTGATCCCTGATTACTGTTCCAGCTCCATGACTTACCCTACCTGCAGTCTACCAAATCATTTGCTTTCCCAAGCAACCAATGCATCGTTTCAA
This sequence comes from Grampus griseus, assembly GCF_964374135.1. Lineage (NCBI taxonomy): Eukaryota > Metazoa > Chordata > Mammalia > Artiodactyla > Delphinidae > Grampus > Grampus griseus. The sequence goes on from NC_138998.1 coordinate 104,055,065, forward strand.
AGTTCCATGCTTTTGTCCTGCTTATTACCACTCCTGGAATGTGTGTCACCACCTATGAACTTAATTAACAGCAGCTCAATTTTCAAGATTCAGGTAAAAATGCCTTTCTCCCTTATCCTTCTCTGACAGCTCCTAAGAGGACTTTGAGTGTTCTTTCTCCATGCTCCCAGAACACCACTATCCTAACTTTGCACTCTGGTACTGTGATTGTTTGCTTAGCAATCTCTCTCTGGCTCTTTTAAGCTTCCTTATCCCCAGAACTTGGAAAATCATCTGACACTTGAAAGTTCTCATAAAATATCTGGCCTTCATAAACACTTCCCTTCTCTGAGCTCCATTTCTCTTCTAAGTTTTTCCCTTGGCAGAAGTTTCCTCTATCAGAGTACCCTAAGACTGCAGGTTAATGGTTTAACAAGGGAACTCCTTCTAAATATGCAGTACTAGTGAGAAGGGCTTTTGTAACCCAATCTCCTGATTGCTATTTCCATAAAGAACTGTTATACAAATGGTTAATCTGATATTATTTAAAGTAGTCCACGAATCTCTAGGCTCACAGGAAAAAAAAGACATTCTGTGGTGAAATGCGCATAGACAATACTGAATATTGTATTATCTTCTTGGAGAATAATGGTGCCTATACATTTGTAAAAAGTGTTGAAAGTTCCCGCAGGAAAGAAACATTTAGTTTTAATTCAGGATTTTTCCAAATCACTTACTAGGGACTCTGCTTTTAACTCAGAAATAAATAAATAAATAAATAAATAAATAAATAAATAAATAAATAAATAAATAAATAAATAAATAGTACCTATGAACATTCCAGGGGACTACAGTTTTGATGGAGAGCAAAAATTTCTCTTAGACCCCAAGCACTGACAATGACTTATAGATTTATTTTTTTAAACATCTTTATTGGAGTATAATTGCTTTACAATGGTGTGTTAGTTTCTGCTTTATAACAAAGTGAATCAGCTGTACATATACATATATCCCCATATCTCCTCCCTCTTGTGTTTCCCTCCCACCCCTCTAGGTGGTCACAAATCACCGAGCTGATCTCCAGGTGCTATGCGGCTACTTCCCACTAGCTATCTATTTTGTATTTGGTAGTGTATATATGTCCATGCCACGTTCTCACTTCATCCCAGCTTACCCTTCCCCCTCCCCGTGTCCTCAAATCCATTCTCTACATCTGCATCTTTATTCCTGTCCTGCCCCTGTGTTCTTCAGAACCTTCTTTTTTTTTTTTTAGATTCCATATATATGTGTTAGTATATGTTATTTGTTTTTCTCTTTCTGACTTACTTCACTCTGTATGACAGTCTCTAGGTCCATCCACCTCACTACAAATAACTAATTTTCATGTCTTTTTATGGTTGAGCAATATTCCATTGTAGATATGTGCCACATCTTCTTTATCCATTTATCTGTCAATGGACACTTAGGTTGCTTCCATGTCCTGGTTACTGTAAATAGAGCTGCAATGAACATTGTGGTACATGACTCTTTTTGACTTTCTCTGGGTATATAACCAGTAGTGGGATTGCTGGGTCGTATGTAAGTGCTATTTTTAGTTTTTTAAGGACCCTTCATACTGTTCTCCATAGTGGCTGTAACAATTTACGTTCCCACCAACAGTGCAAGAGGGTTCCCTTTTCTCCACACCCTCTCCAGCATTTATTGTTTGTAGATATTTTGATGATGGCCGTTCTGACTGGTGTGAGGGGATACCTCACTGTAGTTTTGATTTGCATTTCTCTAATGATTAGTGATGCTGAGCATTCTTTCATGTGATTGTTGGCAATCTGTATATCTCCTTTGGAGAAATGTCTATTTAGGTCTTCTGACCATTTTTGGATTGGGTTGTTTGTTTTTTTTTTTTTTTGATATTGACCTGCATGAGCTGCTTGTAAATTTTGGAGATTAATCCTTTGTCAGTTGCTTCGTTTGCAAATAATTTCTCTCATTCGGAGGGTTGTCTTTTGGTCTTGTTTATGGTTTCCTTTGCTGTGCAAAATCTTTTAAGTTTCATTAGGTCCCATTTGTTTATTTTTGTTTTTATTTCCATTTCTCTAGGGGGTGGGTCTGAAAAGATCTTGCTATGATTTATGTCATAGAGTGTTCTCCCTGTATTTCCCTCTAAGAGTTTTATAGTGTTTGGCCTTATATTTAGGTCTTTGATCCATTTTGAGTTTATTTTTGTGTATGGTATTAGGGAGTGTTCTAATTTCATTCTTTTGCATGTAGCTGTCCAGTTTTCCCAGCACCACTTACTGAGGATGCTGTCTTTTCTCCATTGTATATTCTTGCCTCCTTTATCAAAAATAAGGTGACCATATGTGCGTGGGTTTATCTCTGGGCTTTCTAACCTGTTCCATTGATCTGTATTTCTGTTTTTGTGCTAGTACCATATTGTCTTGATTACTGTAGCTTTGTAGTATAGTCTGAAGTCAGGGAGCCTGATTTCTCCAGCTCCATATTTCTTTCTCAAGATTGCTTTGGCTATTTGGGGTCTTTTGTGTTTCCATTCAAATTATGAATTTTTTTGTTCTGGTTCTGTGAAAAATGCCATTGGTAGTTTGATAGGGATTGCATTGAATTTGTAGATTGCTTTGGGTAGTATAGTCATTTTCATAATGTTGATTCTTCCAATCCAAGAACTTGGTATATTTCTCCGTTTGTATCATCTTTCATTTCTTTCATCAGTGTCTTATAGTTTTCTGCATACAGGTCTTTTGTCTCCTTAGGTATGTTTATTCCTAGGTATTTTATTCTTTTTGTTGCAATGGTAAATGGGAGTGTTTCTTTAATTTCTCTTTCTGATCTTTTATTGTTAGTGTGTAAGAATACAAGAGATTTCTGTGCATTAATTTTGTATCCTGCTACTTTACCAAATTCATTGATTAGCTCTAGTAGCTTTCTAGTAGAATCTTTCTCTATGTATAGTATCATGGCATCTGAAAACAGTGACAGTTTTACTTCTTTTCTGATTTGGATTCCTTTTATTTCTTTTTCTTCTCTGATTGCTGTGGCTAAAACCTCCAAAACTATGTTGAATAATAGTGATGAGAGTGGACAACCTTGTCTCGGTCCTGATCTTTGTGGAAATGGTTTCAGTTTTTCACCATTGAGAACAATGTTGGCTGTGGGTTTGTTATATATGGCCTTTATCATGTTGAGGTAAGTTCCCTCTATGCCTACTTTCTGGAGGGTTTTTCTCATAAATGGGTGTTGACTTTTCTCTAAAGCTTTTTCTGCATCTACTGAGATTATCATATGGTTTTTCTCCTTTGATTTGTTAATATGTGTTCATCACATTGATTGATTTGAGTATGTGAAGGATCTTGGCATTGCTGGGATAAACCCCACTTGACCATGATGTATGATCATTTTAATGTGCTGTTGGATTCTGTTTGCTAGTATTTTGTTGAGTATTTTTGCATCTAAGTTCATCAGTGATATTGGCCTGTAGATTTCTTTCTTTGTGACATCTTTGTCTGGTTTTGGTATCAGGGTGATGGTGGCCTCATAGAATGAGTTTGGGAGTGTCCCTCCCTCTGCTATATTCTGGAAGATTTTGAGAATGATAGGTTTTAGCTCTTCTCTAAATGTTTGATAGAATTCCCCTGTGAAGCCATCTGGTCCTGGGCTTTAGTTTGTTGGAAGATTTTTAATCACAGTCTCAATTTCAGTGCTTGTGATTGGTCTGTTTATACTTTCTATTTCTTCCTGGTTCAGTCTTGGAACGTTGTACTTTTCTAAGCATTTGTCTAGTTCTTCCAGGTTGTCCACTTTATTGGCATATAGTTGCTTGTAGTAATCTCTCATAATCCTTTGTATTTCTGCAGTGTCAATTGTTACTTCTCCTTTTTCATTTCTAATTCTATTGATTTGAGTCTTCTCCCTTTTTTTCTTGATGAGTCTGACTAATGATTTATCAATTTTGTTTATCTTCTCAAAGAACCAGCTTTTACTTTTATTGATCCTTGCTATTTTTTCCTTCATTTCTTTTTCATTTATTTCTGATCTGTTTTTTATGATTTCTTCTGCTAACTTTGAGGGTTTTTTTTGTTCTATTTTCTCTAATTGCTTTAGGTGTAAGTTTAGGTTGTTTATTTGAGGTGTTTCTTGTTTCTTCAGGTAGGATTTTATTGCCATAAATGTCTCTCTTCGAATTGCTTTTGTGCATCCCAAGGTTTTGGGTTGTTGTGTTTTCATTGTCATTTTTTTCTAGGTATTTTTTGATTTCTTCTTTGAATTCTTCAGTGATCTCTTGGTTATTAAGTAGTGTATTGCTTAGCCTCCATGTGTTTGTATTTGTTACAGATTTTTTCCTGTAGTTGACATCTAGTCTCATAGCGTTGTGGTCAGAAAAGATACTTGATACGATTTCAATTTTCTTAAATTTACCAAGGCTTGAGTTTTAACCCAAGATATGATCTATCCTGGAGAATGTTCCATAAGCACTTGAGAATAAAATGTATTCTGTTGTTTTTGGTTGAAAGGTCCTTAATAATATATTATATATATATATTATTATTAAAAATAATAATAATAATAAATATCTATTAAGTCCCTCTTGTTTAATGTATCATTTAAAGCTTGTGTTTCCCTATTTATTTTCATTTTGGATGATTTGTCCATTGGTGAATGTGTGGTGTTAAAGTCCCCTACTCTGACTGTGTTACTGTCGATTTCCCCTTTTATGGCTGTTAGCATTTGCCTTATGTATTGAGGTGCTCCTATTTTGGGTGCATAAATACTTACAATTGTTATATCTTCTTCTTGGATTGATCCCTTGATCATTAGGTAGTGTACTTCTTTGCCTCTTGTAATAGTCTTTATTTAAACTCTATTTTATCTGATGTGAGAATTGCTACTCCATCTTTCTTTTGATTTCCATTTGCATGGGATATCTTTTTCCATCCCCTCACTTTCAGTCTGTATGTGTCCCTAGGTCTGAAGTAGGTGTCTTGTAGACAGCATATAAGGGTCTTGTTTTTGTAACCATTCAGCCAGTCCATGTCTTTTGGTTGGAGCATTTAATCCATTTACATTTAAGGTAATTATCGATATGTATGTTCCTATTACCATTTTCTTAAATGTTTTGGGTTTGCTTTTGTAGGTCTTTTCCTTCTCTTGTGTTTCCTGCCTAGAGAAGTTCCTTTAGCATTTGTTGTAAAGCTCATTTGGTGGTGCTGAATTCTCTTAGCTTTTGCTTGTCTGTGAAGGTTTTGATTTCTCCGTCAAATCTGCATGAGATTCTTGCTGGGTAGAGTAATCTTTGTTGTAGATTTTTCCCTTTCATCACTTTAAATATTTCCTGCCACTCCCTTCTGGCTTGGAGAGTTTCTGCTGATAGATCAGCTTTTAACCTTATAGGGATTCCCTTGTATATTATTTGTTGTTTTCCCCTTGCTGCTTTTAATATTTTTTCTTTGTATTTAATTTTTGATAGTTTGATTAATATGTGTCTTGGCATGTTTCTCCTTTGGTTTATCCTGAATGGGACTCTCTGCGCTCCCTGGACTTGATTGACTATCTCCTTTCCCATATTAGGGAAGTTTCCAACTATAATCTCATCAAATACTTTCTCAGTCCCTTTTTTTCCTCTTCTTCTTCTGGAACCTGTATAATTTGAATGTTGATGTGTTTAATGTTGTCCCAGAAGTCTCTAAGACTGTCCTCAATTCTTTTCATTATTTTTTCTTTGTTCTGCTCTGCAGTAGTTATTTCCACTATTTTATGTTCAGGTGACTTATCCATTCTTCTGCCTCAGTTATTCTGCTATTGATTCATTTAAATAATTTTAAATTTCTTTTATTGTGTTGTTCATCATTGTTTGTTTGCTCTTTAGTTCTTCTAGGTCCTTGTTAAATGTTTCTTGTATTTTCTCCATTCTATTTCCAAGATTTTGGATCATCTTTACTATCATTACTCTGAATTCTTTTTCAGGTAGACTGTCTATTTCCTCTTCATTTGTTTAGTCTGGTGGGTTTTTACCTTGCTCCTCCATCTGCTGTGTGTTTCTCTATCTTCTCATTTTGCTTAACTTACTGTGTTTGGGGTCTCCTTTTCACAGGCTACAGGTTTGTAGTTCCCTTTGCTTTTGGTGTTGGCCCCCAGTGGCTAAGCTTGGTTCAGTGGGTAGTGTAGGCTTCCTGATGGAGGGGACCAGTGCCTGTGTTCTGGAGATGTGGGTGTATATTGTCCTTCTGGTTGGCAGGACCACATCCAGTGGTGTGTTCTGGCGTGTCTGTGGCCTTATTATGATTTTAGGCAGCCTCTCTGCTAATGGATGGGGCTGTGTTCTTGTCTTGCTAGTTTTTTGGCATAGGGTGTCCAGCACTGTAGCTTGCTGGACATTGAGTGCAGCTGACTCTTAGCATTGAGATGGACATATCTGGGAGAGCTTTCACTATTATCACATGGAGCTGGGATGTCTCTTGTGGATCAGTGTCCTGAACTTGGGTCTCCCACCTTAGAGGCACAGGCCTGACACCCGGAAGGAGCACCAAGACCATATCAGCCACACAGCTCAGAAGAAAAGGGAGAAAAAGAGAAAGAAAGAAAGAAATTAAATTTAAAAGTTATTAAAATAAAAAAATAATTATTAAAATTAAAAAAATTAAGAGTAATTAAAAAAAAGAAAAGAAAAAAGAAAGAAAGAAGAGAGCAACCAAACCAAAAAAACAAATCCACCAATGATAGCAAGCTCTAAAAACTATACTAAGAAAAAAAACACAAAAAAACAGACGGACAGAACCCTAGGACAAATGGTAAAAGGAAAGCTATACAGACCAAATCACACAAAGAAGCATACACCTACACACTCACAAAAAGAGAAAAAGGAAAAAAAAAAACACATATGTATCTATACATAAAAACAAAAAGGAGGAAGAGAGCAACCAAATCAGTAAACTAATCTCCCAATGATAATAAACTCTAAATATTAAACTAAGATAAACATAAATCTAGAAACAAATTAGATGCAGAAAGCAAACCCCAAGTCTACAGTTGCTCCCAAAGTCCACCGCCTATATTTTGGTATGATTCTTTGTCTCTCCAGGTATTCAGTGTACATCAAATTGATCATGGAGATTTAATCCACTCTTCCTGAGGCTGCTAGGAGAAATTTCCCTTTCTCTTCTTTGTTCCCACAGCTCCTGGGGTTCAGCTTTGGATTTGTGCACCGTGTGTTCTCCTGGGGAAGTTATCCCTGGATCACGGGACCCTGGCAGTGGCTGGCTGCACAGGCTCCTGGGAGGGGAGGTGTGGATAGTGACTTGTGCTCGCACACAGGCTTCTTGGTGGCTGCAGTAGCAGCCTTAGCGTTTCATGCCTGTCTCTGGGGTCCACACTGATAGCCACGGCTCTCGCCTGTCTGTGGAGCTTGTTTAGGCAGTGCTCTGAATCCCCTCTCCTCACGCACCATGAAACAATGGTCTCTTGCCTCTTAGGCAGGTCCAGTCTTTTTTCCCAGACTCCCTCCTGGCTAGCTGTGGCGCACTAGCCCCCTTCAGGCTGTGTTCACGCAGCCAAGCCCAGGCCTCTCCCTGGTATCTGACCTCAGAAGTCCGAGCCTCAGCTCCCAGCCCCCGCCCGGTCTGGCGGGTGAGCAGACAAGCCTCTCGGGCTGGTGAGTGCTGGTCGGCAGCGATCCTCTGTGCGGGAATCTCTCTGCTTTGCCCTCTGCACCCCTGTTGCTGCGCTCTCCTCCGCGGCTCCGAAGCTTTCCCCCTCCGCCACCCGCAGTCTCCGCCCGCGAAGGGGCTTCCTAGTGTGTGGAAACCTTCCCTCCTTCACAGCTCCCTCCCACTGGTGCAGGTCCCGTTCCAATTCTTTTGTCTCTGCTTTTTCTTTTTTCTTTTGCCCTACCCAGGTACGTGGGGAGTTTCTTGTTTTTTCGGAAATCTGAGGTCTTCTGCCAGCGCTCCGTAGGTGTTCTGTAGGAGTTGTCCCACATATAGATGTATTTCTGATGTATTTGTGGGGAAGAAGGTGATCTCCACGTCTTATTCCTTCACCATCTTGTAGGTCTCTCTAAAGATGTTTTAGAATGCTTATGCATTTGCTAAGTCAAATGCAAGAGAACGTCCTGTTTTAGCCTATTTTCTCATTTAACTTGTCATTTTTAAAAATTAATATTCAATTCAATTAATTTGACTTTCCCAACAAATCCAAGATGAAAATAATAATTATATTTTAATTTTGTATGTTTAAAAAATACATAAATTTTAATCTGAGGACTACACTATTATTGTCTGAACTTCTTTTTTTGTGGCATTTTTTTTCAACCCTTAGAATTATATTTCTAGAATATATTGTGAACTCATTGTCAGACTAGTACTTCCTAGAGAACAGATTCTCTCCTTTATCCTTATACCCTCTGTCCTTAGCAGGGTACCTGGCATGGTGAGCACATTTAATACATTTTTTTGACTAGATGTATAAATTAAGAACTTCTAAATATTAGTATCTTCTATTTGGAAATTTACCTTTTTCTTTTCTTCAAGGTTGTATTCTTTGTATTTTAGATTGGTTGTTTCTATTTAAATGTATTAAGACCCTAAGGGATCATTTTCATCTAATTTTATTCAGATGGTTCCAGTCTTAAAAACAAACACAATCTTTCAAATCATTTACCGTTACTAATTTTTGGCCATTTTCCATACTTCTTTGTCTCAACTTCTGGGATATTTTATTGGCTTGATTTTTTAAAGCTAAGTCACAGTTTTAGTGACAGAATGAAGAGTTGGGAGGAAGTTTTAGAGACCTAGTAATCCACTAAGTAAATTTAGAGATGTAATAATTGTGTGTCAAATAATTTGCACATGTTTCTAAAAATAAATAACTGCAAAGTTAGGACTAGAACCCAGATCTAGATTACATTTCTTCAGGCTTCTTTCCATTATAATCCTAAATTTTGAAGGTTTTTCCCCTGTTTTTTTTTCTTTAAGCTGTTCATTTATTTAAAAACCATATACTGAGGGCAAACGTTTTGCCTGGTATTGTGAGGGTCATCATTAATAAACAAGAACACATGGAAAGGTCATCGTTTGATTTGAATAGACACACATGGCAGTTAGAAATATGGAAATGTTCTCTCTCCCATGTGTAATACTTCTCAATTTTTTTCAGATTTGTTGTTTTGAATCTTAAACAAGCTGATTCAGCCTAGTGTTCTGAATTTCTTTACGACTTTTTAAATTATAGCCTTCCCTTGAGAAACTTGATTAATTCATATTGCTGGAATTATCACCTTAGTGCAAATGACATATGGTTTCATTCTGTTTCTAGTCTCTCTGGTTTGGAACATATTTTTGAAACACTAATAGATTTCTTATCTTGTAAGCCTCTAATGTTTTGACATTAAACATAGGCATTAAAAAATGTAGCAGTGTTAATTGAGAATGGTAATCAGGATGTCACCACAGGGTCCTATTTCGTGAGAGTTAATGTAACTCAATTATGTGTGGTATCCTTAGATGGAAGTTTAACAATGAGCTATTGTTTTAATTTTATATTGTTTCTATGTAAAACTGTGCTCTTTGTAAAATAACAGTATTTAAAGCTTGCAAAATATAAGTAATACTTAATTGCTACTATAGTAGATGGTAGTGTTTACTAACATTCTCAGGTTTAATCCTTTTAAAGGATATTTTGATATTTTAAATGCACATATTCCTTGTAATATTTCTTTTTACTGTTTAAAGAAAACTACTTGCACTTAAGCTTGAGAATTCAGTTAAATATTGTAAAAACTGCCAATCAGCAGAACAAGACAATATTAATAATAGCTGGTTTCACTAAAAAGCCCATTTTTTAAAAAATGAGATTTAAATCTAAGAGTCTTCTTCATCAAATTCATTTTCTCCTTTTCTACACTGGCTCTACCTTTGAGTTAATATCTCCAGTGTGAAACTGGGGCCAAGTGTAGAAATATCACAGTGGTTGAAAGGGCTCTTCACAGAAGATAGTGAGTTCATTGTAATGAAAATTATCAAGGTCAATGCTATTTGACTCTGGCAGGAGATTCTACAACCTGCATCTTTAAAATTAATAAGGACAAATTGAAATGATGGGTATTAAATCTGCTCCTGGAATTCTGGGAAAAGCAAATTTTATTCCAGAAAATCTTTTGGGAAGGCAACTTGGTGATTTGTCTTTTCAGTACTTGATTCTGGTTCTTTCCCTTATATTTTTGTTTTGTTTTTTAGAAAAGGCCTTTCACACCTCATGCTTTGCTTTTTCATTGGTCATTTTCTTTCTATCCTCTCAACATTACTCCTCTACTTGTTACATTTTGGATTTTGTCTCTCTACCTCCCCCACCCCAACCCATATAATACTCTTTGGTTCTGTCCCTTCAGAGGCTTAATTTATTTGCTAAAATTAGCTGATAGGACAGGTACTTTGATTCAGTTCCTGGTCTCTGCATCAGGTTGAGAAGTTTTAGCTACAAATTACAGAACACCCCAGTTTATGGTGGCTTACACATTGAGTCAGGAAATTATTTCACATAACCAAAGTCCATAAACAGAGCAGGTCAGAGGATAGTATGATCAGATACTCAATAATGTCTTTGGGTACCTCTGTTTTCTCTGTCATTCTGTCATCCTCAGTGTCAACTTCACATTGAGCTTATTTTCTTTGTGCTTGCACATGAAAGGGAAGGATTGTAACTTTTATGGAAAGAAAATCTTCCTCAAATGTCCTCAACTGACTTCTCATGTCCCACAGTCTAGGTTAGATATTGGACATGGGATTTCCATGATTGGTTTAGAAAATCCATTTGGGCATCCACTACTAGCATATGGACTCGGGGAGAGTGTATACTATCTAACTCGTGACTATTCCAGATGCCTAGATATTATCTGGCACATAATAGGGTTTCACCTTATAATTTTGAGTAGATATTCAAACCCTCATGACTACTACATATGGCAGGTAACTACAGATAATGCTCCCAGAAAATCAGCTAAAAGACCATCTGTTCATTGTCTCCCCACGCTTTCCTCCTCTCCTTGAAATCCCTATCCATGCAGTCAACTCTGCTTTAATTCCTAGACCAATCTGGACTTAAAAGTTTAAGTGTGCCCCTTTCTTGTCTTTAAATCCTTCATTAGTATGGATGGGATTAATAATACCTACCTTAAAGAGTGCTTGTGAGGATTAGAAAAAATGTAGGCATAGCATCTGACACTGTGCCAAACATATAGATGGAATCTGATCAATGGTAGTATTATTTTCTGAACTCTTTGTACCAAACTAACTAATATCATGATATCCTCCCAGGCTCTCTCCTGTGCCACTGGTTACATTTGTGGCAAACCTGACCTGAGACCATGGTTCATAGGGCTGACACTTGGACCTCACATAGTTTTTAAACTCTCTGTGTTGTTTCTGCTCTGAAGATGTTTTTGGCACCAGAGTGTCTATTACCAAAGGTCCTAACTGTACTTGTCTCTGCCCTCAGCTTCTGATTTGGTTTCTATTTTAATTCATGCTCTCATTGCCTGTCTAATTTCTTAGTGCCCCTGGGGTGCTGACTTTTGCTTTGTCTTGATCTGCTCCTTACGTGGGTGCTGGAGTTGCCTCCGAACTCATTTGGTGACTTGGGCTTCCATTTTTAAGGACTGACTTCCTCAAGGCCAGTGTCTTCCTGCCTAAGTGGACATCCAAGTGTCATCTAACTAGATTACGCATCCTCGTGCTTGACTACCTTGCTGGTATATCTCATTTCTAAAGCTTCATACCTCAAACCTAGGTATTGAATGAAAATCACCATCTATGACTTAAGTACCCTGCAGAAAGGCTAATAGCCAAACCCACTCATAACAACCATTCTGCCCTCTGGGATATTTCAAATGCCAATCTTTGGCTCTGTTTCCACTTGGGCGTTTATTCAGGCATTTGCAGACATGTCTTCTTCCCAACTTTACACTTGACACCATCCACTGTCTCTTTAAATGTGCATAGATTTAAAGAGTTAAAGAATTTCCTGATCATGGCTTATTTTTAAGAGAAACTGTATAAGACTGAGTATGGAATGAAAGAAAGATATATTGAAAGTGATGAAGGAGAGGTAAAGAGGGAAAGAGGAGAAAGCTTATTGGAGCTTATAGTTTTTAATATCAACAATCATGATTGGTAATTTCCCACTCAAAACAGTTTTTAATTATTTCCTTCCTCAATGCCCTTCTGGTAGTGTTTTTTTTTTTTTTTTTTTTTTTTTTTTTTTTTCTCTAAGGGGAGACAATGTTAAAAGAAAAAGCCTCTGCTTAGCTTAGTTATTGGGTTGGCCAAAAAGTTCATTCGGGTTTTCCCGTAACATCTTCCAGGAAAAACCCGAACGAATTTCTTGGCCAATCCAATAATTCCAAATACGTGAACTCTTCTTACTGTACAGGGAAAACATTTTTGTAATACATCCAGTGGTGAATATCTGATGACTAAATGGCACATCACCAGGTATTGTATAATACTATCTACAGGCGACTCTCTGCTCAGTCCTGATGATTGGAATAGTTTATACATTACCTCTGTTCATAGTATCTGATGATGTACTGGTTTGAATTTTTTGCACTCTTCCCCATCTGTTTTTAATTTTCTTCATTATCTTGTCTTGTGAGGGATCTATTTCTGTGGTCCAACTCAAATTATTTTTTGGATTAAAATGGATTAAAAGCGTTATGGCAAAACTTCAGGAAAATCTCCTACATCTGTCATGAGAGTATTTGCTCTGCCTGTGCCATGCTTTTCCTTATTAGAGAAGGCAGATTAATTTGACAAGGCCATGACTCTTGTTCTCAAACAAGATGTAGTCAAGTCTCTGTTTGCCTTCTAAGAGTATGCGTATAAACCATACATGCTCTGTTAAGACAGCCGCATATATGCATATATATAAATGGGTGTGTTTTCATTTTATATGTATGTATTTACTTATATAGATATATCTATCTAGAGAAATAGCATTTATATAAGTATATGTATATATATATGATAAAACATGACCATTATATGTGTATTTCTATATTCATATCCAATTCTAAATTTACACTATCTTTGATATAAGTGCTCTATGGAGGGCAGGGAGTCTTTCTGTCTTTGTTAATTAATGAATCCCAAATATCTAGATCTGTGACTCACCTGCTTTGAATGAAGGAAGGGATGTTGGCTGCTAACGTATGCTTTATAAAATATTAGGGAAAGCTCGTGATTGATATATTTGTGAAATAATTAGAGTGCTTAGAACACCTTCTCCTCCAGCCCAGACATCTAATCTTGCCTACAGGGGCTTAGCTATTGGTCTAGGGAAAACCCACACTGTCAGCCTCCAGTGCCCTTTGAAACTTCTAGGATCTGGGGTCCTGAGATTCTTTGCCAAATGATTGACTCTTACTTTCAGGAAGAAATCTGGAAGTAATGTGGGCATATGAGATAGTACCAGTATTTTTAAACGTATAAAGAGAGAAACCAGCATATAAGAACATAAGGGTTTGCATTTTTGAATGGGTGATATGGTATCTGTGTATTTCCTAATGATGGCTATGGGCTTCATAATATACCAGATCCAATAGTGGAAAAACAATAAAAATAAAATCAATGTCAAAAGTCTAAGAGCAAATTTAAAAAGAAGAGCTAACAAAAACCCCAAATGTAGGAAATTCCTAGGGCTTTTGTGTCAGTTGAAAAGAGAGCAAAGAGATGGTAAACATATGGTTGGTGTAGTTGGCTGCTTGCAATTCTGTGTTATCTTAAAAAAAGAAAAAAAAAACCTTTCATATATAAACTTAATTTCAATTGGAATACCATAATCAAGGGTTCGATTTTGTAACCGAGACAACATAGGTCACTTTTAGTGGTGGGAATTAAATTGATAATCTTATGTCGACCTTTCTTCTGCAGTAGAGGAATCTGGACGATTTAAATAACCCCTTTTCTTGCACAGGCATCTCTTAATTATTAACGTCATTTCCAGAGGTCTATCCACTCTGGTTCTACAGAAGGCAAATTGTACCATGATGCCTGCACGCCTGCATTCTTGACATGCAGTGACTGCACCCTCTTCCTTTTATGGATGAGGACATCCCTGGGCACTCAACAAAAATTTTAACTGGAATCAATCCTCAATTGGCTCTCTATTCTCTACTTGAGTGACACACCCTGATTTCAAAGAAATGCTGACATGTGGAAGATTAGCATGAAGGTGAGAGGGAAGAAAGAAATCAAGGCAGTAAACCCTAAACTTATGTATGTGTTGAATATTTCATGGGTAACTGCATATGGGATTGTGTTTTTTTAAAGTATGTGTAACATCTGGTTCTTTTTTTTCACTGAAATCATGTGCAGTGCTTTTTCTTCTACTCAAGAACAGATTTTCTATTGTTTCATAAATAATTTTGCTTTTGTACCAAAGGCATTTGTATTAATTCAATATGGTGCAATAAAAGTATTCGTGGAATGGATTTAACCATATTGTTTATTGATTGCTCCACTTATTTGCTTTATGTTTATCTTTAGTCAGCTATCACATCAAGTTTTTTGGTATTCATTTGGACACAGAAATTAGATATAGAAGGAAACCCTACTGTTTATGGTTTTTTTTGTTTTTGTTTTTTTTGCCTGGTGTTTGGAAGTCAGGAGGTAGGAGGGGAAAGTAGAATTTAAGGCCACTTCGTTTTGCAAGGAAGAAATATGTCTATGTAAATGCTTCTGCTACTGCTCTCCATTTAACAAAGCAGCAGAATTGCTAGGAGTATCTGAGGCTTACCAATAAATAATAGACCAGCAGAAGGATTCAGTTCCATCTTGGGGTTGCATTTTGCCACACAGATTGATGGACAGAAAACAGACCTGAAACATTTTTGAATATGTGGCAAGAAAAATTAATTAAAAGCTCAACTTGTCAGTTTTATAAACAGAAACATTTAGAATTTTTTTCAATTTCATGATAATTATGACTTGTTTTTATACTTCCAATCTTAACTTCCATTGTGATGCAGGATGAAGACCTCACCCCACGCTCAATGATCAAACTGAGTCTTCTCTCTCGATCTATAGGCATCCTGGAAGGTGTCAATCTTGTATATTTTTCATGCTAAATTTCTGTCCTGTACCACTGTTAATTCAAAATGAGCATGCCTAAAACTGAAATCAATGTTTGTTTCCCACCAAACTAGCATTTTCTTCAACCTCTCTTAATTCTAACAACTGACCCATCACTTCACTATTTCTGCTGCCACCACCCTTCACCTATTCATATCACTTTATGGCTTGACAAGTTCAAAGGTCTCCTCATTGATCTCTCTTGCTCAGATCTTCTAATTGATCAGAAAACTGGTATTTTGATTGATAGATTTTAATACCTATCATCTGCATATATATTTTAATACATACCTTCCCTGCTCAAGTATTTTTAGTGATTTTCAGTGATTCTTTGCCTCTTAGAGAGTAATTCATGAAGTTTTATTAAGCCTGGCATGAATAGTCCTACACAATCCAGGTGCAATTTACCTAATAGAGTACCCCTTATGCTGTAAAGTGTTTTTGTAGAAGCTTCCTGGTTGTGAAAGCCAGGGTTGTGAATGCCACATTTAAGCTGGGTGGTATTCTAGTACCTTCTAAATTTATGACTCTACGATTCATAGCTTTTTGACCTTAATTCTCACTTATTCCCACTATTCTTGTTACAAACTTTGTTTATGTTTAATTAATATGCATGTTGGATATAAAACAGTGTTTGGGGTGTATTTTCTACATATCTGAGACCAGCTTACCTTTTAGAGAGGCTTTTAAATTTCACCTCATTCACTCATTCTTTCCTGGCCACCTAATCCCATGTTTCTGACCTTAGGTTGCATTTACTGTCAGAATCTCCACCTTAGCATTATAATTTGTTGGCATGAATTACTATTTGTTTTTCTAGTAATGTGTGCTTCTGATTAGATCGTAAGATCCTGAGTAAAGAGATTGTCTTATATCACTTTGTTTCCCCACTTCTTGTACAATCTCCTGCACTATGCATATTACAGATACCCACTGAACATTTGTTGATGATGTCAATGGTCCTTTAACTTCACCACCTGTGTGAGTCCTGCTCAGCTTTCCATGCCCAGTACCAATCTGCCTGCTGCATTTGACCTTGCCTGACTATGAAGCCTAAAGTAGCTTTACATTATCTGAAAGTTCTTTCATACTTTTAGCCAGTTTCATTTTTTTCTTGTCACCACAATTAATTTTTCTTTCTCTCCCTCTCCCTCCCACCCCCTCTGCCTCCTTCTTTGAAAGACTGTGGGCACATTGCAAGCTTGTATAATAAGTATTTGTGATTGACTGGTAACTCCTCTGAAAACATCTGAATCTTTTTCCAGGTCACAAATCTGTAGACTTCTATGAAACTGTTGTACTGTGATACAACTGGGTCATCAGTATATCTGGGTCTTAAGAGTAGTGTATGTAAAACCACAGAGTACAACTCTATAACTCCAAGAAAGTATGCCCCTTAAAACCCAAACTAAAGGGCTATTTGAGCGGCTCAGTGAGAATTTACCAACCAGAAGATTGAGGTGACGTCTCTCCACTAAAGTACACTCCTCCATGTCCCCTGCTCCTGTGCACACTGCTCTCGAGTATGGGGAGTTTGACACATGTTTATCAGACCAGCCGAAAACCTGAATGGCAAGGAGATAATTCAGAAACCATAGGACAGAGTGCCAGATGAGCAGTCTCCATTATCACAGTGCCAGGCATCCCCAGTGACTAGATACACACTTTTGCATGACTCTATTCATTGATTCGTGCCAAAGAAAGACAACAGACGGAAGGTCCCATGTAGACAGCTGTGCCAAATGGATGTGGCGCCACTGCTACTCAAGAGTGTCAGTCCTAGTAAACCAGGGCTATGAAGACAGCCAACGGGTGGGGCGGCCCAACATAAATATAGATAATATTTGTGGTTTAACTCCCACACAGTTATGCAGAAGGCATTATGGATTGGCTTACAGTTTGATCTGGTATTTTTAAAAATACTAAGGCATAAATAAAAACATGACCTAAATGCATAAATAGAGGTCTCTGCCTACCATGTGCTAGAAAAATATCTTAGGGTCTCAGGACTAAAATAAACATGATTTCTACCATGTGCTCAAACAATTGAATTTTGCCCAATTCAAAATTAGGCAAAGCATGAGTATTTACTAGTAAAATTAACTTCTTTTCTCTTTCTTCTCATTATAGCTACAGGCAAAGAGAGGAAACCTGAGCCATTATACAGTGCTTTTAATTGGTATATGAAGCCAACTGTGTTAACTCATTATAGAAAACCCAGCTTCTCTTCTCTGCCTGTCACTTCTATGTGGAGGGAATTCGTATACAGAGGATAATTACCTGAACTTTCCCTTTTACTTTTATTCCATAAACACATTACTAGACTTTCTTATTGTTTTGAGTAAAAAAATGTGTAAATAGGGGAAAAACAATAAGGGAACAAATGTCTCATATAGAGATGAATTTCAAAATTTTAAAGTTCTGTTATTGTTTAAACTACTGTGAAGAATTTTTTTTTCCAAAAGGGAAACTAAAGATAAAATGGAATAAATTGAGGAATGAGTCATATAAGCATGAAATAAGTATGATTTCCTAATAGATTAAAGATAAGGATATCAATTGATATTTGTTTGTTTTGCTCTAAGAAAGTGAATAAATTCCTTTTCATCAGGGAGAAATACAAATCATATAAGTGATTTCTCTAAAGCAAAACTACCTTTTCCAACAACATTTATAAGTAGTTGGGCCATGTATAGGATCTCCATGGTTATTATCTGCCTAAACTAGTCCTCATATTTAGATCTTTTCTACCTTAAAGATGTAACACTTTTTCTTCAGCGGTAACTAGTCTTCACACCTTAGCTTATCTAATGCCTGAAACAGCACATCTAATGTTGGTATTTTCATGTAACAGCTTAATTAATCAATTATCACAAAATTGGTATAATAAAAAATGTACAGTTTTTGCACCACACAGATAAGAGTTCAAATCCAAACTCTATGTTGTAGCCTTCAGCATATCACTTCATTTCTCTGCATCTTAATTTTTTCATGTGTAAAATGATACTAATTTGAAGCTTTGTTGAGATAATTTATACAGTGCCTGGCACATGGTAGGCTTAAATAACTGGTAGGTCTTATTATGGGCTTTTAATCAGAGAGACCTATGCTGTAATTAATTGTTTATATATGACCTTGTGAAAATAACTCATCATTCCTAATTTAATTTCAGTTTTTACAACAATAAGAACAAATATATATTAATAACACCTGGAATACAGAGCTGGCTGTAACAATAAGAATATGAACGAATCAACCCAGCGAATAATCCTAGTCACACAATCCAGAAAGGGAAAGAAAGTTATGTGATGAAAGTAGAAAGTATAGGAAATCAACTATGAAGTTCAAGGGTAGGAATTCTTTTTAGTAACCCAGGTTTTTGTTTTTTTTTTTCAGAAGCAAAGGAAAGCTTTGTTCTCTGATCAGAGAATGGAGAGGTGGGAGCTCCCACTCTAGAGCACACGCAGTTTCATCTCCCCACAGGCCGTGGGCGGGGCTG
This sequence comes from Grampus griseus, assembly GCF_964374135.1. NCBI lineage: Eukaryota > Metazoa > Chordata > Mammalia > Artiodactyla > Delphinidae > Grampus > Grampus griseus. The sequence goes on from NC_138998.1 coordinate 104,073,674, forward strand.
CTTTATAGGGATCTCCTGGGGGGGGGGGAGGGGCGGAGTTCTCATCGGGCAGGTGCAGCTGCGCTGCTTACGCTCCAGATTGCAGGGCTGGGTGCAGCGTCTCTGCACACGGCCCCCCGCCATCTTGAATTGAGCAGTGTGTGGGTGCTTCTGCCCACAGATTGAGCTGAGGTGTCAGCGCAGCCGTTTCACACTGGGAACTCTGGTCTGGAGGGCCAGATGTGAGGCCTCTGCACGCGGCAGCCTATAAGCGACTGAAACAAGAGTAAGCACAAAGGAAAAAAAAAAGGTTAGACAATTTTATTACCCAAATTCTATTTTTATTTCCAGAGAATTGTTAGTAACCCAGTCTTTATTATACAAGTATTCAAGACAAATCATGCATTTTTTTCCTCCTTGACTTTTCTACTAGTCTAATATTCTCTACCCACTTTTCAAGCAAAAAAGAAAAAAAAACAGTGATTGAGATCGTGGTTATATAGGCTATGCGCCAGAATATTCCTCTAAGTAAAGCAACATTTGCACTATTGAGAAGAAAAGATGAAGCATTGTAAATTGTCTCTATTGACTAAAGAGGTTTGGGTTTGCAATATGCTTCACCCCTAATGATTTAGAGCCACAAAATCTAAGATCCTTATTTGTAGTTTCAAAATCAAAATTCCACAAGCAAAATATTAGAAATATAAACTTTTTTCCAGCTGTAAAATTTTGAATTGCTTTCCTTTTTTTTCCTGTAGTTTTCCTCACTCGTTAAAGTGCTAGTATATCTCTACTTTTATGTTTTAAAAATATCATCCCACTGATGCATAAATTAAAAAAGTCACTTGGTAACTGTATTCCTTCACTATGTATTCAAATAAGACGGGAGAAATACTGTCCATGAAAATACAGGAAGTGTTTCTAGACTTTCGGAGATCAATGGATTGGAACAGAGAGATCCCTGCATCCACCTAGCATTAAAGTGCCTCTAAGCCAAACAGATCTAAGCGCACCTGAGGGAATTCATTCTGCTCAGGACTCAGTCAGGCTTTCATAGCAATTAAGTTGATGGACTGTATATTTAATAAATTTTCCAATTGTGAAAGAAGATATATATTGTGAAACCACAAATCACGTGGGCATGTTTTTATTATATTATAAAAACCTTTAAAACACTTAGTGACAATAGGAAATGGCTTTTTGCCACAATTGTTTTGAAGTTGTGCTACTTTTATTCTCGGTTGGCATGCTGTAGTATTTATACATAACTTGACTTAATCTGTGGGCCATTTGTCATCAGGAGGAGGCTTATACAGCAGTGAGTGCAACCTTTAATGGGAAGATATTATCAGCATCATTATTAGTAATATTTATATAGTGTAATAAATAATGTTTATTTCTAAACTGGTGTCAGCTGAGAGAATCCCTGCCTTGAGGATCTAGTTGTAGGATGCAGTTATTCTTAGAGATCATAGTTGCATATGGTTTGGGCCAAGTCATGAAAATACTTCTCTGTTTGCCTTTCTGACTTTAGTATCTGGTAGCCACTTACTTGACTGAGGTGCACTAAGTAACCTGAATGGAACCCACTGTTTTGACTTGCCCAGGTTGACCATATGGTTTATTGTCCAACCCATGACAACTGTTAGAGTGCATGGGGGTCCCATTTATAATTTACCTGGGAGAACTATAAAGCAGACTGTTTCATGCAAACTAGACACCTTCCTGGTCACCTTTGTTATGGGTGAAACAACTTCATTCATACCTGCTTACCTGCCTCCCCTACTAGTTGATCATGTGAATACAAATTAGGAATTTTCAGCTCTACCATTTACTGTTTGTGCAACATTAACATTAAGATCTCAACTCCTCTAAGCATCTCTTTCTTCATCTTTAAAGTGGGCGTACTGATATGGTGGTTCTTGTATGTAAAGGTCTTGTTATGGTACCTGGGAAATAGCAAGTACTCAATTGATGATAGAGATATAATGGGCGTGGCTCACAGCCCCTACTCCAGCCTGTTCTCTTCTTCTGTTCCTCATACTCAGAGTTTTGAAACTTACTTCTATAACAACAGTTTTGAATATCATCTTCCCTTTGATATATGCCTTTCTTACATTTCTAGGTCCTCAAATTGCCATGTCCTTTAACATCCCCTCCCAGCCCCCACCAAAATGTCAGATTCTTTCCCATTTCTAGTCTTTCCTGTACTAACAAAAAGTCTATCAGAAGCTATGCCTTCATGGTTAAGAGCATTTGAAATCAGATAGACCTAAGTTTGTATCTGAATCTACATTTATAGTCCATATGGTGACATAGAAATTTATTTAACTGAAGTCTTAACTTCTATGTACAAAATAGGGCCAATTATAGTGTCTCTTATGATTTAGTATAAAATGCATATTTATCAAAATATGTGGTGTGTAGTAAGTGCTCAGGAAATATTAGCTATTTTTATTATTACCTGCTTTATGCTTCATCCCTCTAGATTCTTTCTCTCTTTAACAAAATGATGCCTACTGTGTTTCTCATAATCAAAGACTCCATCAGTTTCAAGGTGCATCATTACATTATGTACCAAAAAAAAGAAAAAAACCCTTCTGCTAGCTAAAATATCAGACATTATAGATTATAATGCATATTTTACTTTTAAAGATGTTAAAATATAAACGTGCATTTTAGAATCAATAAATGTAGTAGACAAACATGTCAAATAATCTGTTTTGATGCATTAATGGGAGCCAGCTTTACAGAATATCCTTTGATTTGCATAAGAATCATCTGAGAATCTTTTTGAAATGCAAATTTAATTAAGAAAAATCAATTTCTGAATTAGATTCTGACTCTTGGATTGAACCTGAGATTCTGCATTTTTAATAAGCAAGCAAGTGATGCTAATGCACCCAGTTTGGGGTCCACACCTTGGAGAACAAGGCACAAGAATTCTTACATCCTAGCTAAGGGTCGTTTCCTAAATATAATGCTGTCATCAGAATGATAAAAAAGGTATTTCAAACTACTTGTGCCCCATTCCAGGAATATCTGCTATATCACAGCTTCTCTCTTTGTTGTCCCTTCTTTTCTACCGCTCATCTCTTTCTGTTCTCCCTCTCTCCCTCTCTCCCCTGCACCACCCCCACACATGAGAACACAGTGAATCACTCTTACTTTACTTCTGAGCGAAACTGTTTTTGCAGATCTCTTGATTTTTGTTGGAACACGAACATTTCCCCTTTCTTAAACAGAAAGAACCAGGAAGGTGCAATGCACAGGACAGAAAGAAGTTTATTTGAACAGTAGCCTTTTTTTGGTATTCTAGCAGAATAAGTTTTTCAGAACTAATGCAGTCAGTGTTAGCAAGAATCCTTTGCATTTTGGGGGAAGATTGTGCTTAGCAGCAAAGTAATCGGCTGAGCTGAGTGGACGATGTTTTATTTGACCAACAGATGGCAGTAGCAGTCTCTTTTTCCCTGTTGCAGTAATCAGAAAATTGAAACTAACCTGCTCATAAGATCCTTCTAAGAACACTCATCAACTTTTTCTAGGCTCCTTGAGTTCTTGGCTGATTTCAAAATGCTATCTCTCTCTTTGAGCACTGGACGACTTAATCACTCTTATAAAATGTAACACTATTTTCAGGAGACATGCCACCTACCAAATCCATATTTGCCCAATTCAAATGGAAAACCAGGAGACCGTGACTGTCTCATTTCTAATATGCATAATTTTTTATTTTACACTTCTGGAAATTTTAGCTATACTAAAAATATATTTCTTTAAATTCAAAAGGATAACTCATATATTTGAAAATTACATATGTTTGCAGATGAGCCGGAGTAAATCAGTTCACCAATCTCCATCAAGTTCCAAGTTTTAGAGCTATGCGGTTGTACATGTCAAAGATATCCAACATGTTTCTATCTATGATGTTTCTGAGAATATTTATTACTTTTGTTAGTAAATTTTGATAGGATGTATATCTACTAAAGCTGTTCAATACTCCTTTTTACAAATCTTCTCTTTTCTATTGGGCAGAACTATATTTGAATATCTTGTAATAGAATTTCAGTTAAGAGATACAGAAAAAATACCTTTATTCTCAGTGTTTTACAAGAGGATACATGTGAAAAACTATGTATAATCTACTTGTCATTCTAGAATTATAAACATCTATATATGTATAAGTATTTCCTATTTAACAGCTACCATTTAACTACCACATGTCTGAGCATCATAATTTAGGTGCTAATCTTAAATTTAAACTCAGAATATTATTGATACATTTAGATGCATTTTTATTCTATCCATAAGTTGTAAAATGAATCTTTATAATTCACAATGATACCTTCTTTCCTTGATACCTGCTTTAACACCTGGTTAGAGCTCAGGGTGTGAAAGTTTTTGTTCCAATTTTTGCCATGGCTTCATTTAACTCATCTGTTTAAGGGTCACTTTTGCTTTTAGACACTTAGTTCAGAAATGCAAATAACAACACAAAAACTCATATTCATGCCCTATAAATATTTTTAAATGAATTAATGGAAAAATTGGATGTTTTCCCCTAAGATTGTGAACAAGGCAAGGATGTCCCTTTTCATCCCTCACTCAACATGGTACTGGAAGTTCTAACCACTGCAAAGAGGCAAGAAAATGAAATTAAAAGGCACAAGTTAAAGGCAGAAGAAGTAAAATTGTCTCTATTTGCAAATGCTATGATTGCCTACATAGAAATCCCAAGGCAACTATAAAAATACTCCTAGAAGTAACAAGTGAGTTCAGCAAGTTATAGGATACAAGAGCAACACATATTTCTATATACTACAATGAGTGTGTGTAAAGCCAAAATTAAAGACACAGTATCATTTACAATTGCTCCAAAGACAATAAAATATTAGGTATAAATTCAAAAAAAGTACATGAAAATTACAAAATGCAATTAAAGAAATCCCAAGAAGTCCTAAATAAATGAAGAGGCATACCATATTCATGGATTGGAAAATTCAGCATCATAAGATGTCAGTTATCTCCAAATTGATTTACAAGTTTGACACAATTCTTATAAAAATCACAACAAGTCTTTTTGTAGACACAGACATGCTTATTCTAAAATATATATGGAGGACTTCCCTGGTGGCGCAGTGGTTGAGAGTCCGCCTGCCGATGCAGGGGACGTGGGTTCGTGCCCCGGTCCAGGAGGATCCCACATGCCGCGGAGTGGCTGGGCCCGTGAGCCGTGGCCACTGAGCCTGCACGTCCGGAGCCTGTTCTCCACAATGGGAGAGGCCACAACAGTGAGAGGCCCACGTACCGCAAAAGGAAAAAAATTAAAATAAAAAATAAAATAAAATAAAATATATATGGAAAGGCACAGGGACTAGAATAACTAAAACAATCTTGGAAAAGAAAAATAAAGTGAGAGAAATTACTCTATCTGACTTAAGACTTAAGACTTAATATATAGCTACAGAAATCAAGACTATGTGGTACTGAGGGAGGGATAGACACATAAATCTATGAAGATGATAGAGAACCCAGAAATAGACCCACAAAAATATGCCAAACTGATTTTTGGAAAAACTGTGAAACAATTCAATAAAGGAAGAATAACCTTTTCAACAAATGATGCTGGAGTAATTGAACATCCATAGGCAAAGAAACGACCCTCAAACTAAAACTCATACCTTATACCAAAAATTAAATCAAAATGGACCATAGACTTAAACATAAGATTGAAAACTATAAAACTTTCAGAAAAATTGGGTGAAAATCTTTGGTATCCTGAGCTAAGTAGAGAGGTATTACACTTGATATCCAAGCATGAACTGTAAAAGGAAAGTCTGATACACTGGACCTCATCAAAAATAAAAACAATTTTGTTTTGCAAAAGACACTGTTAAGAGAATAAAAAAATATGAGACTATGAAGAAAAAAAATTGCAAACCACATACCAGACAAAGGACTAGAATGTGAAATTTACAAAGGCTCTCAAAACTCAGCAGTAAAAACACAAACAATCTAATTAGAACACGGGCAAAATCAATGAACAGACATTTCACTGAACAGGATTTATAGATGGCAAATAAACACATAAAAAAATGTTGACTATCACTAGGCATCAGGAAAATGCAAATTAAAATCACAACTTGACATCACTAACTACCTATCAGAATAGCTAAAATAAACATATGTACATATATATATATGTATTTATATATTCATGTATATATAAATAATCGTGTATGTGTGGTGTGTGTGTGTGTGTGTGCATGTAATGGCTGAAATAAAATATGAAATAATGACAATATCAAATGCTGGTGGGGATGCCAGTCATATGTTTCCACTTAGGCATCTGTGGATACAAAGTGGTACAGTTACTCTGGAAAATTTTCTTTTTTCTTGTAAAACTAAACCTGCAATTACTATATAGCCCAGCCAATGCACTCATAGGCATTTATCGCAGAAAAATAAAAACTTCTGTTCACACCAAAAACTTTACAGAAATGTTCATAACCACTTTATTTGTAATATCCCCAAATTGGAAATAAGGTTCCCTTCAATCAGTGAATGGTTAAACAAATAGTGGTACATCCATACAATGGAATACTACTCAGCCATGAAAAGGAAATATAGTTATGGACACAACAAATTGAATGAATGTCCAGGGAATAATGTTAGTGCAAAAGGCCAAATCTCCAACGTTACATAATGTATGATTCCTTTTATATAAAAGTTATTTAAAAGACACCAGTTTAGAGATTTAGAACAGATTAGCAATTCCCAGATATTAGGACCAGGAGGAGAGAAGGTAGTGGGGCAGGCAGGAGGTAGACATGGTTATAATAGGACAATAGGAGGGATCCCTGTGACAATGGAACTGTTCTGAATGTATTCTGAATCTGTTCTTGAATGTGGCGGTGGATACATGATGCTCCAGATATGATAAAATTCTATACAACTAAATATACACACATGCATGTGCACACACACAGACAAGTAAAACTGGGGAATCTGAATAAGACTCGTGTATTATATCAAAGTCAATACCTGTTGTAGTTTGTGCTATTGTGTTACAAGATAGTACTATTGGAGGAAACTAGGTAAATGGTACACAGGACATCTCTGTATTATTTATTACAACTCCTTGTAATCCTATAATTATCTAAAAATAAAAAGTATGATTAAAAAAGTTACAGAGAGAAAAAAAATAACCTTTTAAGAAGATCAGTTGTTTCTTAACTAAGAAATAGTTCCAGAAACAACAGCAAGAAAACAAATTAGTGATATGCTAGATGTAATTTTGAACTCTTGATTATAATAATAAAACATGATGACTTATGATCTTCATTGTTTATAAATGTATTTAACATACAGAGTCTCATTTTAATTTTTACAAAAACTCTAAAAGTTGTATGGATTTTTTTTATTAAAACAGAACATTGGAGAGTTTAAGGTCAAGAATCTTTTTGGCTCAAAAGCCAAAATGTGAAGGGCTGAGATTTAATCCCAAGAATTTTGGTCCATATATTCCACCTAGAATAAAAAGGAGGTATTTCCACTTCAAATTTAATTGCTTTTAAATCAAGAAGAAAGATATTAACAGTAAATTTAAATCTATGAAATACAATAACACTAAATAAATTTAGATATGAAGATCCTACTCCAAAAAGTATATCTATGTTAAGTTCCTTTTACAGAGATAGCAGATATCTATTATGTATTATATTGATGTTGTGACCAAGCAAAGAAATAAGTATAGAGTAACTTGGAGTCCATATAAGGTAATTTTAATAAAAAAAAGTTTCTTCAGCAAAAATATCTTTCTACCATTCTACCCTTATTCTTAAAATCCTACCATTCAATTTGTTGCTTTGATTATAGCGCTGAAGTCCCTTCCAAGAAAATAATGTCCTCAGAAGTGTTACTTGTCCCTTATGTATTTGTCACCTGGGAAGGGTAATAGGACAAACCAGCAATTAATAAGTATTCTCAGAAGGATCTTTTTTTATACAAAACAGGTAGGATCTTAAATAAATTATTCAGGACAGGTAAATTTGATTCAAAGAAAGAGCCAAAACAGAAGTAAAATGAATCAATGTGAAGACTTCAGATGTTTGATTCTCAAAATGTTAGCCTTAACTCTAAAATTCTAAGTCATTTATTTGATTCATATAGGCCAATAAAAAGAAGTTCCATAGAATTTCATTTGTTTGTACTACTAAGGGTAACATACTTACTCTTAAGGGCAATTAAGAGAGACATGTTCAGCTCAGGAGGATAATTACTGGTCTTCAAGGTAGGATTACCAACTATTACAGAGTTCCTATTACAGACACTCATGGACCATTGGAATTAATGGTTCTCTGGAAGCACACTGTTTCATGAATCACCTTGATCTTCAGTTGGTTCAGATCCTTTATTTCTTACAGTCCTGTGTGTGTGTGTGTGTGTGTGTGTGTGTGTGTGCATGCATGCGTGTAAGTTACAGTGAGATTAGCTTCTTCATTATCAGCTTAATTTATTGTGGATTGCTGTTTATATAACAATAGAGGGTAAGAACTGCCTATTTTTGGCTTTATCGTAATTAAAATTTGACTTGTATACATTGTCGTTAAAATATGAATCATTCATATATCTGCTGCTAAGGCCAATAGATATACCATCTCTTCCTATCTCTGAATTTGAGTCATTTAACTTAAAATATACTATAAAAATAAGTAAAAGAAAATTCTTGAGTTATTTTTAAAATATATGCAGGATATTGTCTCACAAAATAAAATCATGTGTATAAGCTTCAATTCTTCCCTTGTAAATTGAGTAATTTTTAAGTAAATGAACAAATACATTGAAATAAATTGTAAGGAACAAGTTTGTTTCAACTTCTTTATTTTTTATCCTTCTTCTTTTTACTGGAAAATGAGAACACGGGCAGGCACATCTCAGGATTCTTTAGTCTCCTTTGGTGAATGCTGGTCTATGTTTCTGAGAGTTCTCTGATCCAGGAATCTAGGAGGCAGCACAGAGGTACAGAGATTCAGAGAAAAGGAGGCTTCCAAGGAGAAGAGGGTGAATACTGCAGAAGGGAGGATTGTTGAAGACAAACACGGATGATCTCCCAGTTAGCAGTGGGGTTGACCCTGTTCACCTCATTCTAAACTTTCACAATTTATTATATTCTACTTTTGGCTTTTATTAAATGTTAAGCTTGTGCATTAGAATGTGAGATAGTCTGTGGACATAGAGAAAGGAGATTTACAGTCCAGATCAGGAAATTTAAAATGGATTTTGATGGAAGAAGAGGATGATGTAAAACACATTTAAGGTTGAGTACTACATGATACATTAGAAAAAAAATTTGTGCGCATATGTGAAGATGGCTCTAAAGACTTTTATGTGTATACACACAAATGAAACTTTATCAGCGTGACTGTTATTGACATCATCAATTCTAGAACCATGTTGCTCAGGGCCACTAAGCACTTCTAGCTCTCAAGCATATTTCAAGTATATTTGACCTTTAACTCCCACAAGTAGTGAATCCCCGTGGAAATGGATTGAGAAAGGGAACATAAAAAGCAATAATTTTTCTTGTAAAATTTCCATTTGTCAAAGATAGAAATAACTCTATGTGTTGTAAAATTTGCCTTGCCTTAGAAACAATTCAACAATGCTTTTTTTGTTTGTTTTTTTAACATTTTTATTGGAGTATAATTGCTTTACAATGGTGTGTTAGTTTCTGCTTTATAACAAAGTGAATCAGTTATACATATACATATATCCCCATATCTCTTCCCTCTTGCGTCTCCCTCCCACCCTCCCTATCCCACCCTTCTAGCATTTTATATCAGCTGAATAAAAATATGGGGTTTCTTAAATTAATGAGTAAGATATAAAAATATATATTTTTTTAAATAAATGGTGCTTTTGGTATATAGGAGTTTCTTGCTACCAGGGGACTTAAATTTGAAGGTTTCGGCCATACCAAAGAATTTTCAGGAGCAGTGCATTTTATTAAAGATGTGACATTTTAACTATAATGTCAATGTAACATCTTTAATGGTAATTAGAAAAAATAAAATGAAGGTAGTTATGGGGAAATAAAGCAACATAGGGAACTGACTAGGTGGAAGTGAAATTAAATCTTCCCCTCTCATTTTCTGTTTTTCTTTTTGGGGTAGGAAAGTGCTATAAAGTATACAAGAAAAATTATAACTCCTTATTAATTGACAGCTAATAGGTGCTTTTATTCTAATTGCACATAAGCCCAATTAAACTGGAAATATTAAGTGGATTTTCATTTAATTTGTTAGAATTCTAAAACAAGTGATTTCAGGAGAGCATATGGACTTGTATAACAATTCATTAGGATTATCATTTGGAAAAGAAGGAAGGATGGAAGGGAGGGAGGAGAGGAGGCAAGGAAAGGAGAAAGGGAAGAAACGGAGGGAAGGAAGAGAATAGCTAGCAGCAGGTGCGTACAGGTCAGTGTGCCAACCTTCCCTGGAGTATTGTTTTTCCTCAGGCATAAATCGCCAAGAGTAGCAGTGTGATTTTACAGTATTTTAAACACACTATTGAAAAAATTCTCTCTGAATCACAAAATTAATAAAAGCAAGTTATAGTAAAGAGCAGTAGAGACAGTTGTTTAATAATTTATCTTTCTGTGTACAATGTGAAACTGTATTGAGATAGGAACTTTTATTGCGACAGCATCTTATCAATGGGATGTCCTATGAGAAAATAATTGGTTTGCTTTTTTCAGGGAAAGGAAAGAAACTGTCCAGATCCTTCACCTTCGAGCAGATCATTATGGTCCTTAATAATTATGCTGTCTAGACCAGGCTAACTTGCCCTAGAGCGAATGCGTGAAAGGGTCTTTTGTTTGTCTTAGCAAAACAGCCTGGAATCACGGTATTCAGGGCCCTTAAGATGAGGCCATTCAGTTTGTATGAGGAACCTAGAGATGGATAAACACCTCAGGAAAGCTGAGGGAGATGGGACTTGTGGTCTGGCCCTAGTACCAACTCGGGAGAGAAAGAAGTATGAGGGGATTCTGTGTTCAGATTGAGCCCTTCCAATATCACCTTGCATCCCCAAAGTGGCAGGGGCTGGAACCAAAAGTGTTCATTTTTAGGAGTTACAAAAAATGTGACTCATAACTATAAGGGTCTGGAGCCAGCTTCACAAAGCATAACTCATACACATTTGCTACTTTAACAATTGCTGTAGCCTGACAATGGTCTGTCCCTGCCCCTCTGAGGATGCCTTATGCCATATAAGCATAGGCAGTGGAATGAAAGGCTTGGAGGACCCTTGTTAGTCAGTGGGAGGGCTTTCCCCATTGAGAGGAAACACAGGGGGCATGCAGGTCCACCACCCTGGGTGGTGTGACTTTGGGGCCAACATTTTGCCCTAGACTCTCCGTACACAGGGACAGGTTATAAAGAAGAGTGTGGTACTTTAAATACAGAATTTAGAAAATGGTTAACCTAAGTGAGAGAAGCTGGATTGTAACTAGGGGCTATGCAGCCAGAAGTGGAACTGAAACCCGCACTGGCTCTGACATTTCTGCTTCCAGCTCTGCTTCTTTTGTGTGGTGGCTCAGCTTCACCCTCTACTGCCTCCATATGAGGCAGTTTCGAGACTCCATATTCCAAGCTCTGTCATGCAAGGAAACTGAGCTTCATTCTCCCACCTTTAAGTTTTAAAAAACAAAATCAAAGCTCTTAAGAAAGAGGTTTGCCTGACCTTGCTTGATTTGTCCTTAGATCCGGTTTGTCACCTAGGCATATTGGCATTCTGAGCCAGCTAACTATGCGTCGTGGATGGCTGTCCCATGTATAATAGGAGGTTTAGCTGCATCCCTTGCTTCTACCCACTAAGTGCTAGTAGCCGAATGTCTCCTGGTGGACAAAATTGTCCCCTGATTGAAAACCATTGCCTTAATCACCGTGGTCAGAAATATAGGATCCCATTATATCAGAGCAGGGTGGTGAGGTGGGATTGGGAGAAAGAATAAATCCTCAATTTATTGTGAACTAGGAAGACACCCCAACCTGAGTCTTCTGCATACCTTTCGTCTTCCAGTCCTGCTTTTCTCATGTAGGCTCTCTCTAAGCTTCTGCACTAATACATTACCTAGTCTTTGTTGTCACATGGTTATTTCGTTACCATGGAAAGTTATTTAAAAGATTTGAGTGAGCAAAGAATAAGAATTGGGCAAAAGACTGGGTAACAATTTTTATACTATTTACCCACATTGAAACATAATATGTATACTCAAGCAATTTATCTCAAATGTAACATAAGAAAAATCATTAGCCATAATTAGATTTATAGATTAACATTTTCCTTTGACAAGGGGGAAAACAAATTATTCATTGTTTTTCTATTTTTCTTATATCAAGGGAAATCATTTTTTGCATTGGTTAAAAGAAGGGGGGCATAATTAAGACTACTTGTTATAATTGTGAAAGTCAAGTAGATAAAACTGAATGTTTCACAGAATAAATATCTATGACATTATCTATAACTAAACAAGCTCCTATGTTCACATATTATTTCACGTTAGGTTCTATGTATTAAGTAGGTTTGCAAGATTCTACTTGATTCCTTGTTCACAGATATTGCATGTAAATCTTAAGATTCTACACCATATCGTTGTATGGTATCTATTCATTAGGCCTTCTGAATATGGACATAGTAAGGCAAACAAGAAAAATGTAAGCATGAGAATTCCGGCTGGCTGACTTTATAGAATCAAAGGAAAAAACCTAACCCACCCAAGAAGTCTTCAGAAAATGATCAGAGCATGTGTTTTGCCCTTGAAATTTCTGCTATTCTTTTGATTTATAAGCAGTCTAAAGAAGAATCCTATAAATTAAAACATATACTCCTGAATCTTAATTTTTATACAGACCCCAGTGATAGATTTACAGTCATTCAAGACCTACTTCATCATAATTAAATTGTACTTGTCAGCTTTTTATTGCCATTCTTGGAGATAAATCCTTATCTTAGAGGTTCCCACAGTGATTATCATCATGGCCTCTTGCTTTAATCGTAGAGAGGGGATTCTGACAGAATCATAACTCCTGCAGATCTTGTACAACTTACCTTCAGTTTCATCTCTTTATCACAAGGCACTTATTTTGTTATCTAAAAATATTCCTATTACTCGTTTCTTCAAAGTTTTCCGGAGCTTTTTTTGCTCATTCTCTTTTACTCCCTCTGTCCCTTCCATTCTTTCCTCCTTCTTCTAAGAAATAAAAATGTTAATTCTTCTAAGAAATAAAAATGTTAATTTTTCTTAACCTTGTTAATAATCACACAGCTTCCTATTCTGCTGTGTTTAATGGAAGTTTAACTTCATATTACTCATTTGAGAGTAATAAATATTCTTTGCTGTAAATGTGAAGGTCTCTGATGAGGAAAAATATTCTTTACCCCTAACCTACCTGCCACAAAAATAAAACCACATATGCAGTCCTTTCATTCTCTCTTTCCCCTAAAGACCATTCTTTTTAGACTTTTAATGGAATTTAGATATAATTTTCCAGAGAATCTCATGCCAGAATCATCAAATAAGGGAAACCAAAAAATATTTTTGTTGTTGTTAGTTGTAATTTGACAATCTATTTTCATGAAGCAAAGATATTTCATAAACATTATGAAATGATTTCTATTTATTTTATACGTTTAGGCACTTAGTTATATAGCAAACCAAAAACTAAAGGAAAAAATGTATAGTAAATGTGACAGATAACAAGTGATAATCTTAATATATTGATGAAAAAGAACACTAAAGTTACAATAAACAAGAGAAGAAATATAAAAAATATTGAGAGACAATATATAAAAGAAGACATAAATGTCCAGAATACATCATAGATTTTTAAATTCAAAGAAAATCAAAACAGTTAAATGTCATTCTGATATTTAAATTAGCAGATATTTTTGAAAATCAGAACAGGTAAATACAAATCTTCTAAATTAGCAAATATTTTGAGAATATTGCTATATTATTTGCCCAGGCTGCTATAACAAAGTACCACAAACTGAATGGCTTAAAACAATTTAAATGTATTCTCTCACAGTTTTACAAAATAGAAGTCTGAAATCAAGATGTTGATAGGGTCATGCTCCCTTGAAGAGAGAATCCTTCTTTTTCTCTTCCAGCTTCTGATAGCCCCAGGCCTTCCTTGGTTTGTGGTACTGTGACTCCAATCTATGCCGCAGTCTTTACATGGTCATCTTTCTTCTGTGTCTGTCTCTGCTCTTCTTATAAAGATACAGATCACATTGAATTAGAGTCCACCCTAATTCAGTATGACCTCATCTCAACTTGATAGCATCTAACTCTAATTCCAAATAAACTCACATTCATAGTTCCCAGGCTAGGACTTCAGCATATCTTTTAACATAATTTAACCCACAGCAAACACTATCCCATTTTGATAAATTAGTAAAGCCTTTCTTCAAAGCACCGTAGCAATACTATTTCTTCTACTAATTTCTGTGGGAATTTACCGTGAGGATAAACAGAAGTGTAAACTACTATTATATACAAAAATATTATTTGCAGCATTTTTTTTCTTTGTTTTTTGCGGTACGCAGGTCTCTCACTGTTGTGGCCTCTCCCGTTGCGGAGCACAGGCTCCGGACGCGCAGGCTCAGCTGCCATGGCTCACGGGCCCAGCCGCTCTGTGGCATGTGGGATCTTCCCGGACCGGGGCACGAACCCGTGTCCCCTGCATCGGCAGGAGGACTTTCAACCACTGCGCCGCCAGGGAAGCCCTATTTGCACCATTTTTTTTGTTGTTGTTGTTCATACATTTATTTATTTATTTATTTTAACATCTTTATTGGAGTATAATTGCTTTACAATGGTGTGTTAGTTTCTGCTTTATAACAAAGTGAATCAGTTGTACATATACATATGTTCCCATATCTCTTCCCTCTTGCATCTCCCTCCCTCCCACCCTCCCTATCCCACCCCTCCAGGTGGTCACAAAGCACCGAGCTGATCTCCCTGTGCTATGCGGCTGCTTCCCACTAGCTATCTACCTTACGTCTGGTAGTGTATATATGTCCATGCCTCTCTCTTGCTTTGTCACACCTTCCCCTTCCCCCTCCCCATATCCTCAAGTCCATTCTCTAGTAGGTATAGTAGGGCACAGTCTTTATTCCTGTCTTACCCCTAGGTTCTTCATGACAGTTTTTTTTTTTTTTCTTAAATTCCATATATATGTGTTAGCATACGGTATTTGTCTCTCTTTCTGACTTACTTCATTCTGTATGACAGACCCTGCAGCATTTTTGATGGAATTATTTAGAAGGAATCTGTAAGGAAAAAATGGGGAATGACTGAGCACTTTTGGTACCTCCCTAGGATGAAATATTATGAAACCACTAAAAATATTTATAATTTTTCAATGTTCAGAATCACAGATAACCAAAGGAATACTAACAAAAGGCAGTTAGAGTATATTTTCTACTATAAAATTAGCCAAAAATCAAAGGAAACACACAAGCATACAGCATCAACAACAAAGCACCATTGGTAAGTGAATAAGGAAGTGAGCATTCTTCTACAGTGCCAGCAAGAAGACACAGTGCTAAAAAGCTTCCTGGGAGATCATTTGGCAATACGTGTCAATGACTCATAAATATTCCTGCCTTTGGTTTACCAATTCCACTTCTAGAAACTTATTTTAAAGAAATAATCTTGAATATGCACAAAAATTTGTCCATGAGACTATTTACTGGAGTTAATTGTATTGAAAAATTACAAACTGAATATTCAATAGTAAGAAATAGGTTTAATAAGTAATAAGACATCCAGAGAATAAAATACAATATATTTAATGACATGGGAAGATAGGAGATAAACCTTTTAAAGAGGAAAAAAGAAAATTACAGAACAGTATTTATAATATTATTTCATTTGTAGGACAAAGCCAATCTATGAGTGAGAAAAGAATATGAGTCTATAGACCACATTTTAAGAGTGGTGAGATTGGGGGGTCCACACATGCTCTTGAGGATTCAGTAAGTTAAAACAGCTTTCAAAACCATACCGTTTGCTTTTGTGAAGTTGTTCAGTGACTCCAAAAGATTTTATTACCATTTGCATGTTGGATACACTTGAAATAGTGTATTTCAATACAATTGTGTATTTCACAAATAGAGTATTTCAATACAATATTGTACTCAATACAATTGAGTAGTTGGATACACTACTCAATACTTGTAGTATTGGAGTAGATGCATACTTGAAGTATGTTGATACTCAGAAGTGGGGAAGACCTAGAAGTAAACTTAATTTTGTTCTGTTTTCTAGAAGACACGTGGGATTCAGTCGGGAAATGGGAAATTGCATGTTTATAATATTTAGCTTTTACACATAGAAAAAAATACAATTTTGACTGTTATAAAAAAGATTGCTTAGTTGCTAAATATCTGAAAGATAGAAAAGGATAGTTGAGAAATAAATTAAGCCTATAAACAAGTAAAAAAAGAATAAAATTACATTTAAAATACGTTAGTCTAAAAATTGCAAGGTTTTGGGGGTTTAGAGATTTACTTGATTAAAAAGTTGATTACATATGAAAAATGTTAAGATATTTTTCTTAGAAATAACCACAAGTTGGGTTCTGTGCAATATCATCACAATGTTGGAACTTCTTTTCCTGCTCTGTTAAATTTGTAGCTCAATTATTATAATTCCCAATATGCTATACTTTATTTTTATTCTACAGCACTTTCTGTGTGGTCACGGTTTTAACGTTGCTCTCTTGTTCCAAGACACATGAGTGCCAAACGAACTTCAATAACTCCTAAGAAGACAGTGTTTCACTCTTCTTATTCTCTGTTCCTTGCCCTTAACTAATGAAGCTCTTTGTATAAAATCAGGAAGTTGGCTACATATATTTTAGAACAAGCCAGAAGGAGTTTCAGCAGATACATATAACAGATTTTTACACTCACATAAGGTTTATCTTATTTCTTCCAACAGTTTGTTTTGTGGGTAGTTGCTGTATGTTAACTATGGTTTGTTCTTTTGGACATGTCCTTCCATAAAATGAGAATGAGAGGTGAGCCCTCCTCATCGAGCTTAAATCGTGCCGATTCCTGACTTAAATCGTGCACTGGGGTTTTTGTGCTCACACAAGGTCTATAATATTGCTTCCAACAACTTGTTTTATGGCAGTTGGTCTCTTGCCAGGTGGGCCTTTCCATAGGCCGCCTCATGACATGGCAGCTGTGTGCTTCTAGGGTGAGCAATCCAACAGAGAGAGTGGGAGAGAAACACTGCCAAGATGGGAGCCCCAGTCTTTTCATAACTTCATCTCAGAAGTGACATCCCATCACTTCTGCCATTTTCATTAGAAGTAAATCAATAAGTTCAGCTAACACTCTACATGAAGGATTTACACCATGGTGTACATTCAGGGAGGATAGAATCATTGGGGCCATCTTTCAGGCTGCCTAAAATACCAACCAAAGTTTGAGAAAAAAATCAAGTAGGCTGGGTAAATGGCTTTAGAGATATTTATTTGGAAGTGGATTTCAGTGGATACATTTCAGGACACAGGCAGTGGGACTGGCCAGAGCAACGTGTAACTCTGGCCACAGAGCTGGCATAGTGAAGAAGGGCCCCATATCCAGAAGAACCTAAGTTTAGGCTTGGGAACTGGGTACATGGACAGGGAGAAGCTGTGACTCAGAAGCTCGCTTAGAGGGCATTTGCATCTGCAAGGGCAATGTCTGCTAAACTGTACTGCTTCAGTTCAGAAACTGGGTAGCGAAGGAGACATGAATCTGGGAAGCTTCACTGACTCAGCTTTGAGAACCAGAAAAAAGGCAAGGCTGACATGAACCACAGGACAGTGGTTCTCAAACTTTTCTTGGTATCAGAATCACTTGGTAGATTAGTAAAAATGCAGAGACCCAGATCCTATGTTACCTCAATAAGCTTAGCCTCTGTGTGCTTCACTAACACTTCAGGTAATTCTATTACATACCTAAGTTTGAGAACCATTGCCTTAAAAGGACTATTATGTTCCCTAAGGGGTATGCCATTTACCGATTCATGATAACTAATTCACTAAATTAACAGATGAGCACTAAACCCTGACACAGTTCATGGTAGAAATATGAATGTGCATCCTTGCAGGCAGAAATGGAGAAAAAGATGGTTATAACTAAAAGCATTCCAAAGAAAAGGCCTGTGCTTTTATGCTGGAAGAACAAATCATGGCTGGCACTGATTAATAGATTCTGCTCTCTTAGGCTGGCAAAATGCAAAAGAATTTTCTTTGCCAGAAATAACAAAATGGACACCCAAGCCAGCATCTGGAAGTTATTCTTAAAGAAATATGGCATTAGCTAAAATTGGAGTGGTGGGTCAATTTCTAGTTATCCATTCATTGGTCCATGCTGACGAAAGCTTAATGCAATTTAAACTAAAATCTTCATGCTGTTTTTCATTCTCTTCCTTCTTGTTCCATTATGTTTATTTCCAAATGTGTTTGACAAATATATATTGGTGGCACTTTGCTAAGACTTATATGAACTATAGACACCAAATAAGTTTTTATCAGTCTTAAGTGAGAGGAACCCAAGCATAGAATATGTGCAGTCTTTGGACCCAGAGAGACTTGGTTTTAAATCCAAGTGATGCCACTCACTGCCTATAAAAACTTGAGCAAGTGACTCAACTTCTCTGAAGTTCTTATATATATAAGAACTTTAGATATGTATAATCCATATATATATATATATCTTATATATATATGGATTAACTAATTGCTTTGAAAAATTACTGTTAGAAGTGATGTAAGCAAAATGCTAAACTCATAGTAGTTGCTCAGTAAACTGAACTATTACTACTGTTAATGACTAATACTCCCTAACTCTGTCAACATCAAAATACATTAGAACCACAGTTTGTTCAGGATCATGTGCAGTTTATGCCCATTAGGTTTTACTTTTGATTTTCTGTTTTTTAAATAAGAATTAAAGTAGAGTAAGTAAGAGCACAGATTCTGGATCCAGGCTTCCAAGTTCACATATCCCTTTGCCATTCACTAGCAGTGTATCTTTGGATGATTTACTGGACAATTTACTTAACTTCTCTCCATCTTGCTCACCTCGTCTTTAAACTAGGGATAATAATGATGCATCAGCCTCATAAGAATTTGTAAGGATTAAATGCATATTTGTAAAGCATTTATAAGAAAAAAACACCATATGTGTTAGTTACTGTTAATCATAGTTTCTTTGGTAAAGTTCATCCTTTACTGTGTTTTTTTTTAGCTTATCTATCAATTTTGGATATTGTTTATCAAAGAAAATAATGGGTTAAATTGCACTTTTGGGCTGGTCTCAGCTTTTTGATGGGGTAATGGTACCATATCTCTCCGGCTTGTTTTATGGCCTTTACCCTGAGTATAGGATCTAGCTCTTCCAAGCATGTCAGCTGCTCTCCAGGTGCCAGTTACCTGTGGGAGCTTCAATTAATTATCTGATCAGGAGAATAATTCCATTCATGGAATTACTTTGCTTTCAGTAAACTAATTAGTACCCATGTGATCTGACAATGTGAAGGAACTATCTCAACATGCCTGACTGGCTCTCAAAGAGTAACATTCCTTATGGGAACTTTGCTCAGAATTGAAATAATGGGATAGGGGATCTAACTTTTTTCCCTTTCTGACACCATATAGCAGTAGAATGTTCTGTGCAGTGGATGCCAATATATGTGATTAATACTAACGTAAAAGTAGAACAATATTTTTCCTATATATATGAAAGAATATCATATTAATTCACCTTTTTTCATATTGTTTAATGGAGATAATTTACTTCAAAGACAGCCTAATTCTTAAAACAAAAACCGTTATACCAGTATTGCTAGAAAGAGAAGTTTCTGAGGTCATGAAATTTGTTGTCATGGCCATTTGGGGAGAAAAATATCCTCAGATGACCAGGAGTGTGCTTCTTCCTGCAAATACTATTAATGTTGTTAATTCATTCTCTAGGCTGGTGGATGATAAGCCTATGCTGCCTTGAGAAAATTGTCTAGAAAGCGTTTTTTTTTTCCATCCATGTGTTTTTGAGCATTCACTTCTTGAAACTAAAAAGTTGCAGGTGTAACACACATTGAATTGACGTTAAGTATCAAAGTTTTCCCGATGTCTGCACAGCCCTTGGGATAGAAAGTCACTTTGCTTTCCTCTCGTAGCTGTGATATGAGCACTTCAAACCAATGGAGAAGCAAAGTATCACGTGTCGAGCTGTTTGGATTCCCAGGGAGAGGGCAGTTGTCTCCTTGGTGACTCTCACTAAGAATTCAGAGGCTTCTTTCCACCAACACTGAGTTTCTCATGGTTGAGAACTTCCTTCAATGCAAAGGATGAAAAAGTCTGAACGTGGAAGTTGGAGTCTGTGGGGGACCGTTCAGTCACTCAGGGGAGCAATACCTTGAAACTTGCCCCTTGGGTCACCTGGGCACAAAGAGTGAGGCATGAATGCAGGGCAGTTGACCACAGGAGGAGAAGGAAACGCAATGACCGCATGACAGAGACCAAATATGTGGAAAGAGAAGCGCGAAAGAGAAACTCAGAAGAGAGAGGTAGTCTCGGTAGAAGTGTGCCACCCTGTCCAGAAGGTGCAGCTGCAGAAAAGAGAGACTACAAAAGCAACGGGGAGAGAAGAGAATGGAAGTATAGAAAAAGGAAAGCAGGCTTATCTGTATTCACCTCCCAAACTGCAGGACTCTAGTAGGATCATACCCATGTGATTGAGTAAATACAGTGGGTTCTCAATTCTCTGGGGACACATACACAGATTCAAGAGAAAAGGAAAGTAGAAGACAGTTTTTCAAGAGCAGGAATGACATGTTGATGGAGTCATCTATGGCTAGACCATATTTACAAACTCTTTGTGAAGCAGGCTTATTATTCAAAGCTAAACTCATACTTGTCTGATATGCTTATAATTATGTGTCAGGTTTGCTTTAACTATTCACTAAACTCAGTTAATGGTTTATCTTTAGTATATAATTATGTCGCTTTTAAGCAAGTCCCATTTGTTTTACAAGTTCAAATAAAGTACTTTACAAAAAAGCATGTTTATTAAGGCATGTTTCCTCACTAGTACCCTTGTCATTAAAAAGTAGTTGTCGGGCTTCCCTGGTGGTGCAGTGGTTGAGAGTCCGCCTGCCGATGCAGGGGACACGGGTTCGTGCCCCGGTCTGGGAGGATCCCACATGCTGTGGAGCGGCTGGGCCCGTGAACCATGGCCGCTGAGCCTGCGTGTCCAGAGCCTGTGCTCCGCAACGGGAGAGGTCACAACAGTGAGAGGCCCGCGTACCGCAAAAAAAAAAAAAAAAAAAAAAGTTGTCATATTTGCTTTCAGTGTGACTGAATGTGAAAAAATAAAGGTGTGCACATAACAAGCAGCCTGGAATATCTGAAACGTCTCAAGGGTTGTACTTTGAGGTAGTACAGCTCAATATTACCAAAAGCTCTGTGAAAAAAATACTATTCTGGTACATTCAGCTCATGGTACTAAATTGTCCAGGGAAGACCCTTATTTCGGTTATTTGCAGATTTCATTGTAATGATTCATCACATCATCAGCATATTAAAATAAATATTCCTTTAAAATATCTTACATTTCTTATTAAGTCTGTTTTTGAGAGAACATTATTTGTGATATTACACAAGTCCTATTTATGGGGAACATTTTCTCCATACCTGGAAAAGTACTGAGCAGCTAGTTTGTTTTAATCTTGTGGACCATTAAATCATATAATTTATTATGTTTCCCACTTTGTGTGGCTTCTCGAGAGCTTTTAGAGGCAAAATTGTAGCCCATCTAGATCAAATTCACCAGATCTTATTACATGTATTTCATGTACTAACCTCATTTCTGGTTTCATTTTTTTGACCCTCACTTTTTCTTTCTTCCTGTTTCCTCTAATTAAAAAAAAAAAATCATTTACAGCTCTAATTCTTCTTTGAAAAAAGGGCAAGAAAAAGATGGACTTGATAGATGCCTAGATATGTTTATAGAGATGCCTAGATACTAAAGCCTAGGTGGGTCCTAGCATCCTACCTGCAGGCCTCCTGGTTAGAGGAAGGTCAGGGTTAGCAGTTCAACAAAGATCAGTTCCGCAAGCATTCTAGGTGTTCTCACTGATGGCGGGGAGTTCTTTCTGTTGTTGCTGCTGCCCTCCCCTCCCCACACCTTACTGCCGTGGCTGTTTTGTTAGCTTACTATTTCACTTGCCTTTTTGGAGTAGATTTTTTGCCCTTTGGTTACTCAGAGATGAACGTACTTCTTTCTAAAATGAAATATTTGTGTGTTCTGATTAGAGGTCTCCTTGATTTCATAAGCCATTGCTTGTAAAAGCGTTATAAAAAAAAAATAATGCTGTTCTGCCCCCTCCTCACATTATATTTAACTAAATATGTAAAAAAATGTGTCTTTGATCAAACTTCATCATTTAAATTCACCTAAATAGATGCGAGTTTGACTTATGTCATAAGCCAAGAAAAGGAAAAGCTTCCAGAACTTATAGAACAGGTGGCTGGGGAAAAAAAAATGGTAACATATTGCAGGAAACTCTATTAAGTGAAATTTTCCACAGCAAATTCAATTAATAATACTGAGTTTAGGCACAGAGAGTTCAGCAGAAAGAAAGTTTTACTTAATGATAATTAATCAAATGATAGAATACTCTGAGAATCAAACAAGACTAGGTTGCTAAAGTATTTGTTTAAAAACAATGACAAGGGCTTCCCTGGTGGCGCAGTGGTTGAGAGTCCGCCTGCCGATGCAGGGGACACGGGTTCGTGCCCCGGTCCGGGAAGATTCCCCGTGCCGCGGAGGGGCTGGGCCCGTGAACCATGGCCACTGAGCCTGCGCGTCCGGAGCCTGTGCTCCGCAACGGGAGAGGCCACAGCAGTGAGAGGCCCGCGTATCGCAAAAACCCCCAAAAAACAAACAAAAAAAACCAATGACAAAACAGAATCCCAATACATTCAATTTTGCTTTACAGAATACCTTTAGGATACCAAGAAAGCACATGCATGTGTGTCTCCAGCTCTGCCCTAACCCTGAAACTCTAGTCCCTTATTTCTAACTATACGACTCTCTCACTTAAAATGTGCCTCGTATTCAAACAGAGCGTGGGTGGAAAGTGAAGCAGTGGAAGTGGGTGTGACAAGGAAGTCTGATAAAGTAACCTTTGAGCAGAAGCCTGAACCAAAAGAGGGACAAATCCTTGGGGAGCTGCAGGAAAAGAACACTCCAAGCAGAGAGCACATCACTACAAAAGTGCTACCAGCCCTTCAGTAAAGGCTGAGCACAGAGTTGGTTTTCTTCTGTGGGATCACATATGGCCATATAGGTGATAAGAGAAAAACCTGTGAAAAACTTGTACTCACACAAATTTGTATAGATCTCCAGTCTTAAAATTACAGCCAGGTTTTAAATATGAACTTTCTTGAAAGATAATTCATTACCTACGATGCCATTACATCTCTCTAATCAACCTTTGTAGGTCTTACATTTCCAAACATATAAAGGGATAACACAATTTACAAGAAAATGGAGCAATAGGAAAGGAAAAAAGTGATAGCATTTTGTGACATTCGTGATTGAATATTTCCAGTTTCAATTTCTGAATAAAAACTTCACATATCTCAAAAGTAACTTTCACCTAACATTTCATGAATATCAACTCTTTCAGTTGATCCTGGAGAACAGAGCCAAGTTCCCCTTATAGCTCAGTGACAGTGAACCTACAGAGTATGTCCCACTGCATATGTTACAAAGAATGATTTAAAACCCAATTAAGTAATTCCAGAATTTGTTACTACAACTCATCTGGTTCTTCCATCCTTATTTAAGCTTAATCAGGATAATGGGATTAACTGCAGGGGGCGATGCATATATTATGGTTTGTATAGTGCATGCCTGGGGGAAGAAAGAGGAAACCAAGAAACAATTTCCTTGTGTCACAACTTACTGACTTTGTTTCCAGGAAGACTGGTGACCCTGTCTCTTTTAGTCCTGAGATACAGGGGCTCCCACATTTCTACAAATCAGATAGCCATCTGTCAGGCTGAGTTGAACCAGATTTTTATGATGTGGAAAAAAATGCTCAAGAGAATTGTAGATAAAGCCATCAAAATTATGTTGCACCTGTGACCATAGCCAAGCACAACCTGCCAATTTTATCCCACGGCAGATCTAGTGACAGCTCTCATCACTTGGCTTTGCCTGCTTCGTTCTGCCTTCCTAAATTTCACTCCAAGCTGGATTTTCTTCAAGACCCTAAAGGCTCAAACATCAGGTGAATCCAAATGCTGAGAAATTCACTGAAAAGAATCTGAGCCTATTTCACATGCATAATTCACATTTGTAATGGTTGCATTCAGGTGGCTTATTGAATTCTTCTTTTAAATATAGTAGGGTTTTTGTGTGTGCATGCCTTGACAAAATGGATTTATCTTACACTATATGAATACTCTGGATAAACTATCAAAAACTGTCTCAAACTGACCAGAAATAATTTCTGTAATGGATATTGTTAATTATAACGGAGAATATAAAATTTAAAACTTGTGGATTTTGCTCTTTAATTTTTACCTTTCTAGAGTAAATTTAGAGATTTCCTTTTTTTCCTCCTGTCCTTGATACTATATTAATAACCAGAGAAAAACTAAGAAAATTTAATATAGTTGTTTTTGTAATATATTGGGAGTTATAAGGAGTCCAAAAGTCTAAAGTTGGAAGGTAAAATTAATTCAAATGCAGAGCTCTTTCTCTTAATGCAAATATTTTATTTATATATATATATATATGATTTATACAGACATATATTTGTTACATACCAAACCAACCTCACACACATACACATGCACATATATATGTATATGTGCATATATATTTGTGTGTATATATATACATATATAGGTATATGTACCTGTGTGTATATGTAAGGTTGATTTGGTTTGACAAGTAAAAAGGAGACAAATACTTTATTAATATTTAATTCTGATTCTGTCTTTAGCACCAAGCTTGCTATTGACTTGTTCTAATTGCCCAAGCCTTACTTTCTTATTTTGTAAACAATAACTAAAGGAATGGAGGGGATTCAGTGATTTTACACAGGCATAAAGGCCGACAAATACAGATGGGATATTTCTTTTTACTGGCTATACTATCATGCATGAAGTGTCGTTGATTATTATTTTTCTTGTGCTAAGTGGTTATAAGTACTGGCTCACTTAATCCCCAGAATACTAAATCCTTATTATCTCATTTAAATCGTAGACAAGAAGAATTTTGATTTCCTTCCATTTTACAGATGAAAAAACTGAGACTTAGAGAAATGAAATGACTTGTCCAGGGCTACATTTCCAGTAAATTGTAAGGTTTATTGTATGATTATTCTACCACCGTGAAGCTGAATCTTAAAACTCCAACGTGAAACAAAACCCAAATGTCATCATCCATTATGTTTAGGTAAGCTTCAGCTCCCTGATATTGAGAGATGCTGTCTTAAACTCTGCTGGAATAAGGAAGGAAATAAACAAACACATTCACAGATACAGATCTTACTGAACTTAAAAGAATTTCAGGCAAGAGGCCAACTTGGGATTTGGAGTGGAATTGACAGTATGTCCCTGATAATGTTGATAGTTAATATTTATTGAGCTCTTACTATGTGCCAGGTACTGTTCTAAATGCCGTATCCTGTTAACTAATTTAATCTACATAAAAATGACTATCCCTATCTTATAAATGAAAAAACTATGGCTTAGAGTAGTTATGTGACCTAAGTTTGCCTCCCCAGGCAAGTAGCAGAGCCTAGATTTAGAATCAGGGAGTCTGACTCCTAAGTGGTGTGCCTATTCCCAGGCTAGAAACAGTCATCTACTGCCAGATTTTGAAACTGTGTTTTTCCCTGCACTGCTAGGATGTATATTTTTAGTCAAGTAATTGGCATCTAACTCTATACTGGGTTTGAAGATTTGGTGCAATATCCCTGAGCACAGAGGTTTTGTCAGTTTAATTTTAACTCAACTTTTCAGGGCCTAGACCAGTAACTGGTGCATAATAGATGCACAGTATAATATTTGTTTAATAACGAGCTACTCACTATAGTCATGTTTTCGAAACATAAGCTAGAATATCTGGGTTCTAATCCTGACCTTACGATTTACTGGAAATGTAGCCCTAGACAAGTCATTTCATCTTTCTAAGGCTCCGTTTTTTCATCAGTTAAATGGAAGGAAACCAAGATTCTTCTTTTCTAAGATTTAAATGAGATAATAAGGATTTAGTATTCTGGGGATTAAGTGAGCCAGTATGTATAACCACTTAGCACAAGGAAAACAGTTTGGTAATTTCCTAATATGCACTTACCATAGGACACAATGGTCCCATTTTTATGTATTTACCAAAGAGAAATGAAAACATATGTTACCACAAAGACCTTATCTGAATAAGTGCTTTATTCATAATCACAAAAACTGGAAGTAACCCTAAAGTGAATCAGCAGGTAAATAGATAGAGAAATTATGGTATAATAGAATATTTCTCATCAATAAAAGGATCAAACTACTGGTACACGCAACAGTATGGATGACTCTCAAAGCCATTATGCTAAAGCAAATAATTCAGACACAACAGGTTACATAAGTTGTAATTCTATTTATATGAAATTCTGGAAAATTATACACTGACAGGTACAGAAATCAGATGATCACTGCTATCCAGGGTCTAGAGCTAGGGTTTTGGGGAGGAATTGATTACAAATGGGCATGAAGGAATTCCTTGGTGTGACAGAAATACTCTTATACCTGAATTTTAGTGGTGGTTACATGACTATATGCATTTGTCAAAATTCAGAACTTTATACCCAAACAGGTTGAATAGTATTCTATATAAATTAAACCTCAACAAAACTAATGTTAAAAAAGAGTATTTAGCAAAGTTCCTAGTATTTAATAAGTATATTAAATGTTATATGTTCTTATTTTTCTTTTGTATTTGATCTTTCTTTTTAAAAAATAATATACAATGACTGCGTCTAAATTAGAGTAAAACTGCCTTATTAAATGAGTGGCTATTAAAGAGTAATGCTCTCTAAGGCACTTAGTACACTATACTCAAAATACAAACTACAAATTTACTTTTAACTTGATTTCTTGTGAGTTTGGGACCTCCTTTCAGAAGTCTTTGCCTTATTAAATGTCTTAATTGCCTGACTTTTATCTTCAAATGATGAAGATGACTGTTTCCTCAGACTACATACAGCACTGATACTGTTCAGAAAATCCATCTTGATAATGCTCAGTTGAAATACGCCTCTCTGTATTCTTGAATTACTGTCAATGAGATATTTTTATGATGAATTCTCTCTTATCTTCCAGAGCTCCTGTATCAGTCGGGAACTTGTGGATACTGCCGAGAGGGCGTACAGTACTCTGGGGCTCACAACATGACAAGAACCATCATCACTGGTAGGTTTGAAGGGGAAAGGGGAGAAGGTAGTTCCTGGAGTGCAGGGAGGACAGCGGAAGGAGAGAGCAGCCTGATTGGAGGGGGTCTTTGGAAGAATTTCATAGCCAAGACACAAGAAGGGAACTATGGAATAAACACCTGACCTCACACTCCTTCCTTCCAAAGTCCTGCTGGTGACTGCCACTTCCAGAAGAAGGAGGGCCTGTTGGTAAACTCTATAGAGGTCATCATTGCAGACACAGGGTGAATACAAGTGGAGAATGGGTCTGTAGGGGCAGCTAGAAGATGGACAGCACATCACCCTCCAAATATTCAGAACACAAAATTCCTCTTCTTCTAAGCATTCTCTGTTGTGCACATTAATTTCCCCCACTCTTCTCTTGTTTTGCATGTTTTCAACATTTCCCACTCTCCTCATTATTTGTCTCTTGTCAGAACCCTTTGTGAGCCTGAAAATGTGACTGTTTTATCTAGTTGGCCTAGTTCAGGGTCTTTCCACTTAGGCCAAATGGGCTAAACCAAAGCTCTGGTGGATCTAGAATGGTGTAGGAAGCTGGCCCATGGATAGAGCAGATAAGTTGGCCCCTGGAAATAGTCACAGGTCTGAGAAGGGGGTGAGTAGGACAAGAGAAATGGAAATTTATGGTACTGAGAGAAATTGGGGATTCTGGGGAAGTGAGGAACAGTTTGTCATAGAGGAAAAAGTTTGGGACTTGGAGTAAACTACCTGGGCTTTGCTCTGGCATCAACAAAGATTTACTATGTGGCTTTGTGCAAATTATTTTTTTGGCCTCTCACTGTTGTGGCCTCTCCCGTTGCGGAGCACAGGCTCCGGACGCGCAGGCTCAGCGGCCATGGCTCACGGGCCCAGCCGCTCCACGGCAGTGGGATCCTCCCGGACCGGGGCACGAACCCGTGTCCCCTGCATCGGCAGGCGGACTCTCAACCACTGCGCCACCAGGGAAGCCCTGTGCAAATTATTTTAACCTAGTGGACTTTGGCTTCCTTATTTTATAAAAGAACTACCAGAGGCTCTATGGGAGATACTACAACGTAGAGGTTCAAGTGTGGGTTCAATAGCCAGTGTGCCTGGATTTGAATCCCGACTTTGCTACTTACTAGTTGTGCAAGTTACTTAACTTCTCTAAGTTATCATGAAGTATCTATCTGGTGTATAGAAAGTATTTAATAAAGGTGAATTGCTAATATGCCAGGCCTAGGGGTCAGTTATAGTCATATTAATCCTTCAAATTATCACCAGCAACATAAATTAGATCATAAATGCTGATTTAATAAGTATTTGGTCAATTATCCTTAGGGTTTGGGCTAAGAACCGTCACTTGCTATATTAATAATGTACAGGGTATTTCTTATAAATAGGATAAAAATATTTAAATATTTATGTGCTTAGCAATGGGAATTTCTGATAAAAGGATGGTCTTTAATATAAGAAAATTTTTTTTCAATTATCAGGGTTTGAGTGTCATTTTGTGGCAATTCTGTGAGATCTCCATTAACAGTGAAATATTTCATTTTTATAACGGCATAAAATATTTCCAAATGACTTGCCATGTGTCTCATATGTATTTATAGTAAAAAAAGATGCATTTACTACAATACCTGTTTTTCTAAATGAGCTTTTCTAAAGAGCTATGGAGACAAAGTCAAAAATACATGTTTCTAACCTCCATTTTAGGGCTTTGTTTCCCCTCATAATAAAGGTCTATGAAGAGATATATATATATATATATATATAATTTTTCTTATGGTTCATTTTATAAGTTTTGAATTTTGTTTAGTTTTACTCATTTAACTGATTATTAACTTGGTTAATTATTAATTATTACAATCTTTAAATTGCTATTAATCATGTAAATGAATTTTAAGTGATATAAATTTGTTGAACTATTTCTTCTGTTTCCCAAATTAAGTAATGAATTAAATTATATTTCACTGAGTTGGCTACAGTTGGTTTATTAAATTAATTATATCATAATGGAAACAATTCTAACACATTTATCAGGAAGCATGAATAAAATATTTCTAAGTTTCTTTTTTAACAAAGAAAAATAACTCTTTCTTAGATTATCTTTTCCTTACATTTCTCTTGAGCTATTTAGGGAGTCTAACAAGATCTTTACAAACAACCTTTCATGAGATTGTAAGAGATGCAAAAATTAGTCCATTTAGAATAACAATTTATAGAATTATTATTGATTGGTGCAACTTGAATGGTTGGCAGTATTTGTTGTTGTTGTTGTTGATTTCCAGTTAAGTTTAACAGTGGAAAGAATCAACACAACAAAGTAAATTCCATAATTGTCACCTGCTAATTTATGGAACAAAAATTTCTTTGTAAGGTCTGACTTCAAAAGAAATATAAATTTGTCCTGAATAACAGTATATAGCAACATTATTTAATGAGTTTTTCTGGCTATATATATCTGGAATTAACAAGTTTGCTTTATTTGTTCTCCTATTAGCACTCCAGACATTGAAGTTCATTTTTTGAAGTTATGATATTAATTTTAACAACTTTTAATGTGGTATTTATAAATACCAATATTTGTCTTATTTGCATAGGCAATTAAGCTAACTTTGCATGTGTTTTTTGAAATATACACTAAAAAATTCATTTGTAAGTTTCTTTAAATGATTACAGATGATCCACACCTGTTTTGTGTTTTCTAAAACAAATTCCAAAAGCAAAACAATAAAACAGTCTTTAGAAAATATTTTGTCTTCTGGGTACAGAAAAAAATGCAACTTCACATCAAGGATTGTTAGACCATATATAAGTGAGAAAATTATTATTATTTTAAACATCTTTATTGGAGTATAATTGTTTCACAATGTTGTGTGACTTTCTGCTGTATAACAAAGTGAATCAGCTATATGTATACATATATCCCCATATCTCCTCCCTCTTGCGTCTCCCTCCCACCCTCCCTATCCCACCCCTCTAGGTATTCACAAAGCACCGAGCTGATCTCCCTGTGCTATGCAGCTGCTTCCCATTAGCTATCTATTTTATATTTGGTAGTATATATATGTAATGCTACTCTCTCTCTTCATCCCAGCTTACCCTTCCCCCTCCCTGTGTCCTCAAGTCCATTCTCTACATCTGCGTCTTTATTCCTGTCTTGCCCCTAGGTTTGTCAGAATTCTTTTTTTTTTTTTTTTTTTTTTAGATTCCATATATATGTGTTAGCATATGGTATTTGTTTTTCTCTTTCTGACTTACTTCACTCTGTATGACAGATTCTAGGTCCATCCACCTCACTACAAATAGTTCAATTTCGTGTCTTTTTATGGCTGAGTAATATTCCATTGTAGATATGTGCCACATCTTCTTTATCCATTCGTCTGTTGATGGTCACTTAGGTTGCTTCCATGTCCTGGCTATTGTAAATAGAGCTGCAATGAACATTGTGGTACATGTCTTTTTGAATTATAGTTTTCTCGGGGTATATGCCCAGTAGTGGGATTGCTGGGTCGTATGGTAGTTCTATTTTTAGTTTTTTAAGGAACCTCCACACTGTTCCCCATAGAGGCTGTATGTTTACATTCCCACCAACAGTGCAAGAGGGTTCCCTTTTCTCCATACCCTCTCCAGCATTTATTGTTTGTAGATTTTAGTTTTTTTTATTTTTTTATTTTTTGCAGTACGCAGGCCTCTCACTGCTGTGGCCTCTCCCGTTGCGGAGCACAGGCTCCAGACACGCAGGCTCAGCGGCCATGGCTCACGAGCCTAGCTGCTCCACGGCATGTGGGATCTTCCCGGACCGGGGCAGGTACCCGCGTCCCCTGCATCGGCAGGCGGACTCTCAACCACTGCGCCACCAGTGAAGCTCTGTTTGTAGATTTTTTGATGATGGCCATTCTGACTCGTGTGAGCTGATACCTCATTGTACTTTTGATTTGCATTTCTCTAATGATTATTGATGTTGAGCATTCTTTAATATGTTTGTTGGCAATCTCTATATCTTCCTTGTAGAAATGTATATTTAGGTCTTCTACCCATTTTTGGATTGGGTTGTTTGTTGTCTTGATATTGAGCTGCATGAGCTGCTTGTATATTTTGGAGATTAATCCTTTGTCCATTGCTTCATTTGCAAATATTTTCTCCCATTCCGAGGGTTGTCTTTTCGTCTTGTTTATGGTTTCCTTTGCTGTACAAAAGCTTTTAAGTTTCATTAGGTCTCATTTGTTTATTTTTGTTTTCATTTCCATTTCTTTAGGAGGTCGGTCAAAACGGATCTTGCTATGATTTATGTCAGAGTATTCTGCCTATGTTTTCCTCTAAGTGTTTTAGAGTGTCTGGCCTTACATTTAGGTCTTTAATCCATTTTGAGTTTATTTTTGTGTAATGGTGTTAGGCAGTATACTAATTTCATTCTTTGCATGTAGCTGTCCAGGTTTTCCAGCACCACTTACGGAAGAGGCTGTCTTTTCTCCACTGTATATTCTTGCCTCCTTTATCAAAGATAAGGTGACCATATGTACATGGGTTTATCTCTGGGATTTCTAACCTGTTCCATTGATCTGTATTTCTGTTTTTGTGCCAATACCATACTGTCTTGATTATTGCAGCTTTGTAGTATAATCTGAAGTCAGGGAGCCTGATTCCTCCTGCTCTGTTTTTCTTTCTCAAGATTGCTTTGGCTTTTCGGGGTCTTTTGTGTTTCCATACAAATTGTGAATTTTTTTGTTCTAGTTCTGTGAAACATGCCATTGGTAGTTTGTTAGGGATTGCATTGAATCTGTATATGGCTTTGGGTAGTAAAGTCATTTTCACAATGTTGATTCTTCCAATCCAAGAACGTGGTATATTTCTCCATCTGTTTGTATCATCTTTAATTTCTTTCATCAGTGTCTTACAGTGTTCTGCATACAGGTCTTTTGTCTCCCTAGGTAGGTTTATTCCTAGGTATTTTATTCTTTTTGTTGCAATGGTAAATGGGAGTGTTTCTTTAATTTCTCTTTCTGATCTTTCATTATTAGTGTATAAGAATACAAGAGATTTCTGTGCATTAAGTTTGTATCCTGCTACTTTACCAAATTCATTGATTAGCTCTAGTAGCTTTCTAGTAGAATCTTTCTCTATGTATAGTATCATGGCATCTGCAAACAGTGACAGTTTTACTTCTTCTTTTCTGATTTGGATTCCTTTTATTTCTTTTTCTTCTCTGATTGCCATGGGTAAAACTTCCCAAACTATGTTGAATAATAGTGGTGAGAGTGGACAACCTTGTCTTGTTCCTAATCTTAGAGGAAATGGTTTCAGTTTTTCACCATTGAGAACGATGTTGGCTGTGTGTTCGTCATATATGGCCTGTATTATGTTGAGGTGGGTTCCCTGTATGCCTACTTTCTGTAGAGTTTTTATCATAAATGGGTGCTTAATTTTGTCAAAAGCTTTTTCTGCATCTATTGAGAGTATCATATGGTTTTTATCCTTCACTTGGTTAATATGGTGTATCACATTGATTGATTTGCATATATTGAAGAATCTGCTTTCCTGGGCTAAACCCCACTTGATCATGGTGTAAGATCCTTTTAATGTTCTGTTGGATTCTGTTTCCTAGTATTTTGTTGAGGATTTTTGCATCTAAGTTCATCAGTGATATTGACCTGTAGTTTTCTTTCTTTGTGACATCTTTGTCTGGTTTTGGTATCAGGGTGATGGTGGCCTCATAGAATGAGTTTGGGAGTATTCCTCCCTCTGCTATATTTTGGAAGAGTTTGAGAAAGGATAGGTGTTAGCTCTTCTCCAAATGTTTGATAGAATTCACCTGTGAAGCCATCTGGTCCTGGGCTTTTGTTTGTTGGAAGATTTTTAACCACAGTTTCAACTTCAGTGCTTGTGATTGGTCTGCTTATATTTTCTATTTCTTCCTGGTTCAGTCTTGGAAGGTAGTATTTTTCTAAGAATTTGTCCATTTCTTCCAGGTTGTCCATTTTATTGTCATATAGTTGCTTGTAGTAATCTCTCATGATCCTTTGTATTTCTGCAGTGTCAGTTGTTACTTCCCCTTTTTCATCTCTAATTCTGTTGATTTGAGTCTTCTCCCTTTTTTTCTTGATGAGTGTGGCTAATGGTTTATCAATTTTGTTTATCTTTGCAAGGAACCAGGTTTTAGTTTTATTGATATTTGCTATTGTTTACTTCATTTCTTTTTCTTTTTTTTTTTTTTTGATCTGATATTTATGATTTCTTCTGCTAACTTTGGTGGGGTTTTTTTGTTCTTTCACTAATTGCTTTAGGTGTAAGGTTAGGTTGCTTACTTGAGATTTTTCTTGTTTCTTGAGGTAGGCTTGTATAGCTGTAAACTTCCCTCTTAGAACTGCTTTTGTTGCATCCCATAGGTTTTGGGTCATCGTGTTTTCATTGTCATTTGTTTCTAGGTATTTTTTCATTTCCTCTTTGATTTCTTCAGTGATCTCTTGGTTATTTAGTAGCATATTGTTTAGCATCCATTTGTTTATATTTTTTACATTTTTTTCCCTGTAATTTATATCTAGTCTCATAGCATTGTGGTCAGAAAAGATACTTGATATGATTTCAATTTTCTTAAAATTACTGAGGCTTGATTTGTCATCCAAGATAGGCTCTATCCTGGAAAATGTTCCATGAGCACTTGAGAAGAAAGTGTATTTTGTTGTTTTTGGATGGGATGTCCTATAAATATGAATTAAGTCCATCTGGTCTAATGTGTCATTTAAAGTTTGTGTTTCCTTATTTATTTGCATTTTTCATGATCTGTCCATTGTTGAAAGTGGGGTGTTAAAGTCCCCTACTATTATTGTGTTACTGTCAATGTCCCCTTTTATGGCTGTTAAGCATTTGCCTTATGTATTGAGGTGCTCCTATGTTGGGTGCATAAATATTTACAATTGTTATATCTTCTTCTTGGATTGATCCCTTGATCATTAGGTAGTGTCCCTCTTTGCCTCTTGTAGTAGTCTTTCTTTTAAACTCTATTTTGTCTGATTTGAGAATTGCTACTCCATCTTTCTTTTGATTTCCATTTGCATGGAATATCTTTTTCCATACCCTCACTTTCAGTCTGTATGTGTCCCTAGGTCTGAAGTGGGTTTCTTGTAGACAGTGTATATATGGGTTTTGTTTTGTATCCATTCAGCCAGTTTATGTCTTTTGGTTGGAGCATTTAATCCATTTACATTTAAGGTAATTATCGATATGTATATTTCTATTACTGTTTTCTTAAACCTTTTGGGTTTGTTTTTGTAGGTCTTTTCCTTCTCTGGTGTTTCCTGCCTAGAGAAGTTCCTTTAGCATTTGTTGTAAAGCTGGTTTAATGGTGCTGAATTCTCTTAACTTTTGCTTGTCTGTAAAGGTTTTAATTTCTCCATCAAATCTGAATGAGATACTTGCTGGGTAGAGTCATCTGGGTTGTAGGTTTTTCCCTTTCATCACTTTAAATATGTTCTGCCACTCCCTTCTGGCTAGCAGAGTTTCTGCTGAAAGGTCAGCTGTTAACCTTATGGGGCTTCCCTTGTATGTTATTTTTTTGCTTTTCCCTTGCTGCTTTTAACATTTTTTCTCTGTATTTAATTTTTGATAGTTTGATTAATATGTGTCTTGGCGCATTTCTCCTTGGGTTTATCCTGTATGGGACTCTCTGCGCTTCCTGGACTTGATTGACTATTTCATTTCCTATGTTAGGGAAGTTTTTGACTATAATCTCTTCAAATATTTTCTCAGATCCTTTCTTTTCTCTTCTTCTGGGACACCTATAGTTCAATTGTTGGTGCATTTATTGTTGTCCCAGAGATCTCTGAAACTGTCCTCAATTATTTTCATTCTTTTTTCTTTATTCTGCTATGTGATAGTTATTTCCACTATTTTATCTTCTAGGTCACTTATCCATTCTTCTGTCTCAGATATTCTGCTATTGATTCCTTCTAGAGAAGTTTTAATTTCATTTATTGTGTTGCTCATCATTGTTTGTTTGCCCTTTAGTTCTTCTAGGTCCTTGTTAAACATTTCTTGTATTTTTCTCCATTCTAGTTCCAAGATTATTTTATCATCTTTACTATCATTACTCTGAATTCTTTTTCAGGTAGACTGCTTATTTCCTTTTCATTTGTTTGATCTGGTGGGATTTTTTTTTTTTTTTTTTTTTTTGCAGTACTCAGGCCTCTCACTGTTGTGGCCTCTCCCGTTGCGGAGCACAAGCTCCAGACGCGCAGGCTCAGCAGCCATGGCTCACAGGCCCAGCCGCTCCGCGGCATGTGGGATCTTCCTGGACTGGGGCATGAACCCGTGTCCCCTGCATCGGCAGGCGGACTCTCAACCGCTGCGCCACCAGGGAAGCCCCTCTGGTGGGTTTTTATCCTGCTCTTTCATCTGCTTCATATTTCTCTGTCTTCTCATTTTGTTTAATTTACTTTGTTTGGGGTCTCCTTTTCTCAGGCTTCATGTTCGTAGTTCCATTGTTTTTTATATCCGCCCCCAGTGGTGAGGTTGGTTCAGTGGCTTTTGTAGGCTTCCTGGTGGAAGGGACTGGTACCTATGTTCTGATTGGTGGGAGCTCGATCTTGTCTTTATGGTGGAAGGGCCGTATCTGGTGGTGTGTTTTGGGGTGCCTGTGACCTCATTACGATCATAAGCAGCCTCTCTGCTAATGGGTGAGGTTGTGTTCCTGTCTTGCCTGTTGTTTGGCATAGGGCATCCAGCACTGGAGCTTGCTGGCCGTTGGGTGGAGCTGGGTCTTAGCATTGAGATGGAGATCTCTGGGATAACTCTTGCTGATTAATATTATATTGGGTCAGAAGGTCTCTGGTGGTCCAATGTTCTGAATTCAGCTCTCCCATCTCGGAGGCTCAGGCCTTACACCAGGCTGGAGCACCAAGACCCTGTCTGCCACATGGCCAGGTATGTGGGGATTTTCTTGCCTTTTGTGAAGTCTGAGCTTTTCTGCCAGTGGTCAGTAGGTGTTTTCTAAGAGTTGTTCCACATGTAGATGTAGTTTTCATGTATTTGTGGGGAGGAAGTTTGTGTCTAAGTCTTACTCCTCACCATCTAGAAGGTCCCCCTGCAGTAGGAAACTCCACTGAAGACCCCAACCTCTGCAGGAACTAGAGGTGCAGAGGCATTTTTTTTCAGAGGGTTTGCAGTTTGCTGGAATGGCAGAAAGGGAGAAAAAGAGAAGATCCTCTAGGGCAAGGGAGGAGCAGTAAGACCAACAACTGTAACTGCCATCACTTTCGGGACTGTGCCAAGAAAATTTTTTTTAAATTAAACTGTTTATTGCATGCTGTCATGAAGTTAGGTTGCAATTTCCTTCACCATAGTATTATAGTATTATAACTTTGTTAATTATGAGAAAGAAAATTCTTTTTAAGCCAATTTATCTATGAACTGAAAATAAAAATTAATATCCATCCATTCATTCATTTGTTCATTCAATAGGCATTTTCTGAGCATCCATTAGAAGGCAGGTATTGTGTTAGACACTAAGATAAGGGGATGAATGACCCCATTCTTGAAGTGTCCACAGGCTAGTGATGGAGGCAAAATAATGATAAAATTATGAACAGGATTTTAGGGGCCTCTAAGGAAGGGCATTTGTCTTAAGCAAAGGATTGGAAAACCAAGCTGCATCTTGAAGGATAAACAGGATTGTGTAGTCAGAGAAATGAAACTTAGTACTCTAGGAACTAGGAATAGTTTTTTTTTTTTTTTCTACCAAAGTACCTTGTAATGCTCCTTAACCTGAATGCTGAATTCTAGCAACTGCTGAATGGTATCCGATCTGCTTTCTTAAAGTCTGTGTTAAAGCTTAATGACATTTAACCGAGTCATCCAAGATGGCCGAGTGGGTTAAAAAAAAAGTCTTTGTTTGATTGCAGTATGTTACCAACAATTAACATAGAATTCCTATGAATCTTATGTATCGTGTTGACTTCTCAGTATATCTATGTTCAAAATCCCTGTTTTTCTTCTTTCAGTATAAATGTTATAGTAAATGATGCCAAAAGAAATTACAGTTGACCCTCGAACAATGCAGGGGTTAGGGACACCAACCCTCCACGCATTCGAAAATCTGAGTATAATTTATAATTTTCCCTCCTTACACACGGTTCCTCGGTATCCATGGTTCCATATTCACAGATGTGGATCAGTATAGTACTGTGGTATTTACTATTGAAAACATTCTGCATGTAAATGGACCCATGCAGTTCAAACCCATGTTGTTCAAGGGTCAGTTATAATGTGAAAGTAGCAGCTTAACATAAATGCTAAAACAAATGCCTAATTAATATAAAATCAGTCTGTCAATTTATCAAACATTTCTTTAATTCTATTAAAGAATTAGAGATTTGCTTTTCCTGGGAAAAGTTTTTCTCCAAAATATAACAGAAAAACATTTAAAAATATGATGCATATTGCATATTGCTAGTTAAAAAAATGATCTTTAATAAAATATTTTTGTTAAATTTACCTAGAAATTACAAGTTGCAAATATACAGTGTCTTTGTTTAGATATTTAATTCAGCACCTTAAGTATTAAAGGAAAATAATAATGTGCTAAAAGAAATAGGACATACTATACTCACTTGAAAAAATCAGCCCACTAAGAAATAATAAAAGCAGTCCCTGACATCCAGGAACAGGCCTGACACGAGCAGCAAGGCCTCAGTGTCTTAAAAGCTGGCATGGTCCTCACAGCTAGGCCATTCTGTTCTCTTTCTGGACACAGACAATCTCAAAGAATACCAACATCAGACAAGGTCACACTGAGACCATGATAAGGTGAGACAAAAGCAAGACCACGTCCTAATTTTGTCTAAGTGCCAACAAAAAAAGAGGTCATTGTGTAAACCACAAAATACCAAGCATCTTCTTCCCCTGACTAACTTGAGCAACTGCTACTTCTTCACCAGTTACAGCTTGATCCTCACCCTAGTCTGCTCTTCTTATATATAGGACTTTTTGAGATATCCAATCATAGATTTGTCCCCACTTTCTGACAGCATCTAGTCTTGGGCAAATCCCC
The DNA here is from genome assembly GCF_964374135.1 of Grampus griseus. NCBI lineage: Eukaryota > Metazoa > Chordata > Mammalia > Artiodactyla > Delphinidae > Grampus > Grampus griseus. The sequence continues at coordinate 104,112,226 of NC_138998.1, forward strand.
CCTTTCTTGAGCCCTCCTCAAAGTCATCCAGCCAAAGCTCAATTTGAAAATAGGCTATTGCTAAAACTCTCTAACAGAGACACCACAAGTTTCCAAGTTGTGTGTTCTTCCATGCTACAGTGCAAAACAAACCCAACTTATTCAGCTCCAGGTGTTTTCTGGTGGTCCTTGGATGGAGGGAATTAAAACCCTGCCCTAGATTAGATTCCATTGTGGGATAACACAATGATGTTACTAGTTACTGTGTTACTGTATCTCAGTACAGGACTTTGCAGCAGATCTTATATTTAAGAGTATGTGTTCTGGATCCATATTCCCTAAGGTCAAGTTGTAGCTCTGCCACTTACTAACTATGTGGTTCTTAATAAACACTTAATCTCTGAGCCTCTCTCTATCGATATATCCATAAAGTGCGATAAATAATAATAGTACTTCTTTTCTGGGTTTTTATGAAAGTAACAATTTCTGGAACATTTGTCAATACTTAATAAATGCTAGCCATCATTATTTAAAATGATTATTACTCAAAAAGAAGGAAAATTTTTACCTAAAATACAAATATTACAGTATTTGGAGTAATGTGAAACTTGATTTATGAAACATATTTTTGTTAACATATTGTCATAAAGATAAAACTCAGTAGAGTTCAATATTATGTAATCTTAGAGACATTAAATGAAATTAGGTATTCCATACCAAATTAGGCCCTGAGTCTGTAAATTCTTTAAATTCAAATTTTTTTTTACATTGAGTTTTTCTCTTGATTTCTGTATAGAGTTTTAATTTGAGGTCTGGTAACTGATCTTCAAAGATGGCTCCCCAGTGAGGACTCCTGGTGAATCCAGGCCCTTGTATGGTCCCTTCCTCCTGAACTTAAGTTGGCACTGTAACTTACTTTTTGAACACTAGAATGTGACAGAAGAGATGCCACATGACTTCTGAATCTGGGTCATAAGAAACTTGTCTCTTATTGCCTAGGTATTGTGGGACACTTGCTCTTTGGACACTCCATCTTGAAATCGATCTACTATGCCATGGGAAGCCCAAGCCACACAGAGAGGTGGGTCTAAGGTGCTGAAGTTTACAATTCCAGCTAAGCTCAGAGCCAACAACTTTCATCAACTGCCAGACACATGAGTAGCCATCATGGCTATCTAATCCAGTCAGATCTTCAGAAGACTGTATCTCTAGCTGACATCTCACTGCAAGGGTATGGGAGAGTTCATCTGAAACCACCCTGCTGAGCTCAGTCAAGCCACAGATTCATTAGGATAATAATAACATGTAATTTCAAGACAGTAAGTTTTGGGTGTTTGTTACATAGCAATAAATAACCGAAAATGCGGTATGGTTTTAACAATTTGTGTCCATTTGAATTTTTGAATAGAGTGAAAAAAAGGAAAATATTTGCTAGCCAATGTATTTTTGATGTGGTCACTAATAACAATAACACAAAGAGTCCAACATCTTTGAACATACTCCATAAGTATATCCTTCATGGTCAGTGTTCAAAGAGTTTCATTCTCATTTCTCTTTTATTCTGATATTTTAAGTTCTGGTATTTATCTTTTCCATATGGCAGAAAAAGAGCATATTAGCTGTTGGAGAAAAGGGGAAAGAATCTATGGCTTACACAACACAAGAAGCTGCTTATCGTTCTTGATAGCTCTACAAGAAACAGATGTCACTACAGTGACTTGCTGCCAGGGAGAGTGAGAGGAATTCTGGGAAAACAAATTAGATAACAGCTTGTTGTGTTCACGCAAGTGTGCTAATGAATCATGTGATAAGCCACATATTAATTACTAGTGAATGAAACAAATGACTACTTCTTGTGGAATGATAGCTTTGATTGAAATACTTCATGTCCAACAGTCTCAGTCAACTTCATGTGTGCTTTCTGGATGCTGAGGGGAAAAGGTACTTCGCAGCTGTTTTTAAAGACAACTGGACTTTCTCTGAAAACTACCTCTTAAATTGTTGGTCTGATTCACTACCAAATGTTATGAGTTTCATATTGGCATCAGAGATTTCCTAATGTTACATAGATGGAAATCTGGATAAGAGGCAAAGCAATACTAAAGAGTCTATAAAACCTCAGAATTTAGACAAACATGAATTAGTAAAACAAGATGGAGATGTTTAATAGTAGAAATAGATGGAAGAGGATTGTAAAAATATTTTCAATAATTACCACAAAAATAATGGACTTTAAGATTTTTTTTTCTCTCTCTCAAAGGAACGTTAGGAAATGTGATGATAGGTAGATAGATTTTTTCCTTTAAAGTTGTAATTTAAAAATATAAGTCATTTCCTTCATTTTATTTCTTTCAGCTTTGTTATATCTATCAAAATTGACAATCTCTCCCTCAGTCACATAGCTTTCCACAAAAAGGAGCATTTTGCATATGATTCCATTGTTGCTACTATTTCTCCAAAATATTCCTCTCCCTTAGTAAATCATGTTCCTTTAATCTGGTTTGGTGGTGCCAGACCATATATTTATTATATATTATTTGGATTACCTCTTGGATTCTCTACATCTGTGAAGCACTCTCTTGTTAACAAGCCCTGAGTATAATTAAAGGAACTATGGGTACTTGCAAGGAATGCAGAAATTCTGGCTTCAGTTTCCAGTTATAATTTCATTCTGCAGTCACACTTGTTATTTACTATGTTTCTGGAATGTTACATAAGAGGTGATGTGTTCTTTTAAAAGGATCTTGGGCTGACATATCTTATCCATGTGAAAATCACCAAGGTAAGGAAAATGATGAGGGGCTTACTGCATTTCCTAAGAGCCGCCTTCCCCTGTTCCTTCAAATGAATGGCAGGTACTTTTTATAAGATCTGACAGCAACCACCTCTCTTTCTTGTCTCCTTTCTCCATTCCTTCTACTGTCACACAGTTGAGCTTGACCACCTAGTCCCCATACCCAGGCCATGGGCCATAAACACTGAGATATGACCCTGTGTTTTCTAGTCTGGCCTGAATTGTTGTTATTTCCTTCAGTGAGAAAAATCCAAACCCACACACCATTGGCAATTTAGCCAAACTTATTGACGCCTGGTCTTTTTGAGTGTTTCAGGCTACACACGACCTTAATAATGAAACAATTCCTGGCTTGATCCCTGGCTTCAAAGATTAAAGATTCAGTCTTCCTAGGATACATCCATTCTCAGTCCTTTCCCCCTGATTTATGTCCCCAAATGCCCACTATATCTTTCAAAGCATGTGTTTTCACCACCTTGCATTTGGAAATTGTCAAACTTTACAATTTTCAATCCATCCAACACACTGCTGCCTGAGTTATCTTTATAAAGCACAGATCTTATTTTTTCTGATTATGGTACTTTCCAACTCAAAGTCCTGTAAACCCTCTACTTGGGCTGGTATGACATGACACAGGCATACCTCAGAAATATTGAGGGTCCAGTTCCAGACCACTGCAATAAAGTGAATATTGCAATAAAGCAAGTCATACAAATTTTTTGTTTTCCCAGTGTACATAAAAGTTATGTTTACACTATGCTGTAGTCTATTAAGTGTGCAATAGCATTATGTCTAATAAAACCATGTACATACCTTAATTAAAAAATGATTTATTGCTAAAAAAAATACTATCATCTGACAACACAGGGTTGCCACAAACCTTCAATTTTTAAAACTGCAATAACTGTGAAGCACAATAAAATGAGGTATGTCTGTGTGTTATAGCTATGGTAGATCTCTTTATTGTCCCAACCAGGACACACTTAAGAGAAAAGCAGGCACTATCAATTATTACAAGAAAATAGGTACAAATCTAGGTTTGCAGTAATGCTAACTATAGGCCACTCTATTCCCCATGATCTACCACACCAGATCCCCCCACCATTCCACAGCCAGGCATTTTAGCTTCCCCAGTAGTTTCTCTTTTTCCTCAAAACAGTAATTATGATTGCTAATATTAATGTAGTTACTGATTGCATCCTCATAACAAGTCTGAAACAAGTGTTCTTATTATCCCTTGTACCTCTGAGGCAACTGAGGCACAGAGAACCTATGTAATTGGCTAGTCAGTGATAATGCTTGGAGAGCCTGGGTTCAAACGGACACAGGACTGGCTCCAGAACCCTTGCCTCTGAATGTTACCCTATGCTGTTTTCCTGCAATGTTTCTTCTTTTATTTACTTCCTAAATTCCTATTCTTTAGGAAGAATAACATAGTATTTGAGAGAAGAAGCCTTGAAGTCAGACTCCCTGGGTTCTAGTTTGGGCTCTACCACATAGTTGGTCTTGGGTAAGTTACTCAATTTTTCTATGACTCAGTTTACTCAGTTGTAAAAAAAAAAAAAAAAGGATCATTGTAGCACCATTTTAAGAGCCATTGTGATGAATAACTGAGTTAAACCATGTAAGATTTGGTATATAGTAAGCTCATGAAGAGTAGTTTCTATTAATAAAATGCTACCACTTCCTCAAAGAACTTTCCTTTGCCCATTGTCATAACACTTTGTTTTCTTGCTCTGAACACTGGAGAATCACTCACCGGAGAAACACTTAAAGACTTCTGATGCAGTCCAGATTTAGTAACAGCATCTCTGGTGGTGGCACTGGCCATCACTATTTTTTAAAACCTTACCAGGTGATTCAAATGTGCAGCCAGTGTTGAGAAAACTGCATTAAAACTTTTCTGATATGAAAAACCTTTGTGCATCTGTTTCTCTTTTCACAAATTTCAAGCTCCTTGATTGCAAATCCTGCATCAAATTTGTCTTTGTATTTCCAGTGGCAACTATCACGATGCCTTATATATAGTTGGCACAAAAAATTATTAATTCCTTTGAATTAAGAAGACATCTCCAAAATATGCTCACTGTTACAGGATAAGGGGGAAAATCTTTTTGCCATCACTAATGAACTCAATACATGTCTTAATCAGAGGTTGGCAGGATCCCGGTAAAATGGTTTGGATGGGAAAGTGGCAAGAATGTGGTGATAAAGTGAAACACTTAGTTGTTAATTTAAAACTAACAGCCTGCAAACTTGGCTATGCTTTATAATCACCTGGGAAGATTTTTACCAAAAAAATTTGAGCCCCTCTGTTCCCAAGGAGATTCCAATGTTTAATCAAGTTTGAGAAATACTGACTTAGATGGATCACAACAGACTTGGGACCTGCTTCCTTTTACCCCAAGATCTGAAAGTCAGCTTCTGCAGTTTGCAGTTGGGTACATGAGAATGAAAAGAACAGAGAACATCTTCATATGTAAATGTATTTAGATATGTAAAAGAAGCAATAATATCAAGATGGGGAAACATGTACCCATGCATGTGCAGACACAGACACATACGCTTATCTGTTTTAAAGTTACCCTCCACTATAAGCGTATGGTGTGAAAGGTAGTATCAGTCCATAAAGACAGTATGTCCAAGACAATGTTATTTGTGAGATAATTCTTTTTTGTGAAGAAGTCAAGTAGATAGCTTTGCCAAACAACCGTCAAATATGCAGAGTCATTTTTAAGAAGGACACTGGGTCTCACAGTTTAGTGATCTGGACCGAATCTAGATGATTATAACTTGTCACCTTACAGTTACCATATCTAGTGTTGTTAAGTACTAGCACCATTTTGCCATGTTTCAATCACAATTAATTGTCAGGTGGAAAGATTTTACATTATAATATTGGCCTGTTCAATGCTCTTTAATATTTTAACAAATAATAGGGAATAAAAGATTAAAGGAGCAATACTCTGTAAAACAAGAATATGATTGCTTGTTCTGTGATGCACATATTATTATCATATTACATATTATTTCAAACTGAGATAAAACAGTGCTCATACTATATTAATTACGTCCTTTTAAATTTTTGTAAACTTTTTTCACTTTTCTCCTTCACTCCCTTTTCAGAATCTTATTTCAACTTTTCTTGCCCTATTTTGATTTTTTTTAAAAATTCTGTTGTGAAGAACAGAGGAGATCTGGGTGAAAGGTGGTCTCCAAAATAACTTACGTGATGAAATAGAGTACAAAAGAAATATTTGAAGCCAGATAAAGCAGATGCATAGTGGGATATTCTCATCGTATTATCCGTCTACCATGAGCAGATAAAAAAGAGTAAAGCATGATTTATAATCAGTTTCCCAAAGTCAGCTGCAGTATTTTAAACAAAAAAGATTTAAACAAAAAAGCCACTATTTCTGATTATTATTCCTTCCTCTGTTTGTCCCAAAGAACTTACACTGTTTTAGTCCCTGTTTAAACTTTCTAGGTGTTATACTAAATTATTAAATTATAAACCCCTTGAGAGAACATATCTTAATTGTTGCTGGATGTTTTGCATTTCCCAACAGGGTGATTTATACATACTGTGTGTTCAATAAGTATTTTATTGAACTGAAGTGTAGAGCAGTTTTTAAAGACTGCCACATCCTGAACTATTATTAAAGCAGTGTAAATTAAAACGTGGCCCGTGGATGGGTAGCATCGGCATAGCTGTGAGACTGTTAGAAACACAACTTCTCGAGTCCTACATAAGGCCTGCTGAATCAGAATCTCTGGGCCCAGGAACCCATGTTTAACTAGCTCTCAAGGCGATCTTTATGTCCTCTAAAGTGAGAGGATTGTTTGACAATGTATTTCACATCAATTTCTTATGAAAATAGGTAAGGCATATTATATCTGCCAATTACCCCAAAGCTGGCAGTGATGACCAACAGACCCAGCATTATTTGGGGGGCGGGTTGAATTAAATTTCTACAAACTAGAATAACTGATGTATCTAACAGGATAATATTAAATAGATAAATATAGGCCATTATACCTTAACCATATACTTATTTAACATCAACTATATATCAAATACTATGCCTAATAATGGAATGGATACAAATATCTTTTCTGCTTTCAAGGAGGAATATTAGGCTAAAGAGATAGTTATCTACACAAATAATTTAAAGCACAGTGAAGTAAGTGTGCCAACTACTTAGTGATTGTCTCCCAGTCTTAACACCCACCGCCATATGAATCTTTGTTAATACTTGGGCTGGGATGCCACAAACAACATTTTTGGGTCGGCAGCTGGCTCCCTGTTAAACTCTGAGTGTGATGCTAAAAGGCTGAAAAGCTAGAAAAAGAAAAAAGGGACTTGCTGTTTCCTCTTTGCTCCCATTGGCTTTCTACTGCAGTCAGCGTCTTTCCAGCTTCACTACTTCACCCTACAGCAGTAGTTTGTTCCAATAGCTGAATCCAGTTTGCAGTTTTTTTGAATACTTTTAGAACCAGCCTCTTCTGCAGCTCTTCAGAAACACCAGAGTCGGTGGACTAGTGCCCTCTCCTCACAGGTCTGAATTGCAGTGGCTCGAAGTCCCTTTTCTGAGCTAAGAACCAGCGCCAGCTCAGAGGCTCGTCATCAGATCTTCTAAGTTTTAATAATTCCACCATCTTCTGTCTGTTTCTCTAGCCCTACATGTAGTTGCCCTTTCCTGCCGTTGCTACCTCTGTGATAAGTTAGTGCTCCATTTTTACCTTTGTACCTTTATCAACTTTAAACCTATTAACCATTCTTTATGTTATCACTGTTAGAATAACTGGTGAGTTTTCTGTCTCCTCACTGGACATTAACCAATATAATAAATGATAGTAGATAGTGACTATGAAGTAGTCAAACAAAAGAATCCCTAAACTATTTAAGTCAGGGACTGTAGGTAATTGAATTACATTCTAAGACTCACCACAACCAAACTTTTGGCCAGTTGAGAAGAAACCACTGTCAGGTCTGACCTCATTTTGTAAATGACTTTTTTTTTTTTGCCAAATGTAGAAAACACCTGCATTGGGGAACTATGTATTTGATATTATTGTATGGTGACATTCTTCAATTGGAAATGTCATTGAATTAGATGGCTTTTTACATTGGGGTTCTATGATAATGGTATTCGTGTAGTAATTTTATTATGCCTTTTTCCAATGAGAAAAGTGTTTCCTGAAATGTGTAGAACATGCAAAAGGAAGTAAGGTAAAGGAGTGCATGGACTGAATGGTTATGTCCCCACAAAATTCATATGTTGAAACCTAATCCCTGATGTGAGCTTGTGATGGTATTGGTAGGTGGGGCTTTGGGGAGGTAATTAGGGTGGAGCCCTCATCTATGAGATTAGTGTGCTTATAAAAGAGACCCCAGAGAGCACATTCAAACCTTCTACCAGGTGAGGACAAAGCAGGAAGACAGCCGTCTTTGAACCAGGAAGCAAGTTCTCACCAGACGTTGAATCTACCAGCACCTTGATCTCTGACTTCCCAGCCTCCAGAACTGTGAGAAATAAATTTCTTGTTTTTTAAATTTCTTTTTTATTGAAGTATAGTTGATGTACAATGTTGTGTTAATTTCTGCTATACAGCAAAGTGACTAAGTTTTATACATATATACATCCTTTTTTATATTCTTTTCCATTATGGTTTATCCTAAGATATGGAATATAGTTCCCCGTGCTATACAGTAGGACCTTGTTGTATAAATTTCTATTCTTTATAAGCTACTCGATCTGTGGTAATTTGCCAAAGCAGCCTGAATAGAGTAAGACAGGGAGTAAGGTCAGAGTTAGAGAAGGGCATTAGAACACGTTGAATCTACCAGCACCTTGATCTCTGACTTCCCAGCCTCCAGAACTGTGAGAAATAAATTTCTTGTTTTTTAAATTTCTTTTTTATTGAAGTATAGTTGATGTACAATGTTGTGTTAATTTCTGCTATACAGCAAAGTGACTAAGTTTTATACATATATACATCCTTTTTTATATTCTTTTCCATTATGGTTTATCCTAAGATATGGAATATAGTTCCCCGTGCTATACAGTAGGACCTTGTTGTATAAATTTCTATTCTTTATAAGCTACTCGATCTGTGGTAATTTGCCAAAGCAGCCTGAATAGAGTAAGACAGGGAGTAAGGTCAGAGTTAGAGAAGGGCATTAGAACATGTGCTTGTCCGAAGGCTGCGTAGGTGGTCAGGTACTGGAGCAGGGTGATGTATTAAGAAAGTAATTGTAAAGAACTTGGGCAAATAGGCTGGGAAAAAAATCCCTCCTATCCCTGGACCCTTCGATCTTAGTAATAAGCAAGGTCAAAAACCCCTGCAGCTGAGCTTTTGTCCTTGTCTCAGGTTTCATAGACCACATTTGAAATGCTCTGTTCCAGAACAGCATGTACACATGAAAAGTGCTTATCTGTGAGATGGTTACTTTTTCAATCTTGTTTTTTTCCTTTTTTTTTTAAAGTTTGCTAAGATAGTTGCAATAAATTTGAAAATTTATGTTATATTGGAACATGATACAAAATTCTATTGACATTTCTAACAAAAATATTAGAAAACTTTTTACAATATCATCATCAGTCATGACAACAGCACAGCTTATTGGAATACATCCCTTTAAAAATGTACCCAAACCTAATAAATAGGCAGCAGCAAGAATTCTTCGTGTTTACAAGGTATTAGAAACACACGAATGCCAATTTCTGTAAACGATGTGAAAAGAACAATCTTATATAAGATTGGCAAGTGTGCTAGGATTAATTAGACAAATCTGCCAAGTTTTAGACATAGAATTTTGTAGACTTCACATGTAAATGTATTACAAAGGGTGTAATGGGAATTGTACTCTTATTTTGCTTTTACTTAGTGCTGAAAGATGCATATTTAAATGTGAGGGGGACAGTCATCTCAATTCTTTGTTTATAATATGGCAAATATCCCATTATTTAGAATATCCAGATGCTTAATTTCACTTAGACTGTAATGTTTAGTTAGTAAACTAACCTTTCATTTCGTATCTCAATGTTTTAGCTTCCTAAATATATAATCACGGAGGCAAAGTTTTAGTTTTCCAAAAATTATAGTGTATAGGTGAAGTTGTACTACATACTACATTTTATATAAGAAATTGTAAAATTCCTATTGTGGCAGGACATTGGATAGAATTTCTTACATATTGAATATTTACTGACATGTATCTCATTTTTAATCAGTCAAGACTTCTGACTAATGAGAATAGGTACAGGAGTATTTCATTTGTAACATGAAAATGTAATGTTCAGAGGGAAAGTTTCAAGGGACAAGATTGAATATTTTCCCTAATGGTTCTTAAAGACTGCCTAATAAATATATTAGGAATAAATCCAATCTTTTCCAGTGTACTTGGAAGGGTAACACACATTTTAAAGGTTCGCTGAAATGATGTCATATGGGCTACGATAAGGACCCTGTTTATTTAGATTCATTTATCATTATTTTCATTGTAGAAGACTTGTGATACTGAGATGTCTCTGCCTGTAGGTGAAGATCAGGAGTGAACAATTTTATACTTAGATACACATTTTGGCTATATTGATCATTTTACTCTATTTAATTCCCAGTAGTTCTAGAGCTTAAACCACAGTGCTAAGTGAGAAACTTTTAAAATCTCTTATGTCAAAGAGGCATAACTTGATAAAGTCTGTGTTAGAAATGAAAGTATACTCTGGTGAATCTGACTTCGAATATCTATTCTCCTAAGACAATATGAGTATTAAAAAAATGGATTGTTTTTCACTTTTTGATGGCTTCTGATTACAAAAGTACCAAATATGTTTACTTCTCAATGGGAGATCTGGTTTCCATGGGGACCAAACCAACCTCATCTGCTGTTTTGCAGACCATGCTCCATGCACCACCTCCACTTTGGCAGGACTAGAGAGTGGCTGAACACAGCTACCCTGGCAAGTATGCACAGCCCTCTATAGAGTTTCTCCCACATTTTCCACCCCCTTCCAACAACAGAGCCCAGGAGGGCACTTCAAGGATGTGCAGCTTTCCTCCCACTTTCAAGTTGCATCACTTGTGATGCTCTTTGAAACTGGAACATTCTACATGATGATGATAAACATCCGCCATGTGTCACAATGTTTCTTCAAGTTAAGTGTCAAATTATCTGGCAATATAAATAGGTGCCTATTTTTTTTATTGTTGTAATGCCTTTATTACAGATTCTGCACAGATCAATGGTATTTCTTACACAGATTGATCAAATAGCTATCATATACTGGCAACTTGCCCTAGTTGATATATACTTAGTACTGATTCAGGTGTTCATCCTACACTTAATAGAGCTTGCTCTATGCCAAACATTGTTCTAAGCCTGGGGGATATAGAGATGAGGAAGACAGATTCTTACTCTCAATAGCTTAGAATCTAGAGGAGAAATAAGAATCATCAGAAGCAGTATTTGTAAATCACTGTGGTAAGTTTAATGGTATGATATTTACACTGAAAGATATGGGATCATAGCAGGGATCCCAATCTCATCCTGTGACATTAAGAAAGCCAAAGGGTGACTTCCTGAGGAGCTGGCTTAAAGAATGAAGATAAATGAGATGGTGAAGAAGCAGCAGCTTGAAGCAGTAAATGAAAGTAAGAAACAGCAGCTTCTGGCTTACGAGCCAGAGGCAATTTTGTGCTTGACCACAACCTGTGAGGTGGGAAATAGTAAAAGCAGTGAGCTGAAGTCAGGTCATCAGTTTCTCTATGACACGTTAGAAACTATGGATTTTCTCCAAAGCCATTGAAGAAGTATAAAGAGAATACATAAGGAGGACCATTGGTCAGTTGTGTGTTTTTGAGTAGTTATTCACAAGACCCTGTGAAATATGTGTTTGAAGAAAATGAGATGTTTAAATAAATGACTAAATGTTCACTTTTTTTTTCTGGACCAAAACATAGCCCTCATGAATGTTAAAGCCAAAGACCTTTAACATCGAAAATTCAAGATTTCACTGAATGCAGTTCACGTGTTGTCATTAAAATTGATGCGTTAACGTATTTATTTATTTCTACTTAGATTAGAAAAGAGAAGAATGGGGGGAGGATGGGATACTAGCAAGCCTGCGGACATGTAAATGGCTGCGAGAGAGGGAGTCAGTCAGCCTTGGGTCACTGGCATACACTGGAGCAATGGGCGAGAGGTACAGCGAGTCAAGAATATTCTCAAAATTTGAGCTTTCCTTTGGATTATCAAAAAATATAGTGAGTTTCTCACTATCAGAAGTAGAAAGCCAGAAGCCTAAAGATTTTAAGGCACTCAGAGATTTCTACTTCAATTACTTTATTTTACAAAAGCGCAAAGAAAGGCCAAACAGGTAAAATGATTTGACTAAATTAGACAGGGAGTTCCAATTTCCCTTTGTTCACCGTTCTTTCTACTCAGTTGTACAAAGTATAGGATCAACACAGATGATATTAAAAAGTATTGGGTATTGGGAGTGACTATGAAGTATATGATTTATGTGGTCCTATCCTAGTCTAACAGTCCATCGGTTTTTTTTGAAGATGTTCCATTTTAACAGGTTTGAGAGAAAATGTTAGCAAATGAATTGAAACCTTCCGACTTCTCTCCAGTCAAAATTAATTCATTTGAAATAACCCCATTTTCTTCTGTTATCTTATTCCCATTACTTTTTTACATTACACTGTTATTACCTTGTTGAAAGTTTAGAGTTCTGTTTAGTAAACACGTATGGAGGGGCTGTATTGATAAGATAGTTTCTGTATCTAGAGGAGGGTGCAGCCGGTTGTGTGATCATATATCATTAAAATAACAAGTTTGATTCTTTAGGAAATTCACTTTAGATCATTCTGCTTGTCGTTTACAGCAATGTTTTGTAATAATGCAAGTAACAGTGCAAGGGGCAATATTAACTTAAAATATGAAGCCATTCATTACAAGAAAAAAACCCATGATGCATGAAAATATTTGTTTCTTGAAAACTAAAAAATATCTGGTAAGATGAAAAACCAAAGATTGTGAATAGTTTAAGAAAGAGTCTTAAGATGTATTTTGGCAAATACCATTAGCATATTAAATGAAAAGGTAAAGCATTTGTCTTTCATCCAGAATAGTAATAACTATTATTCAATATTTCAAGTTACAAAATGTGTGGACATTTGTGTCTGTGTGGGTGCCATCCAGTTCAATCTTGGGCAATTGAAGTGGCTAAATAACACCCATATGGCAAACAGCTTGGTACGCCCAGTAAGAAGGAAAAGGTGTTGGCAGGGAATCTGTGAAGGAGGCATTATTATTTTCACTCCTAGAGGTAATGTAAATGTCCAGCTTCCAGGGCTTTTTTTCTTTTCTTTAGTTTTTTTTCTTTCTCCTTCCTTTCTTTCTTTTTGTTCATATGTTAGACTTTGGCTGGGTTTTCATAGAATGGAATATTTTTCAATATTAAATGCTCATGCCCATAAAAAGTTATACAGTTAGTTGCCTTGAAGGGTGATGGAAGACAACCTATATATTTAGTTTCTATAACAAGAATCAGGTGCATTCAACATAGATGGAAAAACATAAAAAATGATTTCTATCTGACAGAAATTTGCATTCTTTATAGGGTAGCATGACATGTGAAGCAAAGATAACTCAATAATAATAATTAATTGTATTAACAGTTAAGATCTACTGAATATCTGTTATCTCCCAGGGCCCTTTTTAGTAATTTCCATATGTTGTTCAATGGATTTCATTTCATTCCCATCATATGTCTATGAAACTATCATTATGACGATGCTGATTTTGCAGGTGTAGGACCTGAAGAACTGAGAGGTTAATTTAAACCACTGAGTGTGGAGTCAGGAATCCAATCCATGCAGTCATGTTCCACAGCCCTGCTTGTCACTACAGTGGTATGATGCCTTTAGGTAGTAAGATATCAATTTTTAATATTTTTGCAACATTTCACAAGTTGTGGGACTAGAGAAGACATTTAAGACCACGACATTTGTAATGGATATGGGGAAGAGCTCAGAATCTGGAGTCAGGAGGACACAGCTTCAAATCTCCATTCTGCCAGCCTTAGGAAGTACTTACCTTCTGTAAGCCTCACCTTCTTCATCTTTAAAATGGCAACATCATTTCCCACATAGTGTTGTTTTGAGGAGTAAATCAAACTATAAGTGTAATGGATTTACCTAATTGTTGTCATATAGTGTGCTTTCAGTGAACTGTTATTTTTTTTTTTAAAGCAAAGATCTAGTGTCTATAGAGAATATATCATGCAGACCAGTTATCTTCATTCAAGAAGAATGAAGTTTCAAGTATCAAATAATTTTTGAAGATTATATTTCTGAATTAGAAGATAAGCATTAAAAATAGTTTCCTTTTTTGTTTCATTTTGGAAATCAGTAGTATTATATACTTAATTCTGGTGCAATATAATAATTCTAATTTTGAATTTGAGTTTAGAAACTTCAAACTGATGCATATCAAAAGTAAAAACTGAATTTTTGTCTGTGTTACATGAAGCAATGATTTTAACACAAAACTTGAGATTACTAACATCAGAGACATTAAATATTATACCCATGCCATGGGCTTCCCTGGTGGCGCGGTGATTGGGGGTTTGCCTGCCGATGCAGCGGGTGCGGGTTCGTGCCCCGGTCCGGGAGGATCCCACGTTCCGCGGAGCGGCTGGGCCCATGATCCGTGGCCGCTGGGCCTGCGCGTCCGTAGCCTGTGCTCTGCGGCGGGAAAGGCCACAGCAGTGAGAGGCCCGCAGACCACAAAAAAAAAAAAAAAAAAAAAAAAAAAAAATTATACCCATGCCAAAGCAGTAACTGTTTTTTGAGGTTTTACATGGACTTTTCAATAGAACTTTTTTTTTTTTAATTATATGTACATTCCTAGAAATGTTTCTTAGTAATTACCATAGAGGGTGATGTGGAAGACAATATTTATGTTTCCTTTTTATATAACAGAAATCAAAACTTTAAAAATCTCACAGAAAATTTAGCTAAACAGTTAATTTTTTAACATGTTTTGAAATATAACATCCCTAAAACAGTACACCTTTGAAGAAGAATAATACCCTTATTGAAAATTAGTCAAAACATATGACACAAAAACATCTTAAAACATTTTCTTATTATATTTCTAAATGTATTTTTAGATATTTTTAAAAAGCCCATTCAGACTGGATTAGGTAATGATGTCTATAATACAAGAGTATCTGCTAAAAATGTATCTAAAAGAGATTAAGCATTATATTTAGTGAGAATAGTCTCTCATAGGCAATTGAACACAAACCAATTTAAGGTAGATATTCCATAAATATGTTCAAGAAATAAAAATCTGATGGAGAGCTGATACATTACATAAACAGAAAAAAATACTACATTTTTGCTTTAATAGAGGTTAGACTTTTTATGTACTTTACACTTACACAAAATAAACTATTGCTTAGATCTAAACATTTAAGGATTTTTACTTCTAAAGACCAAAATTGTAGGACTTTCAGAATTATCTACCTTTTGACATAGACTTGGAAACTTCAAATAACTTGCAGTTCCAATTCTGTGGCAACAAGGGAAACATCACCACTCTCAGAAGTATCAATATTATTTAACTCATCTTTTGGACACACAAAGGAGCAGCCTAGGATGGGGTTTGAGAGAGCTGGATCCCATGTGCCTGGATTTCAGTGCCTTGATTTATCACTGGGGTAGATGAGCCTTACCTTGGATGAGCCTTACCTTGAAATGCAGGCAGAATAGTCCCTTCACTCAGTGTGCAGAAGGCTAGGTGGCAGGGCTGAAATCAATATTCACACATGGCCTGTGAAATCGAATTGATTCAAAGTTTTCCTTTTGTGATATTAGCAATGGTAAAGGATGATTTATCAAGCTCCATGACCACTTGGAATTCATGAATTTCAAATTAAAATTTGAGTCTTCTGTAGTAAAAAAAAAAAAAATGTTTGGCATACTATGGAGTTCTCCATCTGGGGTGCATGGAAAGACTTCAGGGAACCAAGGGTCCTGGGACCACGGTGAGATTGTATGCTGTTCCATGTGTATGTGCATTTTTCTATAAAGAGGACTCTTAACTTCTATACTTCTATTACATTCTCAAGAGGATCTATGGAATAAGAAAGTAAGAATCATCACATTGAGAGAAAAGGAGCTCCAAACTATCATCACATGTTTTAAAGAAGCCAGGAAGAATTGACTTAAGTTTAAATTTTGTGTCAAAAAAATTGTTTTGTACAGTCTCTCTAAACCGTACTCAGAAAAGCCCTGATGAGGCAATCAGGGAACTATCCCTATTTTGATGGATGACCTGATACTGAGAGAACTATGCCCGAGAATCTGAAATACATAATCAGAGGGAGGGGTAAAATTTAGAGCGTGAAAAAATCTTAAACATCTATTCAGTAAGCATTGTGTACCAGGCACTGAGCTAGGCACATCACATACATGAATATACAGGGATCAAACATCACTTGGCAGTTAGCAACATTTTTCTCAATTGACAGATTACAAAAGGAAACAAAAGGTAAGAAGCTTGATCAAGTTAACACAAATGGTAAGAGGGAGATCTGAAGTCCTTACCTAGGTCTAACTAGACTGTAGTGTTTCTTATATGTCATTATTTTGCATGTGCGTTTAAAATCTTAGGTAAAAAATGTTAGGAATTTTGTTTTATTCACCAGTATTTAGGATTAAGTTTGGTGCCTAGAACAAAATAGGAACTAATTGTAAAATGAATGCATCTAGGCCAAACTACCATTTAATTAGAGAAAATATGAGAACAAGAGAGGAAAAATATCTTCTTAAAAGCCATTCACCTACTTAGTGGCAAAAGTCATGGAAGCCAATATCCTGACTCCTAGGTAAAGATTTTGTCTACCACGTATGAGTAGTAAAGTCCATTCCAGAGCACCTCTCTATCCTTGGATCAGTACTGGATCTCTGAAGTAGATGACCTTTCCTAAATGATTCTAAATAATTGCACTCAAGAAACAGTTAAATTAACACTATATCCTTAACAAGTTTTCACTCTGTGCTTAAAAACAATTTGTTCTTGGGGAGACCTTCAAGATGGCAGAGGAGTAAGACATGGAGATTAACTTCCTCCCCACAAATACATCAGAAATACATCTACATGTGGAACAGCTCCTACAGAACACCTACTGAATGCTGGCAGGAGACCTCAGACTTCCCAAAAGACGCCCTCAGGTATCCTACATGCAGAGGCAGGGCCAATCCAAAGCTGAACCTCAGGAGCTGTGTGAACAAAGAAGAGGAAGGGAAATCTCTCCCAGCAGCTTCAGGAGCAGTGGATTAAATCTCAACAATCAACTTGATGTACCCTGCATCTCTGGAATACCTGAATAGACAACGAATCAACCCAATATTGAGGTGGTGGACTTTGGGAGCAACTGTAGACTTGGGGTTTGCTTTCTGCATCTAATTTGTTTCTGGTTTTATGTTTTATTAGTTTAGTATTTAGAGTTTATCATTGGTAGATTTATTGATTTGGTTGCTCTCTTCCTTTTTTCATATATATATATATATATATTTCCTTTTTCTCTTTTAGTGAGTTTGTAGGTTTATGCTTCTTTGTGTGATTTTGTCTGTATAGCTTTGTTTTACCATTTGTCCTAGGGTTCTGTCTGTCCGTTTTCTTTTCCTTTTTGTTTTTTTTTTTGGTATAGTTTTTAGCACTTGTTATCATTGGTGGATTCGTTTTTTTGGTTTGGTTGCTCTCTTCATTCTTTCATTTTTTTAAAATTACTTTTTAATTTTTTTATTTTTAATAATTTTTAATTTTAATAACATTATTTTATTTTATATTTTTCTTTATTTCTTTCATTTTTTCTCCCTTTTCTTCTGAGCCCTTTTCTCCCTTTTCTTCTGTGGCTGACAGGGTCTTGGTGCTCTGGCCGGGTGTTAGGCCTGTGCCTCTGAGGTGGGAGAGTTGAGTTCAGGACATTGGTCCACCAGAGACTTCCTGGCCCCACATAATATCAGTCAGCGAGAGCTCTCCCAGAGATCTCTGTCTCAACGCTACGACCCAGCTCCATTCAATAACCAGCAGCCTTCAGTGCTGGACACCCTATGCCAAACAACTAGCAAGAAAGGAACACAACCCCAACCGTTAGCAGACAGGCTGCCTAAAACCGTAATAAGATCACAGACACCCCAAAACACACCACCAGACTTGGTCCTGCCCACAAGAAAGACCAGATCCAGCCTCACCCACCAGAACACAGGCACTAGTCCCCTTCACCAGGAAGCTTACACAACCCACTGAACCAACCTTAGCCACTGGGGGCAGATGTCAAAAACAACAGGAACTATGAACCTGCAGCCTGAGAAAAGGAGACTCCAAACACAGTAAGTTAAGCAAAATTAGAAGACAGAGAAACACACAGCAGATGAAGGAGCAAGGTAAAATCCCACCAGACCAAACAAATGAAGAGGAAACAGACAGTCTACCTGAAAAAAATTCAGAGTAATGATAGTAAAGATGATCCAAAATCTTGGAAATAGAATGGAGAAAATACATGAAACATTTAACAAGGAGCTAGAAGAACTAAAGAGCAAACAATGATGAACAACACAAAAACTGAAATTAAAAATTCTCTAGAAGGAATCAGTAACTGAGGGGGAAGAACGGATAAGTGACCTGGAAGATAAAATAGTGGAAATAACTACCGCAGGGAAAAATAAAGAAAAAAGAATGAAAGGAATTGAGGACAGTCTTAGAGACCTCTGGGACAACATTAAACTCACCAACATTTAAATTATAGGGGTCCCAGACAAGAAGAGAAAAAGAAAGGAACTGAGAAAGTATTTAAAGAGACTATAGGTGAAAACTTCCCAAATATGGGAAAGGATAGTCAATCAAGTCCAGTAAGCACAGAGAGTCCCATACAGGATAAAACCAAGGAGGAACACGCCAAGACACACATTAATCAAACTATCAAAAATTAAATACAAAGAAAAAATATTAAAAGCAGCAAGGGAAAACAACAAATAACATACAAAGGAATCCCCATAAGGTTAACAGCTGATCTTTCTGTAGAAACTGCAAGCCAGAAGGGAGTGGCAGGACATATGTAAAGTGATGAAAGAGAAAAACCTACAACCAAGAATACTCTAACCAGCAAGGATCTCATTCAGATTTGATGGAGAAATTAAAACCTTTACAGACAAACAAGAGTTAAGAGAATTCAGCACCACCAAACCAGCTTTACATGCTAAAGGAACTTCTCTAGACAGGAGATATGAGAAGGAAAACACCTACAATAACAAACCCCAAACACTTAAGACAATGGTAATAGGAACATACATATCGATAATTACCTTAAATGTAAATGGATTAAATGCTCCCACCAAAAGACACAGACTGGCTGAATGGATACAAAAACAAAACCCATATATATGCTGCCTACAAGGGACAAAATTCAGACCTAGGAACATATACATGCTGAAAGTGAGGGTATGGAAAAAGATATTCCATGCAAAGGGAAATCAAAGAAAGCTGGAGTAGCAATTCTCATATCAGACAAAATAGACTTTAAAATAAAGACTATTACAAGAGACAAAGAAGGACACTACCTAATGATCAAGGGATCAATCCAAGAGGAAGATATAACAATTGTAAATATTTATGCACCCAACATAGGAGCACCTCAATACATAAGGCAAATGCTAACAGCTATAAAAGGGGAAATCAACATTAACACAGTCATAGTTGGGGACTTAAACCACCCACTTTTACCAATAGGCAGATCATCCAAATGAAAATAAATAAGGAAACACAAGCTTTAAATGATACATTAAACAAGATGGTCTTAAATGATATTTATAGGACATTCCATCAAAAACAACAGAATATACTTACTTCTCAAGTGCTCATGGAACATTCTCCAGGATAGATCATATCTTGGGTCACAAATCAAGCCTTGGTAAATTTAAGAAAATTGAAATCGTATCAAGTATCTTTTCCAACCACAACACTAGGAGACCAGATATCAATTAAAGGAAAAAAACTGTAAAAAAAACAAACACATGGAGGCTAAACAATATGCTACTTAATAACCAAGAGATCACTGAAGAAATCAAGGAGAAAATCAAAAATACCTAGAAACAAATGACAATGAAAAGAAGACCACCCAAAGTCTATGGGATGCAGCAATATCAGTCTAAGAGGGAAGTTTATAGCAATACAATCCTACCTCAAGAAACAAACAAAAAAAATCTCAAATAAACAACCTAACCTTACACCAAAAGCAATTAAAGGAAGAAGAACAAAAAAACCTCAACGTTAGCATAAGGAGAGAGATCAGATCAGAGATAAATGAAAAAGAAATGAAGGAAACAATAGCAAATATCAATAAAACTAAAATCTGGTTCTTTGAGAAGATAAACAAAATTGATAAACCATTAGCCAGAGTCATCAAGAAAAAAGGAGAGAAGACTCAAATTAATAGAATTAGAAATGAAAAAGGAGAAGTAACAATTGACAGTGCAGGAATACAAAGGATCATGATAAACTGTTACAAGCAACTATATGCCAATAAAATGGACAACCTGGAAGAACTGGACAAATTCTTAGCAAAGCACAACCGTCTGAGACTGAACCAGGAAGGAATAGAAAATATAAATAGATCAATCCCAAGCACTGAAATTGAGACTGTGATTAAAAATCTTCCAGAAAACAAAAGCTCAGGACCAGAGGGCTTCACAGGCAAATTCTATCAAACATTTAGAGAAGAGCTAACACCTATCCTTCTCAAACTCTTCCAAAATATAGCAGAAGGCGGAACACTCTCATTCAATGAGGCCGCCATTACCCTGATACCAAAACCAGACAAAGATGTCACAAGGAAAGAAAATTACAGGCCAGTATCACTGATGAACACAGATGCAAAAATTCTCAACAAAATAGTAGCAAACAGAATCCAACAGCACATTAAAAGGATCATACACCATGATCAAGTGGGGTTTATCACAGGAATGCAAGGATTCTTCATATAAGCAAATCAAACAATGTGATACACCATATTAACAAATTGAAGGAGAAAAGCATATGATCATCTCAATAGATGCAGAAAAAACTTTTGACAATATTCAACACCCATTAATGATAAAAACCCTCCAGAAAGTAGGCATAGAGGGAACTTACCTCAATGTAATAAAGGCCATGTATGACAAACCCACAGCCAACATTGTTCTCAATGGTGAAAAACTGAAACCATTTCCTCTAAGATCAGGACCAAGACAAGGTTGTCCACTCTCACCACTATTATTCAACATAGTTTTGGAAGTTTTAGCCACAGCAGAGAAGAAAAAGAAATAAAAGGAATCCAAATCAGAAAAGAAGTAGTAAAGCTGTGACTGTTTGCAGATGACATGATACTATACATAGAGAATCCTGAAGATGCTACCAGAAAACTACTAGAGCTAATCAATGAATTTGGTAAAGTAGCAGGATACAAAATTAATGCACAGAAATCTCTGGCATTCCTATACAGTAGTGATGAAAAATCTGAAAAAGTAATAAAGGAAACACTCCCTTTTACCATTGCAACAAAAAGAATAAAATACCTAAGAATAAACCTACCTAAGGAGACAAAAGACCTGTATGCAGAAAACTATAAGACACTGATGAAAGAAATGAAAGATGATACAAACAGATGGAGAGACATACCATGTTCTTGGATTGGAAGAATCAACATTGTGAAAATGACTATACTACCCAAAGCAATCTACAGATTCAATGCAATCCCTATGAAACTACCACTGGCATTTTTCACAGAAGTAGAACAAAAAATTTCACAATTTGTATGGAAACACAAAAGACCCCTAATAGCCAAAGCAATCTTGAGAAAGAAAAACGGAGCTGGAGGAATCAGGCTCCCGGACTTCATACTATACTACACAGCTACAGTAATCAAGACAGTATGGTACTGGCACAAAAACAGAAATATAGATCAATGGAAGAGGATAGAAAGCCCAGAGATAAACCCATGCACATATGGTCACCTTAGTTTTGATAAAGGAGGCAAGAATATACAATGGAGAAAAGACAGCCTCTTCAATAAGTGGTGCTGGGTAAACTGGACAGCTACATGTAAAAGAATGAAATTAGAACACTCCCTAACACCATACACAAAAATAAACTCAAAATGGATTAAAGACCTAAATGTAAGGACAGACACTATCAAACTCCTAGAGGAAAACATAGGCAGAACACTCTATGACATAAATCACAGCAGGATCCTTTTTGACCCACCTCCTAGAGAAATGGAAATAAAAACAAAAATAAACAAATGGGAGCTAATGAAACTTAGGTTCTTTGCACAGCAAAGGAAACGATAAACAAGACGACAAGACAATCCTCAGAATGGGAGAAAATATTTGCAAATGAAGCAACTGACAAAGGATTAATCTCCAAAATTTACAAGCAGTTCATGCAGCTCAATATCAAAAAAAATAAACAACCCAATCCAAATATAGGCAGAAGAGCTGAATGGACTTTTCTCCAAAGAAGATATACAGATTGCCAACAAACACAGGAAAGGATGCTCAGCATCACTAATCGTTGGAGAAATGCAGATCAGCACTGCAGTGAGGCATTGCCTCACACTGGTCCGAGTGGCCATCATCAAAAAGTCTGTAAATGATAAGTGCCTGAGAGGGTGTAGAGAGAGGGGAACCCTCTTGCACTGTTGGTGAGAATGTACATTGATACAGCCACTGTGGAGAGCAGTGTGGAGGTTCCTTAAGAAACTAGAAATAGAGCTACCATGGACCCAGCAATACCACTACTGGGCATATACCCTGAGAAAACCATAATTTGAAAAGTGTCATGTACCAAAATGTTCATTGCAGCTCTATTTACAATAGCCAGGATATGGAAGCAACCTAGGTGTCTGTCGACAGGTGAGTGGATAGAGAAGATGTGGCACATATATACAGTGGAATATTACTCAGCCATAAAAAGAAACAAGATTGAGTTATTTGTAGTGAGGTAGATGGACCTAGAGTCTGTCATACAGAGTAAAGTAAGTCAGAAAGAGAAAAACAAATACCATATGCTAACACATATATATATGGAATCTAAAAAAAAAAAAATGGTACTGAAGAACATAGGGGTACGACAGGAATAAAGATGCAGACATAGAGAATGGACTTGAGGTTATGGGGAGGGGGAAGGGTAAGCTGGGACAAAGTGAGAGAGTGGCATGGACATATATACACTACCAAACATAAAATAGATAGCTAGTGGGAAGCAGCCACATAGCACAGGGAGATCAGCTCGGTGCTTTGTGACCGCCTAGAGGGGTGGGATAGGGAGGGTGGGGGGAGGGAGACGCAAGAGGGAGGAGATATGGGGATATATGTATATGTATAGCTGATTCAGTTTGTTATAAAGCCGAAACTAACACCATTATGAAGCAATTACACTCCAATAAAGATGTTAAAAAAAAACCAGTTTGTTCTTAACTATGATATAGTTTCCTTCATCTGATATATTTTTCTAACATTTTTATTTTGTCCTTCCGATCTGTAAAGGATCATATAATTCTTCACATCCAATTTTGTAAATACACCTTCACTATATCTCTAGCAAATAAAAGCAGACATGCCCCAAACTGATCTCTTTTCAGAACTGCCTTCCTGGCAATGTGATTTGTGCTGACCACAGAGTTCAGCCCTTGGTTTAATGTTCTCCCACTTGAACATTGTCTTGAAATTCTCAGTAAAATTTCATTTTGAAACGGGCTTCATGAATTATGTTGCCAGTCCTGCTTCTCCATTCTCTTCTTGCCAAACGTTACGAATCTGTTCTACTATATTCTTTATTTTTTGAAGGACATCACCAATATCTGTCTCATTATACACTGTTGGAAACAAAGATTTATCTTCAGCTGTACTTTTCTTTGATCACCTCCATATCCAGTCATTTGCAGTCATGTCAAGTCTAACCTCACAAGGTGTCTTACAATGAATCCCTTTTGTCCTTTCCCACCGCATTCAATAGAAGAAAAAAACCCCACAAAAACAAACTAAAAAAACTCCAAAAAACTCTAACTTGACTTGAAATTGGATCTCTGATGTTTATTGGTTGTAAGACTTTCAGCGAGTCAAGTAAGTTCTTCATTTTCTTCTTTATAAACTGAGAAGATTAAAACTGACCTGGCAGATTTAAGAACTAGAAATATAATTTGATACTTAGTAGAATACCTATTTTTAACTTAGAGAGGGTCTATTAAGACTTTAAATTTTAATTCTCTCCCAACTTCAAGCAATACTTAATCCTGATATCAGTTATCAGTGTATATTTCTGAGGACTATATTTCATCTACAAATCATTTATTCATTCCACACTGATTTATTGTTCATTTCCAGGAGGATTTTTAAAAGAGTGTCTCCCCCAAAACTAAAACAAAAACTAGTGCCCCCCAAGTTTGTTTATATCAAGAAATGAGGCCAATGTTTCCTCCTTTTGAATCTTGACAGTTATGGAATTTCTTCAGTAAATAGAGTGGAAATGCCATCATGTGATTTATAAGCTGGATCATAAAAGGGCATGTAGCTTTTAAATTGTTGGCTGGAATACCTTCTTCTGGAGCCTTGAGCCACCATGCAAAACATCCAACAACTCAGGACCACCAGGCTGTGAAGAAGCCAAGCCACATGGAGATGCCATGTGCCATTGCTCAGTCACATCCCTGTTCTTCAAGTTATCCCATTCCAGGCACCAGACACGGAAGTGAGCAAGCCGCTAGGTGATTCCAGCCCTCAGAAGTAAAGTCATCCCAGGCTTCAAGTCGCACCTCCAGTGAGGTTCCAGATTACAAGGTGCAGGGACAAGCCACTCCCTTTCTGCTCTGTCTGAATTTCTGAGCTACAAAATCTATAAGCATAATGAAATGTTTCTTTTAAGCCATAGCTCAAGTTTGGATTCATTTCTTATATAACAATTGTAAGTGGAACGACTCAAAACTGCAAAAATAAAGGAAAGACATCCCAAGTATTATATATGTCCTGGACCCACTTTTCTTTCCAGCCTCAAGTCTGACAGCCCCTCATTCTATGGAGTAGCCCCAATCCTTTGGTAATCTCTTTGATTTCCAGCCTTACTTCTTTTATTTACACTGCTGTTGCTTGTTAGGAAGCTCTTCCTATTTTCTTCATTCTCTTAAGACTTAGTTCATACACAGTTCATACTGTTCACAAGCTACTTTCTCATTTAATCTTTCAATCGCTCCAGCTATATATAGAGTTTATTCTTCTGAATCGTGATAGGACTTTTTAACCTCACTTTGATACTTTAAGCAGTCACCAAGCATTATAATTATTCTTGTCTGTGTACACATTTAATCTTTCCTAAGACAGAACTTTCGTGTGATTTTATACCTTACCTATGATACATAACCCTTTTTAGGTGGTCAGTGCCTCTCTAATAACCCAGCATTGCTCTGAATTAGAGCTGGGGCATTAAGGTAGTTCTAGTCTTGACAAGTTATTTAATAGCTACAGTATTTATAGAAGCCAAACTTCCCTCAATGATTACCACGTTACTTCCTCTGTTCTTTTATCTTCCCTCGTATATCCTTAATTGATCTCTGCAGCACAAATATTTATTTTATAATCATCCATTAATTCATTAGCCACCATTGATCTCAACTCCCTGTTTTGTCCTTTAGTTGTCCTAAAGATTCTTTAGACTGAGAACAATAGTTGATTTTACTAACTATACCTCCTGACATCAATAAGGTATAATTATCATTAACTTTTCATGAAATGGAAACAATATAAAACAAGACCACATAGGCCCCAAAGAACTATATTCTCTGAGGTACAGATTATACTTTAAATTCTGAATTTTACTTTATTTAAGATACTGTTTATTCCCTACCTTTCAAAAATATTGAAACAGATAAATTTAATTTTAAAAATTACTTGTATTATAGTTAGCATGGGTTTTTCTCCCCTCTCTATGGGATATACATTTGGCTTTAGAAAGAGAGGCTGGAAGAGAAAGAAATTTGCATTTACTGTGTATGCCAGACACCACTGAGAAAAATCATATTACTTAGTTCATTTGTTTACTACATTTTCTAAAGTAAATTTCCTTCAATTGAAGGGAAAGAGATTGTTAAATAATGTCAGATGTTTTTGTGTCTAACCAAAATGTATCAAATACTGTTCAAAGAGCTGATTCAGACTATGTCTGTATACTGTAAAAAGGGTGGGCTAAATGTATATATTTAATAACCCAGTAATTACTGACAGGTAGACAACCTTAAGAAAGAAGCCATATAATGAGTGTGGGATTAGGCCCTTAACTAGAGTCCTTGATACTTGCAGACATCCTGCAGCTCTCTGAATTCCCATCATGTTTTTAATCATAATTGCTTCCTTAGCACCCATCTGGACTGCTATCCACAGAGGCTTATAACTTCCAGGGAAGAATAAATAGGGAGACAAATGAATTCTTTGGAAGCTCCAGTTCTGCCTTGGTGCAGATTTCTCCATAATAAAATAATGGAGGGAAGCATTAAAAAAAAAAAAAAAAGATTTAACTGAAGCAAATATCCCAAAATAGATTATTTTCCACAAAGGGTCAGAATCACTGGGTGCTAAATGTTCACTTGTTGGCTATAAAATCACTGGGGGAGAAATAACAATGCAATCACAGAATTAGTTTAACCCTACGAACTTAGATACAAAGAAAAAATGAAAAAAAACTTTTAAAAGATCATCTTAAAGAAGGCCACACAATTAAGATGTCATTCTCAGCAGGTTTCCAGCTTCTTCGCTTTCTCTCAGGAAGGGGCTCCATAGTGTCTATGGTTACCCTTTAAGGCGTAACAATATGTGTTTCTGCTCATGAATTTTAGAGATTGAATATGTTGTTACAAAGAGTTGCTGTAGTTTCATCATTTCTAGAATCTCCTGGGGCATTGTATACAGCTGCATTCAAAGAAAATGAACTGTTATAAACTTGATCATATTCATCCCTTGGGTTCATCTGATTACAAAATTGCCCAATGAGCTGTTACAGTGTTTTAAACTAATTATGTAACCCAGATATTGGGATTTCTTTCCTTTCTTCTTCTTCTTTTCTTTGCCTTTATAGTACATATTTCACCTTTCTCTAACAGTGTGAATATCTCGGTGTTTGTTGTGCTGCCAAAACAATCAAATCACATCCCTAAAATACACCTTTTCTCACAACCCTCTTCATGTGAGGGAGATGAATGGTGCACATTTCTTTTGCCATTTTGTTGATTCTGAATCAGAGCCATTAAAGAGCAACACTATTCAATTCAGGAACTCAGAGAGCTACGTTTGACTATCAGATCATGCAATGTCCTGAATCAGTGGGTGACAATTCAAGAGTCCTTCAGGACATAGTTATACTGAAGCAAAGAAACAGAGACACGTATTCAGTAAAAGAAATTGTCATGTAGAAGAACAAGTGAATTCTTTAGAAGGTGTATTTTTGCCTTGTTGCAAATTTCTCCCTAAAATCAAGGAGTGATGCATTAAAAAAAAAAAAAAAGAGCCATTCAGTGCTGCTGAGAGAGGATTCCACGTAGCATTGTTTTGGGACCCCAGCTTACCGCAAAGGGAAACTTTCACAATGTCCAGAAGCCTCAATGTCCTACAAATGAAGTAAAAGGATGTCTTCAAATTCGTTGCAGCAGGAACCCGCTTAGGTGGCACCAACCTTGACTTCCAAATTGAACAGTGCGTCTACCAAAGGAAAAGTGGTGGCATCTTCATCATAAATCGGAAGAGAACCTGGGAGAAGCTTCTGCTGGCAGCTCATGCCATTGTTAGCATTGAAAACTCAGCTGATGTCAGTGTCATACCCTCCAGGAATATTGGCCAGCACGTTGTACTGATGTTTACTGCTGCCGTGGGAGCCACTCCCACTGCTGGCTGCTTCACTCCTGGAAGCTCGGCTAGATGGACCCAGAAAGACATTGCTTTGCGTGACACAGACTCTCCTCTGTGCTATGTGGACATCTCCATCCGAGCAACAAGAAGAGAGCTCCCCTCAGTGGGTCTGATGTGCAGGCCCGGGAAGCTCTGCACATGCACGGCACCATGTGCCCGTGAGCGGCCTTGAAAGGTCTTGCCTGATGTTTACTTCTGCAGGGATACTGAAAAGATTGCTAAAATGGCTGTAACCAAGGAATAATGTCAGGGTAAATGGACCACTCCAGCTCCTGAGTTTACTGCTACCCAAGCTGAGGTTGCAGAGTGGTCTGAAGACAAAAAGTGCCCTCTGTGCCTAGCCGGCAGTTTCCTGAAGATGGTGATTCCCAGCCCGCCACCAAAGACGAGTCTGCAGCCCCTACTGCTCAGGCCACTGAATGGGTAGGAACAACCCCTGGGTGGTCTTAACCTGCTCCTTAATCTTAAGAAATAGGGTTGAGAGAAAATAAACAGCTTTTTTGAAAAACGGATTCAACAATACACGTGGTATGGGCAGAACGTGTACCCCTAGAATGCATATGTTGAGGCCTTATCCCCATAATGTGACTGTAGTTGGAGATAGGTCTTTAGGGAGATAATTAAGGTTAAGTGAGGTCATGAGGGTGGACCCTGACCCATAGGACTGGTGTCCTTATAAGAAAAGAAGAAGACACCAGAGCTCATGCCCTTTTCCCACAAGAGCCAAGGGAAGAAGCCATGTGAGGATGCAGAGAGAAGGGACAGCTGTAAGCCAGGAAGAGAGCTCTCACCAGAAACCAACCCTGATCTTGGTCGGACTTCTGACCTCCAATCTGTGAGAAAATTAATTTCTGTTGTTTCAGTCATCCAGTCTGTGGTATTTTGTTATGACAGCTCTAGCAGAGTAATACAGCAATTGTCTCTAAGGAACTTATTCTACAGCAGAGCGAGAATGGTTTTCCTAATAAAAAAGAAATAGGTGGTGAGGGATAGAAGAAAATATATAGTTTCAAAATAAGTGAATAAAAGTGAAGTAAAAGCCAAAAAAGTTATATTCTTGCCAGGATAATAATAATAACAGAGTGCCATAAATCACTGTCTGTTTCACTCAGATCTGCAGTAAAGCCAAAGGGTTATGCTATTCACATGTCACAGAACTTTTCAGAACACAGCATACTTCTGTATTGTCTTTTAAGTGCCTACAAATGACACTGTCCTTTTCGTTAGTGAACTTTGAGATGCTGCAATGGACAGTGTGAAGATGGCATAAAAGCTCACAGCACATTATGGGGCTGTTACTGGTTTAGAGAAGGGCTGTGCCTCAGAAGGCACAAGCCACCCAAAGGCAGTAGATAGACGGTCAGTTCATGATGTTCCTTGGAACAGTGCTATCTTCAATGTCTTATCAGATGCCCAAGTGGATTTTTATGGAGGATTAAAAACATTACAATAAAATAGTGACTGTGAGAGTTGCAAGATTGTGGAAAAGTAAGGAATATGGTTGCTAGAATCAGATCTAATAATATGCCACCTCAGTAGGGTGTATTTGACTTCATGGAAACATTTCTTCTATATAAAGGAGATATCAAACAGTTGAAATTATGAAAATCATGTTTGTGAAGTTCCCACTGGCATAATTCAGAGGGTACCTCAGCATTCTATTTCCTTGTTATATGTGTGAGCCTTTCCCTTGATTAGATATAAATCCCATTTCATGGAAGATGCAGCAGCCATCACAGTGCTGTGGACGATTGCTTAACAGGAGTGTTTTCCTATGCTTTCTCTACTACTTTGGATTCTCAGTTCTTTTCTACCTTCTTATTTCCTGCAGCTGCTTTTCTCTTTGCTTGTGGCTCCAGGTGCTGACATAATTGGGCAGCGACCATTTCTTCTATATTCACCAAAGTAAATCTAACATGAAAGTTCTGTGCAGAACAGAATTTTTATTGGAAATTTGGAAGTTACAGAGGAGAAATACCACCAACAAAAGAAGAAAACACATACAAACTGATATTTTTCTGTTGGCTGCTCTTGGAGCAGGGAATTTTCGCTGGCTTGCCTCACATTGCTGGGGTGTTTTTTGAAAGTCCTTTCTTGTCTCATCTCCTTTTCAACTTTCCCTGTGTTTAACTTATGCAGCAGCAGAAGACAACTGCATAATCCCAATTATTTCATTTTACAAAGCAATTTAGCTCTAATTTTGTTTTATGTTCTTTCATCACACTAGCCCTGAAACATATGTTTCACAATTATTATTCAGTAAAATTACGTTTTTGCTGTACTGTCTTATGATTTCTAATAGATATCCACTACAATAATCAGGATACAAAACAGTTCCTTCCCCCCAAAACTCTTTTGTTCTATGCCTTTATAGACATGCCCTCGCCCATCCCTACACCCTGGCAATCATTCATCAGTTCTTCATCACTGTAGCTTTTTGAGAACATCATATAAATGTAATTGTAGATTATGTAACCTTTTGGGGCTGTTTTCTGTCACTCAGCATAATGCCTTGAAATTCATCCAAGTTGTTGGATATATCAATTATTTGAGCCTTTTTATTGCTGAATAACGTTCCATTGTATGGATGTACAATTGTTTATCTCTCACGTGCTGAAGGACTTTTGAGTTGTTTCCTGTTTAAGTGATTATAAATAGGGCTGGTGTAAAATTTTGTATAGATGTTTTTGAACAAGCATAGGTTTATATTTCTCTAAGGTTAAATACCCAGTATTAGGACTGGTGGGTCGCATGGTAAGTGCATGTTTAATTTAAAGCAAAACAAAAACCTGCCAAATTTTCCAAAGTAGCTGTATTATTATTATTATTATTATTTGCATGCCTACTGGTAATGTATGAAAGTTCCAGTTGCTCTGCAGCCTCAACTACACTTAGTATTGTCAGATTTTTTTTTAGCCATTCTAATAGGTATGTAGTGGTATCTCTTCATGGTTTCATTTTATATTTCCCTAATAGCTAATGATATTGACCATTTTTTCACATGCTCATTATCCATCCTGTATCCTCTCTGATGAAGTATGTTTTCAAATTTTTGCCTATTTTTTTGTTTTTATTATTTTCTTTTGGCATTGCCTATTTTTAAAAATAGGCAAAAGTTTGTTCACTTTTGTAATAAGTTTTAGATATAAAATTTGTCCCATCCACGTTTTCTGAAGATTAATCTCCAAAGGACAGTGATTTTGAGATTTTCTTCCATTATTACTTTTTTTTAAAATACAAGCTCAGCAGAAATACCCTTTCCACTGGCCAAGCCTAAAGTCAGTACCTATGTTCATCATCTGTATCCCTTTATTTGTGCCATCTCTATCATGCCCCTTCAATTACATCTTTTCTTTTTGATAGTTTCAAAACCTTTTGCATGATCCATTCTTTCCTTTAATGTTAAAGTCTTTATATCTAATATAAAAAAGAAAATAATTTATGACTCCTCTCTAAATCACTGCCTCTCTGCTTCTCATCACTGCTATGCTTCTTGAAAAATGTTCTATATTTGCTGCCTTCTTCTGACAAATTTATGCAACCCAGACTCCGCTTTCATTATCATTCTGAAAACAATCTTAGAACAATCATCAGTGACCAGCAGCTTCCTCTATTGGTGGTCTCTTTGTTCTCATTTTCAGATGACTCTGTTGCCCACCACTTCTTCTCTTTGTGATATGAAAATATCACAAAGAAATCAATCATTATAGTCACAGAGAAAGGGTTAAATAAATAAAGATTTTTGGAAACAGAATCATGCTTTCTGAAGAAATAGTTTTAACAGGAAAATTCATGTGGGTAAAAGATGCAGAAATGCTCAGAATTTAGCATCCACATATAATTTAACTGTGTGTGTTTATATGTGAAAGGCATTTGTACTCATGGTATCTTGTTTCATTTAAATTGACTTGTTCTACCATATTGAAGTATATGAATTTGGTTTATTAATGTAATCTTTCAGTGCTCTAGTTTTCTGATTTGTAAAATGGAGATAAAAACAGTAGTTAATCCAAAGAAGTTTTGTAAATATCATGTGAGATGATGAATGTGTTTAGTAGAGTAACTGAAACACAGAAAACAATAGATAATCTGATTTTTTTTCTTTTCCCATATTTTGCTAATTCATTTCAAAATGAATTTTAAAGACAAGACAATTCATTCAGCATGAATTATCATTCAGTATTACACGGGCAACCTATAAAGTTTGTGGTGCTTTGGACAGTTTTTTCCTTTTGATTATGAATGTCTATATGTAGAGCAGATGATGTATATGTGCCTTTTACTTATGTTGGGTAAGTTTTCTCTCTGTGTCTCTGAAGAGAACCTCTACATAAGACAGATTTGTAGAGTTTAACCAAGTCAGTGGGAACTCTATGCTATGAATGTACTTGTACTGATGAGAATCATGAAATAGTTCAACAAAAACTTTCAGTGATAATTAACAAAAAGATAATACAAAATGCTTCAGCTTAGTTATCTTTTCTTTCTTAAAAATCAGTTATTTGTAACAAATTATTACATAAGTTTGTGCATATAATTCAGTTCCCAAGATTTTCCTGGGTGCCTTTTTTCTGTGTAATTCTATAAAATATTCTGCATTAACATCTTAGGATGTTATTGACTTATTCTCTATGTGACGGCATATGCTAAAGGACTTTTATTTTGCCTGTTTTCTTCCAAAGACTCTCTTGTCTAAATAATTTTGTTGAGAGTCTCTTGTATAAACCAAATTGTCTTTATTGTTAAGTATCCACCTATGCTCTTATAATTCCAGTTTTGCAAAGAAGCAAAGGCTATTAATCAAATTTAACTAAAATGTCTCTTCTTTGGACTATCTCTTTTGGCAAGAGCAAAGAAATGAATCATGTACAAGGAATCCATTAGAATCATCATACTTAGCATACCTAGAAAATAACATGTTTATGGGTTCGTGGCTAATTATAATAATGTCCCTTGGTAATATCTTGATTTTATACTTGAACATACAATAGAAAATTGTTCCATGTTCTTACTTCTCTTCATCCACTAAAGTTGGAACAGTTGTTTCAAAACAACTTTTGCGGGCATGTGGATTGTGTGTGTGTGTGGGGGGGATAATCTCCTTTCTTCCTATAAATGTTATCTGGCGTATATTTATTTTAAAATGGTTTTTAATACGTTTGGTTTATTTTTTAAAGGTGCACAAGAATCCTTATATAGGATGTCACCTCTGAGTGATGCTGAAATAGTCAAAATTTAATTAGTTTTAATGTTGGTTTCAAAATTTTCACAACAGAATATAATTTGTTGTTTCAATGCAAAGGCACTTGTTTAGTTAATTTTCACATGCTTTTTGTGTTGTAAAACATGCAAACAATACAAAGTAGATGAAGCCAATGGATTTCATTATCACATCCGTTGGAGATAACAGAATATGGCTTTATATATGTCCACACATTAAAGTTGATGAACTACTATATGAATTTTTTTCTCACAATTTATCAGCTCCCTTAGATAAAGGAAACTCAAGTAGGTAACATTAATCTGAAACTAGTTGAGCAAGTTATTTCATCTAGAGAGGGGAGAATCTCAGGTCAAATCTCCTATAGTCCTCCACCTTTTCTTCTCAAAATTTAATGTGTATACTGATCACCTAGGATTTTAGTCTCTTTGGGCAGCTATAACAAAAACACCATATACTGGGTGGCTTAAGCAACACACATTTACTTCTCACAGTTCTGGAACCTGGGAAGTCCAAGATCACTGGTAGAATAGGTACCTGTTGAGAACCACTTCTTAGTCATTGACCTCAGGCTTCTTGCATCCTCACATGGCCAGAGAGCTCTCTAGAGTCTCATTTATAAGGGCTCTGGTCCCATTTATAGGACTGTACTCTTATGACCTAAACACCTTTCAAAAGCCCCCATCCCTAATTGCCATCACTTTGGGAGGGGTTAGGATTTCAACATATAAATTTTGGGAGGACACAAAAATTCAGTCCAGAACACCTAGGGAATATTGTTAAATGTCAGATTGTGATTCAATATATTTGGGGTGGGGCCTGAAATCCTGCATTTCTAATGGCTTCCAGGTAATACTGATACTCTCCCTGTCTAGATTGGGTACTGTTAAAAAAAGTTATTAAAGAATACAATTTAGATGATGCAAACAAACTTTATTTAACACTTCATGATGTGGACAGTCTCCATTTGTAGAACTATAAAATGGGGCAGAAGGCTGGACATTTTTATAGGGGAAAGAATAAAGAACAAGGAAGAGAAATACAGGATATATGTGATTGGCTGGGGCCATACAGTCAAACTTGCTTGGGGTGAGAATGAACAAGGGAATAAGTATAGAGTTGGCTTTGTGTTTCAGAGTTGGCTACTGGATATACTGCATGTATTGTCAAGCAGAGCATTCAGAGTGACACAAGTGTTATCTAAGTTTTGGCGTGTTGTCATGGTACCCTGGGCAGGAGCAGCTCCATCTTGGGCCTAGAAATTTATTTCAACAGTACTGTTGACTATTCTCCAATATCCGGCAGTTTCTTATGTGGAGTAAAGGCCATCTGGTAATAAGTATTGTACTCTATTACCAATAATTTTTGTTTTCATTTTCCTTTTGAGGTGTAAAATTTGTAAACTTTTTGTTTTGGCCTTGGCATTGATGACAGACATTGAGGAGGGAGGAAGTGTAAAAATCCAAGCCTTGCTTTGTACCAGATACCAGCAATGCCCAGACCCATTTGGATAGAACTTTCCTAGTTCATTATGGGTAGGTGCTACCTGTCACAAGATGTCAAAGAGGACCTCTCTGAGTGGGGCTTAAAGTGTTCTGTGCCATTCCAATATCACCATTGGGCAGATTCTGGCCTCCCTGCAACTCCAGGGGTCATGATTCTCAAAGGATGAAATGGATAAAGTCCTGCTAAAAAAGCATAAAAGGTATTTGGTATTTTAACATGCATAGGTTTGCTTAAAGGGATATAGCAATTCTTAATATTTTTAGCAAAACATTTTATTAGCCTTTAATAGTTTGATTCCACAAACATCCTAATACTATTTCTAGTCCTGTGTGGATTCCTAGGTATGTTGGTAGTGCCTAGCTAAGGCAAGAACGGTTTGCTTAATCCTTTCAATAATAGCGGGACCTGGGTTCCCTTGTCACATTTTGTAAGTGAAGAGAAGAAACATACAGAGGGAATATGGAAATGTAATTTATAAAAGGTGAGGGAAGAGACTTCCCTGACCTCTAATGGAAAATAAAGCAAGAAATTTGAAAGCCTCTAATGCTATTGCTGTGTTTAAGGCATTTCTTATATTTCTATTGCTATTCCATTTTGCTTTGTTTTCCCAGAATGGCTTGTTATTTGTGGGCAATTGTCTGGAAACGATAGGAAATTATTTTTAAATTGTAGACATCAATATGTTACAAAGCCTTTACATTAGGCATTGGCTTATATAAATTTATAAAAGGAGTTATATTGAACGGAGCCAAATTCAAAGAGAGTTTGAATCATCCAAACATTTTAGATCATCAGGAACTCAAAGGTTCTTGTACTTGGAAACACAAAGGCGAGTTTAACAACAGGCTTTGTTTTGCATAAGATTACTGCATAAATTACTCCCTAGGACTCACAGAAATCTATTGCTCCACCCTTCCCTGCAGGAATATTTTGAAGGAAAACTAATTAACAGTACCTTTCAAATAGCACAAAGCTACAGGAACATCACAATGTCATCATCTATGGCAACCGTATCCTAATATGCTTTGGATGCTAAACTTATCTTTGGTGAGGAGAGAATGCAAGGTGCATCCTGCTTAGAATTCTTTGTTAAAAGATTTGGGAGGGACAATGTATTTGCCTCCCACACAGCCAATGGTACTTGGGACTTTGTATTTCAAAGATGAATAAATAGCAAAGCATAAAAAGAGCAAAGAAAAACAGACATTTTGTAAACAAGTAATTTAACCAAAGTAAGTACTTTAAATAAATGAGTTACTATCACTGTCATTTCTATAAAGAAATGACACTGTCATTACTATCATTTCTAAAAAGAAATGGCATGTTAATATAAGAATGTAAGTAGGGGAAATCTCTAATATGATATAGTACTAAAGACTAGCATAGGATCTCTCAGCTATCAGTAAATTGCTCTCATTCTCAGAACACGGAAGTAATGTAAATTTCCCTTTTACCTCTTTCACGTGTTTGTTTTTGTATTACAAATGGAATATAACTAACTACAATCTGGTGAAAACATTTCATATCATGGTTCAGGAATAATATATTGGGAATTTTTCCTTTGGTAGAAGTGGCCAAAGGGCTAAGATTTCTTATTTATCTTAAAATCAACCCTATGGAAATCTAGTGAATTAGAATTTAGCAGAATTTGTTATATAGATTGTGGCTTCTGTGAGGGAAAGGGTGGTAGATTTTTATTCTTTTTTAAAAAATATGGTCTCTTTATGACACTATTCTAAATTAATAATAAAATAAATTTTTACCATAAATAGGATATACATACAAAGACAGACCAATATCTTCCATGGAGCCTTATACATCAGCTTCTTAGTGAAAAGAGTCCCACTTACTTGGAGGATGGGAGGATTTGGCATTTCTCTAGTTAACCGTGTCCCTCAACTGCACTATGAAATATTAATGCTAAATCATGTTCTCAATTGCTCCGATACTTGCTCCTTCTTAAAGCCTCTTCTGCAGAAGATATGGGAACTTTCAAGAGGGAATAGAAATTAAGTCATTGAAATTTTTTCACTGATAAATGTATTATATGTATATTTAATTAGTCATCATCATTTGAGATATCTGAAGTAATAATTATACCATAATATTTGGATCATATAACAGTGGATCACTAGAGAGCTTATAAAATATGATGCAATTTAAAGTATATTAAATATATTCATCTTCTTGGGATAAGAAAACATACTGCAAAATCTAAGCTAAAGCAAAGGCCAGTTCAACAAATTAGTCTTTAGAGTAAAATTCAACTTTACACGCTAAATGTGAAAGATGACTAGAAGTAAAACTAGAGGAAGAGAGATAAACAATGCTGTCCTCTTAGAGCATAATTATTCTATGTTAGGGGAAATAAAATAATCTTAAAATACTTAAAATATGATATATGAAGCACTCATTAAAAGAATGATAACCCCTTTGGTTCTGTTTTATGAAACTTAAAAAAATCAGTGCATTAGGGTCCTGGCTAAAAATGAGGTAGTGCAATAACTATTATTTGGCTGAATTAAGCATCTAGTACAATGCTGGGCACTTACTAGGTATTTAGTAAATATAAGCTTAATGAGTGAATGAATAAAAAGGTAACTGAGTTCTTGAGTTTCTCTCTTGTCTGGTAGTGTTTGTGTGTGTGTG
This sequence comes from Grampus griseus, assembly GCF_964374135.1. NCBI lineage: Eukaryota > Metazoa > Chordata > Mammalia > Artiodactyla > Delphinidae > Grampus > Grampus griseus. The sequence continues at coordinate 104,149,383 of NC_138998.1, forward strand.
TGTGTGTGTGTAGCATTATGTAAATGACCTGAGATTTAAAATGGATTTTCAAAGTTTAAGGACTTAAGATGAGCATATAGATATACTTACTCATAAGAAACTCATAACTATACAATGTTTAAGTGTGGAATTGACAAAGTAGGGAAGCAATTTATTTCTGTTACCAAAGACTTACAGTTAGGGTATTTTCAGGCCATGTTGTACTTCATAGTATAGAAGTTCTATGTTTATGTTCAGTAAGTTATGTAAGAAAACATATACCTTGCAAAATTGAAAATTTTAGAATTTTGTTTTAGAGAACGTAACCACATGATAATCTCCACATCAAATGGAGACAAAGGAAGCCAATTTCTGCGGGAAAAAAAAAAAAAAAAATTTTCCTGTCCTGTTGAGTACAACAAGTGAATGCTTGCCAAAGGAAATATCAGTTGTAACATGTATGTATATGCTAATCTCTAGGATATATAGATGGTTTGCTAAAAAAGCAATAACATAAATCTTCTTATTAAGCCCTTTACTATCAATAGTTTTTAAATGCAAAATAGGTGATTCTTTTCCCTGAGAACACATCGATCATTTTATTCTGGGCAGGCGTTACCTTTCCAAAGCAGCTTTGTTACGAGAATATATCTTGAAGACAACTTTACAGAGAACATGAAAGCAACTTATCTCAATGCAGTGATTTGGACTGATATCTGCATTTTGGTGCACAGCCTACTGATGCATAGCAATGTATAATTGGAAGATAATGAGCTGGAAAGATACAAATTGTTTTTACAGAGTATTTCTACATGACACAGAGGCATACAGTAATATATGTCAATAATAATAATAAATTTGACATCAATTAATATTTTATTACAAGCAACACTGTTTACTTTTATCATTTTAAGTGGCCATATATCTAATGCCAAATAGTTAAATATGAATGGAAGAATCTGTATCATTTATTACTCCTCTAACGGATTTTTTGATAAAATCTATAGAACATTTTACTCTTGATTACCTGCAGCAATCGAGTAAGCAGAGTGACTCCACAAAGAAGTCTGAGTCAATATATGCTTACTAATTTTGTATTCAACTAGAACAGAAGTCAGCAAACTTCTTCCATAAAGGACCAGGTAGTAAACATTTTAGGTTTTGCTGGCCAAGAGGCAAAATTGAGCATATGAAGGCACTTACGTAACAAGAGAAAAAACACATTTTTGCTAAGTTTTATAGATTACATTTAAAATATAATAATAATCTAGTACAATTATAGAATTATTTTAATAAAATTTCATTTAATTGGGGTTCAAAGTTAGTCTTTTCCATTACAAAAATTGATTGCAAATGTTCATCTGTTAATGCTGATCTGAAACGAAATTTTAAAGATTTCATCTTTGAAAATGGCTTTTCACATATGGAGGTAGCATATGATTTTAAATGCCCATATTTATGCCTTAGAAGGCATTTATAGAATTCTATCAGCTCTTTCTCTTGATATTTGTCTTTCACTATGTCATTGCATTGCCAAGTGATCATTCCCAATTGAAAGATTAGGTGGAAGCTTCTTAATTGGAAAGTTTTTTTTTTTTTCCAAAAGTTAATTGGAAAGTTTTGAAATGGATTTTGAAGTAAAGTTTTCTCTGTACTTTCACTAAGATGTGAAAAATGTTGTTGAAGCTGCAGTTTGATCTTTGAAAATATATCTCTTCCAAATATTTATGAGAATAGAAATCTTCCTGTTTTAACTTTTTAACAATACAGGAAATGAACAGAGCAACTAGATATTACAAATGATTCATAGAACATTAGTTAACCAAATGACTTATAGTAAAAGTTTCACACATAAACACTACTTCATCTTATAATTGTACGTTGAATTCTTTAAGAAATATTATCAAGTCTGCAGCAAAAGCTAATTTCCAAGGCTGTTCAGTGGTCGTTAATATAGGCCAAGGGCAATTCTCATTCAGAAAAATATTCCAATCTCATCCTTAAGCTGAAAAATTGCAATAAAACATTATGAATGCTAACCCATCAAACTGCTATATGATAAGACAAGTCAGGATATTCAGCTTCTATTTCTAACCAAAAAAATCGCAGAAATACCCACCAGAGTGAATGAAGTTCACCAATGACACTGATGGTTTAATAACACATGATAGAGTCAAATAGTTTGTAGAAAGTACTTTCTGATCAATAAGAAAATTAATAGATATAGACTTAAACACCTTATATTTTCATACACTTTGTAAACTTATCCAAATATGCCTTCTTATGCTCCCACACCTATTTTTACCAACATTAGTTGAAATACATCTTAACAGATTCAACTTCAGATTGTACTGAATTAGTGTTTTCTCAACTTCTTTAAAAATGTTTTCACTTATAGTTGTTCCAAGCAGACTATTCTTAGAGAATAATTATTTAGTCACTTCAAATTCTGCATTGATTCCTCTGATGAATAACTGAGCGTTATTAGAAACATCCATTGATTCATACAAAAACACTGGAAACAATTTACCTTGTTCTTTAGGTGATTATTGATGCTGCTCTCAACTCTTCAAGCAGCCATTCTTGTAGAAAAGATTATCGTTTATCATGTAAACGTGAAATAACCATACATTGTCCTCTGGCAGTACAAAAAATAGGTGGCAAGCTATATTTGAACCATTGGCGGTAGTTTGCTGACATTTGTACTAGATAATAATGATTCTGAGAGGTGTACAGTTCCTAACATGGAGTAGACCCTCAGTTAACGACTATTATTAAAAGTGTGTGTGTGTATATACATACATACATACATGTATAAATGTATGTGTTAGTATATGTTAATTTTGGTTTTTGTGTATTTTGTGTTTTGTATTTGAGTTCCAGTAAACATAGATACAGATGGAAATATAAACTGCAAAACCTCTCTTTTTGGGTCCGGATTATGTGCTAGAGATAGCTCAGACTAGCTAATGAGAGTCAATTGTTAAAATTACTGAAATTTTGAGCCCCAGATTAAATGACATACACTTACAATTAAATGAACTTTACTTGGAAAGGTAATAGTTACTCAAATTTTATCTCTACATAATTATCTTACTACATTTTACTGTTGTCTATGTTCTTGAGGGTGTGTCTATTGTATCTTTATGGTGGAAATAATATACGAAGGTGTGCAACTGTGAATTTCTTCCCAAATCTGTATTCAGTGACTACACAGAGTACATGTTAAAACTGGCTATGATGGGTATTTACACATAGTGATAGGCAAATGCTACAAATCAGGATTTGATTTATAGTTGTGTTGACTGTCTAGATGTAAGAAATTGATGGAGGAAAGGCTAATACAGATTAAATGTAAAGTGTGTTGAGTCTGTAGCCATTACATTATGGACAACTCACACATATACAAATCACATTTGAAAACTATTATCCAAATCAATAGAGAAGTTGCTCAAGTCATAGTGAAGTTCTGATGTACATCCTTTTATCATTTCCTCTTACTAATGTGCTTGAAAATATGGGAGGGCTGTTTCGTGACCATTGCCATCCCACTGTTGGTCCCTGAGGCTGCCTGTTTGGACCGTGCCAGGCTCATCAGCTTGGTCACCTGGCATTTGGGGTGTCTATTAAAGGAGAGACTCCTGAGGGAAAAGGGGGAAACCGCAAAGGAAGAGCCTCCCTGAAGCTGACCCCTCGTATTTGTCACTGTCTTCATAGCGCAGCGCCCAGCGGGCAGAGAGCCCTCTGTAAATATCAGCTTAGCAGAAAGTGACAACCAAGCACTGATCCCTCAGAGAGTGAGAGGGGCGCGGGGCAAGGTTGCTGAGGGGCATGGCGCTCCCTGAAGCGCAGTCGGGAGGCCCTTGGAGGGAAACGGATCCCTCTCCTCTCCCCTGGGAAAGGCTGTTATCTCTGTCACGCCCTGCCTTGAGACAGACAATGTTCAGCCAGGGTCCGAATCCCCCTTTTGACCCTGGGGGTGTCCCTGGAAGGCCTGATGGGCTCTGGAGCGGCTGGGCAGGGGTCCTACAGGGCCCCGGCTCGCCCAACCGCCCCCTCCCTCTGCCCAGGCCATGTGCTGCTCAAGGCTCCTAACACCAGAGTCGGGGCGAAACACGCCACGTGGAGACTGAGAACCTCTTTCAATTTGTGTCTTAGGCGCCCTGTTTACATCCCTGGAGCCCGGCCCTCTGCGGGGAGCTCAGTCCTTTCTCAGCTGCTGGGCACCCCTGAAGCTGGGAACGCCTTACCACGCGAGGCAACCACAACCCTCCCGGACCAAAGCGGCCTGGCCGAAGCGCGGGGCAGGGCGGGGGCTCAGAGGAGGCGATCCGAGGGCTTCGGACGCTGAGTAGAACTGGCACCTTACGAACCTTGGATGAAGGACCCGGGCGTGCTCCCCAAGCTGCAATCGCTTCGGGGCTCTCAAAACCTCCCTTTTCGGGCATCCAAGGGGAACATAAATTAACCAGAAATTCCTCTGCTCCGTCCTCAGGAAGGGGTCGAGCGGCCCACAGGGGGATCGCAGCTCCACCAGTCTGCAAGGCATCCATCAGGGCCTACTTTGTCGCCGCAGCCCAGCAGCCACCTGAGGCTGCGCTGGGCTTCCTCCAGCTGAAGATTCTGAACATTGAGAGGCCTGAGAGCAAGACCTGGGGTGTGCCGGAGGGGTGTGGGCTGTGAGGCCTGCAGCAGCCCCGAATGGTGGCTTCCCCTTCTCGGCCCCCATTTTATTCCCCCTCTTCACTCTGGCTCCCAAACCCTTCCCTTCACTTTCGCGGCAGAGCAGGCCACCTCTCCCACCTAGTCTTTCTGTTTCCCAACATCCTTTTGATGTTTTTCCTTTAAAAGAAACTCTTCAAATTTCAGAGCCCACTACTTATCCTGTGATGCCATGAAAATGAGGTGACATATTCACCATTACATTAGTCCCAAACGTCTGTAATGTTAATATTTAGGCTCAAGCAGGTTCTAGTGGATAAAAGAGTGAAAAGTAGGACAACCTCTCTGGTTATAATTGTCAGAATATGTAAAGAACTTAAGAAATAGTCTTGTACTTGAACCATCCTTTTTAAAGAGCTTTTTAAAAATGTTATATGAAATCATGATGGCATACAAAGATATTCATCACAATACCATTTATAAAAGAAAAAGATGAAACTTGCAACAATAAACTGGTTAAATAAGTTATAATATGTCTATGTCTATTTTATGGGACATAGCTTATCAGTGAAAGGATTGACTAATTATGCCATCAAAGAAAAGGGCAAGAGATAAAACTGCATAAACTCTGCATGTCAAAATAATCGTTAAAAAATTTTAAAAACAAGCTTATAAGTGGTTAATTTACATGTGCAAGAGTATCACAGATTTAAAAACTGAAACTTAGTAGAGAAGCTGTCAATACATGAATAGAGACTTCTCAAAAAAAATTTCAACATCCGTAAGAAAAACCACTCACTCCCTTGTTAAAAAAGTACTTGTTTGTACTGATCACACTGTTAATATTAAAAAGTCCTATATTAATGCTAAGAGCACTAATAGCACTCAGAAACACTGTGTACATTGTTAAAACCATTCTCGTGGGCAACTTGTAAATAAGTTTATTCATGAAATACCTGTTCAGTCTCCATTGTCTGCCGCGCTGAGAAGGGTTCTCTATAGGGGTGGAGCAAGATAAGAAGGGCTTTGCTATCAGACCCTTAAGGAAATGTTATATGCATCTAGGATTTTCACAAGTGGGCAGAGTTAACTTCCCTGCTTCATTGACTTGGGTCTATATGACTTCTTTTGACTAGTGGAAGGTGGGCAGACATGAAAGTACTGTACTTCAGTTCACATTGAGGCCTTAAGAAGTGTGCTTTGCATTAAAAGATGATCAATATCACTAGTTGTTAGAGAGGTGCAAATCAAAACCGCAGTGACATATCATCTCACACCTGTCAGAATGGTGATCAACCAAAAGTCTACAAAAAATAAATGCTGGAGAAGATGTGGAAAATGTAACTATTGGTGGGAATGTAAATTGGTGCAGCCACTATGGAAAACAGTATGGAGTTTCCTTAAAAAACTAAAATAGAACTACTACATATATGCGCTCCTGGGCATATATCCAGAAAAGATGAGAACTCTAATTCAAAAAGATACATGCACCCCAATGTTCATAGCAGCACTATTTACAGTAGCCAAGACATGGAAACACCCACCTGCCCATCAACAGATGATTGGTTTATGAATGGAGCACTACTCATCTATTAAAAAGGAATGAAATATTGCCATTTGCAGCAACAGAGATGCAACTACAGATGATCATACTACGTGAAGTAAGTCAGACAGAGAAAGACAAATATCACTTATATATGGAATCTAAAATATAATACAAATGAATCTATATACAAATCAGAAACAGACTCACAGACATAGAAAACAACTTATGATTACCAAAGGGGAAGGGGAGGAAGGATAAATTAGGAATATGGGATTTACAGATACAAACCTCTATACATAAAATAGATAAGCAATAAGGATTTACTCTATAACACAGGGAGCTATGTTCAATATCTTGTGATAACGTAATGGAAAATAATCTGAAAAATGTATATAAATATAACTGAATCACTTTGCTGTACACCTGAAACTGATACAATATTGTAAATCAACTGTACTTCAATTATAAAAGAAAAGCAGTGTGCTGTGCTCTGCTTGCCCTGTTGTGTTTGGGACATTCCCCATGAGAAGAAGAAGCCTATATAGTTCTATTACTGTGGGTCTTTGAATAAGAAACAGACCTGACTGAATGGAGCGGACTTGAAACCCAAGCCCAGACAAGTCCAGGGTACTGATAGATAGAACTGCAGTTGGAAAAGTAAATGCTTATTGTCCTGAGATTTGAAGGCTGTTTGTTATGCATCGTTGTTACTTCAGCAAAACCTGCCTAATGTGCATGCACAGGGAAGAATTGTCCCACCCAAATACCCTAAATACCCTCCATCTCCTGCCCTAAAAGCACTGGAAATAGTAAATGATGAAAAATGGATCTAATCTCTGAGGACATGGACATGTGGGTTGAATATGCACATTCAACAAACAATCACATACATAATTATATAACTGCACATTGTCATAAGTGTTATCCAGGAAAAAATAGAAAGCATAGGGTGTGAAAACAAAGAGGAACAGGAGGAATTAATTTCAACTGGGAAGTCAGTGAAATCTTCTTCAAGTACTTTTTACTTAAACAAGAAGGAGTCCTGGAAGACAGAAAAATAAGATAAGCATTTCTGGTCAAAGGAACCGAGTGAGCAAAAGAGATAAAGGACTCTGGGACCCTTGAGGCACTGATGGGAGCCCTGGGAGCCAAGGTAGGGGTTTAATAAGTTTTATGCTAAACACAATGCAGCCCATGAACAAGTATTCTTTTAAACTAAAATTTATTTATGTAAACATATTAGTCTCATAACTAGTATAAATTCAGCCTTTGGTATAAACAAACTTGAAATTTTGAATGTCTCCAGATGTGAGAATGACCCTGTAAAACACTTACCAGTGTCTATATTACAGGAGACTTTTAAAATTCCATCAATCCAAATACTATCCATATACTATCTAGAAATGGAAGAAAAGGAAACAATTTATTCATGAAATTCACTTTTAAATAAATGACAATTATGAAATGCTATCCTAAGAATTATAATTTTTATATTTTAATTTTTGAAAATTTAATTGAAATTGTAATTTTAGAAAATTATAATTTTTCATTTGAGGACTTGTATAATCACTTTACTGTAACAATGAAACTAAACAAGAGAAAAATTCCTCCTTTGGAAGAGACAAAAAATTGCTATGTTTCTGGGTCAACAGAAGAGCCTTGCTAAATACCAACAACAAATATACTGTAATAACACTATCTAAAAATCAAGCAAAATGGAAACATTTACTCATAAGATTCTCATTTATATAATATACATTTATAAATCACTATCCAAAGAATTATAATCTATGAAATTACCATTTGACCAGTTATATAGTCACTTAAATAATGGCAGTAATGTCAAAATAGAAAAAGTTCAAAATTATTTTAGAAGATCAAAAAAATTTGCTGTATTTCTGGATTATTGTAGTATAGTTGTTGACAATAATAAAAATATTATAATTATACTATTTGCAAGTAGAGTAAGATGAAGCAATTAATTTACACAATTCACCTTTAAATAACTTGTTATACAGCATTATATTAAAGACTTATGATTCTATCAAACTTTCATTTGAGTCAACATAAAATCACTTAACTAATAATAAAACTGAGAGGAAAGAAGTCAAAATAACTTTCATAGAGAGAGAAGAAAGTATCTTACTGTGGTTCTGGATCTTCAGAAGTAAGCATATTGGAAGGTAGAATCAACCCAGAAGCTGAAACACTTCTGTTTTCAGGTGGAATGGGGAGGAAGACTGAATTCAGCGCTTGGTGTAGAAACATATATTGCCAGTGGAGGATGCTGTGAGTCATGGAAGTCCCTTGAAGGGGGGGATTTCTGGAGAGATTTGTTCTTGCTTTCTAGGAGAGGGGGTAGGCCAGCAATCCTCTTCTTAGAAATTTCCCCTTCCATCCCTTCTGTAACATATGGCTTCTGATGGGAGGATAAGGTGGAGGACCAGAATGTCCACTCATATTGAGAGGGTTAACTCAAAGGAAGGTCCTCAGTATCTGCCATGAAAGAGCATCAGGGCAAGGTCTTTCTTTTTCTTGTGGAGGAGCTGCTGTATCTGTTTCTGAGGTCATAGGGATGGTATCCCCCTACCAGTCATGAGACCATGGATCCCTACCCCATTACAGCATCCTATACCTCTTTCTTCAAGATCTGTCATACAGAGACTTCCCTAGTGGTATTCTAAGGCCTATGCCAAATTTACATCAGGGACATAAAAATACTTTTCAAAATGTTCACATTAAATTCTAACTCAAATTTTTGTCTGAAGTTTCCATTTTTTCTTTTTTAAGCCATCAAAGTTACTCTCAACCATCAGTATTCCCTACCTGCTATCATGGGCTTTTCTCTCACGGGAAATAATCTGACATTGATAATTACCAGTGATTATTTACAATTTTTCAGAAAGAATTTGACTTCTGTTTTGTATGTGTCCAGCTCTTCACATGCATGGCTGATCTGTTGCTTTGGAAAAGACTCTCCTCTATCTCTTTTCACTCTAAAATGAATATTTCAAGAAGATGCATTTTTTTTTCCTTAATGAAGTTCAGGAAGGACATGAAATTTCTATTAGAGCTTTTGCTTTTCACTTTCTAACTGGTTTTCTGATTGCAGCAAAACTTTCTCAGTTTGGAGACTTGTAATATGGTTTTGAAGTGCATTGATTATCCTATCTTCTTCAGCTAATTTAGTGTACACTTGGTTTCATTTTTCTTAAAGAGTTTTTAAAGAAGTGTATTAGTTTCCTGTGGCTGCTGTAACAAATAAAAACAAACTTAATGGCTTAATAACAACACAAATTTATTATCTGGACCGCAGAAGTATGAAATTAGTTTCACAGGGCTAAAATCAATGTGTCAGCAGGGTGGTGTTTCCTCTAGAGGCCAGGGGAAAATTCATTTCTAATCGTTTACAGCTGCCTGCATTTCTTGGCTCAAGACCACATCACTTCAACCTCTGCTTGTATCATATCGTTTTCTTTTCTGACTCTGACCCTCCTGCCTCCCTCTTATAAGGACCCCTGTGATTACATTGGGCCTACCCAGATCATCCAGGATACTCTCCCCATCTTAAACTCCTTAACTTAATCAAATCTGTCAAGTCCCTTTTACCATGTAAGGCTCTGGGGATTGGGACATGGATATCTTTGGCAGGGGCATTATTCAGCCTATCACAGAAAGTTTTACTCAGTCACATCAATCTGTTTCTTCCAAAATTCTACTAAGAGGTTTCCATTTTCTGATACATTTGTTTTATGGGATTCCCAGTTCCCACAATCCATGCTGTCTTTTCTAAGAACAGGATCACTCAGCCTTAGCAAAATTCACCCAGAAATATGATCTTTTACTTTTGTAACTTACTACACACATGTCACTTTAGAGTTTTGTAGCACTGCATTTTGTTTAATGTTCAGTTACTCTTCTTTTCCATCCTTCTACCTGTGAAAGCAGCTTTATGCTCTCCTTAAGACTGGAATTTTCATTCAAAGCATTTTTTAAAATGTTGTCTAAAGTCATGTTTCATTTTTTTTCTGATGTATAATGAAGGTGGTTTTAGTTACACCTACTTGAAATTTTAAGTGTTTTGATGTACCATTTATTGTTTAAAGACTGACCCAACTTGAGACATTTATATTCTTCTTCTTTCAATCTTTTTCTAAGTCTCTTTTCTTGAGCTCAGGTCCTTATTAATGGCCTCCAACCTTTGTATTTCTATTAAAGTGTTCGTGATTCTGGCTTTCATTAAACTTAATTCGATTCCTGCAAATTCCTCTTTATAACCATCTCTGAGAGGTGCTCTCTTTACTTCAGAAGGGCAGCCACTCCAATGATCAGTTCTTTCTCTCCAACTGTGTAGAGTTCTAATTATTACAGAATCCTACTATTACTAAAACTACTACCCTCTCCTACAGTAATCTGCAGGGATCTGGGGCTGGTTTGAGGCCTCTTGTCATCACTGCCAGCACTGCAGAGCATCACAGACATTAGCTGACTCTCCATGGCCTCAGAGACCACAGTTGAGCCCCATTATGTTGCCGGGCCAGAGAACTCTGTGGACATTGTGCCTGGAAACACACCAGTGACCAAAACTTGGGGCAGATCTTAACGTAGGTAGGAAAGAAGGGGCAAGAACAGAAACTTCCTAACATGGTAACATAGACAGGGATCATATCACAGAATCCTATGGGATATAGACTAGGCCCCCAGAGGTCAGTGATGATGCTCTGGGGCTTTGGCTTCTCCAGCACTGCCCAGTGCCCCAAGCACCCTGGGAATCCATGTCTTGTCTCTCCTTTAAGCCATTCAGTGGCCCTGGTTGAGATGCTCCATTGATCATGGAGCACTGATTGGGAGGATTTGCAGGTTGCCAACTGTCACATATATTTCATGTTCTCTCAAATAACCTTTTAATTCTGTGGCCCTCTTAAGATGACCAGGATTAGCAAATAAAAATACAGCGTATTCAGTTAAGTTTGAATTTTATGAACAATGAATATATTTTAGTATAAATATGTTCCATACAATAGTTGTGACATACTTATAATAAAAAGTATATATTTGCTGTTTATTTGCACAAATTTAACTGGGCATCCTGTGTTTATCTGACAACCTTTGTCCTGGAGGCATCATTCTGCTCAGTATGGTAACATAAAACTCACTGCTTTCAGTGCCTTTCCTTGTTTTGTGTTAGACCATCCTTGAATGTGTATTGAGGGAAGAATATGGAAAACCCAAGCAAGGGTTTCAACCAGTGGTGTGCTGGAGCCAGAGCCTACCAGCTGGTTAGAGCTGACTGTATGCATCTTTTCCCCACCCTGTGTTCAGTAATGTCTCCCTCATAGCTTGAAACAGACGGTGATTGGCATTTACACCAAAGAAACAGACAAACTCTAGGCATCAAAGTTGTGTCTACCTTCCAGCTCCCCAGCCCCCCGGACAGCTGGTTGTTTTAACTCGCACACGACTGATTATGATCAGTCCCCTTTAACCATAAACTCTATCATTCTTAGGATGTGTAAAAAGCACTCAAGTCAGTTTTTCCCTCCTTAGAGTAAAGGTGAATGAGAAATACCATTGCCACCAGAGGTCACCCTCAACCTCCCAAAGCCAAAATCACCCAGGCTACAAAAGGAAACTCCTTTTGGAGCACAGAATCAGGAAAGACATTTTCTGTACCATAAGGTAGAGAACCTAAAATTCAGTATACATTTTAACCAATCACTGTGGAGTTTCCATAGGATGTAAAATAGTTAAAACCAGTATTACGGACATTATTTAGCATCACTTTCCCATTGATTGTCAAGTACAGAAACTTATTTTATTTATTACAGTCTTCTCCCTTCAGCATAACCAAAAGAAATTAAAAAAAAATAAGATATGGAGGAAACTGTACTTCATTAAGGTTTAGCTTTACCTACACATACCTTAGACATAGAGTGAAAGCGTAGAACCAAGGAGAAGGATTCAGTGGAAGTAAAACGCCTTGATGCTCACTTGATCAATAAGAGGTCATGATTCGTAGTATTTGACTTAAAACATAGCTCTGCTTAAGATAAAGCTCTGTTCAGTCTATATTTTCTTGAATGTTTATTAATAAAACCAAAAGTATTTACTGGGCATTGTCTATAAGTTGTTTGAAATGAATAAAATATTACCATCTCTGGGCTGAGTCTCTTGAAGGAATTATATATATATTTCCAAATAGTATTTGGTTTAGTAGAGGTTTCAACAAGGTACTGTGAGAATTCAGATACATACAAGTCGCTGTAACATGTCTCTTTGCTCTTAAATTTGTTGGCTGATTTATGGCTTAGATGTCACCTTGGTGTGAACAAGAAGCATACATTCTATTGGGGGAAGGTATGAAAAAGTAAAGAAGTAAATAAATGATAAGATAATTCCAAATAGTCCCAAGCACTATGAAGAAACTAACACATAATGAAATAGAGGTGGACTGGAGTATAATAGGCAGGGTCAGATAAGGTCTCTCCTGGGAGGAAACATTTGGGTCCTGAAAGAGAAGTTAGTTCTGTGAACATCTGAAGGCAGAAGATTAGAAATTTAAAAAGCTCTGTGGTGGAAACTCAGGGATTCTTACAGAGGTGAGAATTAATGGAGTTATTGAAATAAAGTACAAGATTTGTTGGTAGGCATGTCTGAAGGAATACCCTTGCGAATGTAATGGGTGGACCTAGTTAATTAACCTCTCTACACAGTGAGCTGGATAGATGAGTTTGTTACTAGGTGCAATCAATCTCCTGCAGACTCTGGGAGGAGAACACAAATGTGCCCCAGAGAGAAAAGGTAAAACACCCTTGCAGAACAGCTCGCTCCAAAGGTTCTGACCATCAGAACTCACCTCAGAAGATGAACTCCTGTTCAAACTACCCGGGGAGATGTGAAACCATCAGCCTGTGCCCAGAAACTCTAGGAGCCAGTCTAACGTGCTGAAATTGAATAACAGAAAAGTTAAAAGAGGACTTTTCCAATATTTGAAGTGATGAAAGGTTTTTAAAGTTTAAAATCATTGTGAGTAAAATTATATAAGTCTATAAAACTGGGAAGGGATTTTTAAAGGCATCTTAATGAACTTAAACTTAACAATCATATGAAACTGATAAAGGATTTTTTAAGGCACCTTAAAGGATGAACTAAAACTTAACAATCATGTGCAAGTAGCTTTTAAAATTATTTTTAAAAATCTACGAAGAGGAATTGTTCACTAGATTTAAAAAGCTGAAGAGGAATTTCTTTTAAAGAGGATACAATATAATTTTCTTTTTGTTTAGACCAGTTTTCATGAATACTACCTCCTGAAAACAAAATTTGTCCTTGTGCTTCCTTGTTGCGTGCTAGGCAAATCACCCATGTCGTCTCTCCAGGTCCTTGATGGCTCGAATGTGGGTTTGAGAGACAGAGTCTGCACTGAGTGGGTACACCTGGAAGGCAGAGATCAGGGGCCATTGGAGGATCTGCATATCTCTTCCCCTGGGGATGTTTGGGCATAACTTAACTGAATAACCCATTTGTTTCATTCATTCATCATCTGTTCAGTTTTGGAATCAGATTGACACAGTCTCAAATTCTCTTTCCTTCACATATTTACATATGACCCTAGTTATATAAATTATTCAACTCTAACATTCACCCATAACAACAGTAAAATTAAGATACTACATACATTATTTAATGGTTACTGAGATTGAATAAGAATGTAAGTCAAGTGTTTAACACAGTGCCGTGGACCCTTGCTCTCAGTAAATGATAGATTACTGTTGTTTTTATTATTCATTTATTAATTCAAAAACTATTTATTAAGTACATTTGTTATTATGAAAACTGTTTTAGATTCTGAGGATCCGGACAACCAATAATAGAGTTTATTTGTCTAATATGTTATATACATGTGTCTAATATATTGTCTAATTTATCACATATACATGCATATATGATTACAAATTAGATGCTGTGTGAGGGTATGTATAGAGAAATAACTCTAATTATGATATCTATCAAGAGGAAACCAAGGCTCAGAGACAGTGATGACTTTCCCAAAATGGCACAGCTCATAGCAGAGCCAGGGTTTGATGGCAGCTCTGCCTAGCCCAGCCCAGCCCTGTTATCTTAACAACAAACACCAAAGTGCCTGGCTCCTTTGGCACCTTAGAGAGTGGTTAGCTCCTGGTGGGATGAGTGTTGGAGGGTTTTAGGAGGGGCTTAAAGAGTGAGTGTTGGAGAGGCTTAAAGAGTGATGTCCTTTAAGTTGTTTGGAAAGAAATGTATATGTTTATCAGATGAGGAGGGAGGAGGGAAGGCGGGGAGAATTAGTAGCAGAAACAGAAGTCAGCATATGTTCTTTCTATCGGCAGTGGAAAATAAAAAGCCTAGTTCCAGTAGTAGGAAATAGCAGGCAATTTGAAATTAAAATCTTTTCAATTAAGGAAAAGCAGAAAACTATTGCCCTTTTAATATGTTATAAAGTTTTCCCCTACACATTTGTTAAGGACCTTGCAGGAAGGCACACAATCAATTCTTATAACAAAAGATAAACTCATTTTCTTTATTAAAGTAGGGAAAGAGAAGGAAGAGTTTTTAAATTAGAGTTCACTTAACTTAATGGCTAATAAGGACAAAAATAGAGCTCATATTCTGTCCATTTTTAATGTGTGCATTTAGTTGTCGGTTGGGCTTGCAAAATAAGGAGTTGCTGACTGGTAGGTCAATGTAACATATCACATACTTTTATATTCTCAATACTTATATGTAGGTTATGTGAAAAATTTGTGGAAAAAAATGTGTTGCTGCTACTGGTAAAAGGGAACAAGTGATTTGTTCAGATGGTTAATGCCTATGTCTGTGGTGCTGAAGCAAAAATAATATACAATATTTTGCATTAGAAATAATTTCAGCATTTCTGTAACCTCTTGGACCATTGCACACTTACTTGATTCCTACCCATCTGGGAATCCATGGGTAAAGATTTAGATGCTGCCTATTCTTATTTCCCCTTAGATTTTTCTGGGAATATCTTGAAAATGCCAAGTCTGGGTTGCTGCCACCCTCTGTTTCTCTCCTTTAGTCGAGAAATATTACCAGAGCATATTAATATAGCCCTTCTCCACCACCAAATGAACCCTCTAGTATTTCATAGTCTCTAATCATAGCCAGGTTCTCATTGTTGTCAACAATTCTCATTTATCTCTGCTTAATCCTATGTCTCAGATTAATTCTGGCCAGATTCATCCATTGAACTCAAAACACCTTATTTCTCTTGTTCCCAAGTCTACTTTAATATTACTGCTCTTACTCCATTATTTTATTTAGCAAAAACTTTTCTGAATATGTTTCACCATCAACCACTTCCTCTCTAATGACTTACAAATTTGGTTTCCACATGTTTTCTAGTAAGTGGAGGGCAGCTTAAAACAGAAACTGGACCTGGATGTTAATTGCAGTTCCAGCCTTTCTGGACCTAAGTTACCTCATGTATGAAATGACAATAGTAAAAATGCAGCACACGGTTTTACTGTGAGAGTGAAACCAGACATAGCACGTAAAGAATCTATCATATGCCTGGCAGAAACAAGGTTCAGAATAAAAATAGAATCCCTCTCTTTCTTTCCTACCTGTTAAGACATGTTTTGCTTCTACTCTCACTACTCTAACCATTCCTTCTATATTTCCCTTGGGGGTTCCTCTTCTTGCCTCAGTGTTTCATTTATAGTCTTCTCTTCATTGTTTCCTCTAGTAATTTTACTCCCAACCACAGTTTAAAAACTCCTTCTATGCATATTTGTCTCAATTATATATCTTTGACTCATCAAAGCTTGGATTTGAAAGTAGCCTTACTGATCATCTGATTGAACTTCACTATTGAGTTATTTTTCTAGAAACATAAGAATTAATGGTGATAGAACCTCCATCTTCTGAATTTTTGGTTAACTGAGTTGCCAAGTCTTTCTCCGAAGTTTCAGTGTTTCACTTTGAATCACCTGGTCATCTTACAAGAATCTTGTATTTTTTATAATTAGCAAAGTGTTAATACACTTACCATCTCATTATCTCCAATTTGCCCTTGAACACACTGAAGCTCAGTATATTTAAACACTTCCTCAGGTTGTATAACTAATTGTGACAGAGCAGGAATGAGACTCAAGTGTTTGACTTTTGTTTCCAAAGAACTCTGATAATTCGTTTGCAAAAAATCTGGCTCAAGAATCCAGGTTTATGTTTGCCATGCCTTTTACATGGCACTGTTCTCCATGCCAAGGAAGTGATTTCTGAATACCATTGTGTCCTAGCTGTAAATTACAAATATTACTCCAAAAGCACAAGTAAATATGTTATTAAAATATATTAAGAAGCATAAGATTACAACCCACTATTTACCCTCCACACACACACATATATATATTTTCTGTTTCTTTATGTATCACATTATGTAATATATATCATGTCAATTTATTTTAAATCAAATGGGACTAAGTTATTCCTTACCCTTCTTCTTTGTCAAAACTCTTTCGCAGGCAATGCAAACAAAGAGTTGCTATGTGGTAAATTTTCTCAGGGATGATTTAAGTACCCAATTTCCAGACGCTCTCATGTAGCACTCAGATATATCTTAATGTGAAGCAGTGACAAAGACATCTCTTCACTGGCTGTTACAGGCTGGTACTAATAAAACATAGCTAGCCATGGGGAGTACATTGGGATATTTTATGACTAGGAGGTGATTGTATGAATTGTAAGTAGTAGAACCTGGTTACACAGCTCAATAAACAGTCAATAAAAAATACTTTCATATCAAATATACAATGCAAATGTAACATTCATTAGCATCATGTTCTCCATCATGTTCTTCATATATACCTGCTATTATTCTCAGGGTGGAAGCTTAGAGTCAGTTTTTTTGGAAACATCTTTATTCTCCAAAACTGAAGCTGTATGTACTATATTCTCCCCATCATCTACACTTCAATAAATGTGGTAAAATATTATCTAACTTCAGATTATTTTCCCAAGTAGATTATGATATGTATACCAATATATGAATATTATTTGAATTATAATATTATTAATATAAGATACTTATATATTTATAACATATTTAATATAATTTGTTAATAATTATTAATGACTAATTTAATATTGATTATTAACTCATGATTGATATATAATTTATCTAATTTATTGTATATTAATCTATGTATTTATGGAATATATAATCTGACTAACTACAATCATAGCATTCACATCAGGAAAATTATTCTAACATGTATTATGGGTTATGTCAAGAAAGTATTAACATCTAAGTTCAAATATTAATTACTTAAGCACCTACACACTGTGTCATGGCTACCAGTAAAGCAAATGTGATAATAAACTGCATTAATAAATGCATCCCAAGTTTTAAATAAGGAAGACAATAGTCCCACTGTATATAGCACATAGATCACATAGATTACAACGTTGTGTTAATTTCTGCTGTACAGCAAAGTAATTCAGTTATACATATACATACATTTTTTATATAATTTTCCATTATGGTTTATCATAGGATATTGAATATAGTTTCCTGTGCTATACAGTAGGATCTTGTTGTTTATACATTTTCTATGTATAGCTTACATCTGCTAACCCCAACCTCCCATTCTAGCCCTCCCCCAACACCCACTGCTTGGCAACAAGAAGTCTGTTCTCTATATCCATGAGTCTGTTTCTGTTTCGTAGATAGGTTCATTTGTGTCATATTTTAAATCCCACATATAAGTGGTATCTTATGCTATTTGTCTTTCTCTTTCTGATTTACTTCACTTAGTATGATAATCTCTAGTTGCATCCATGTTGCTGCAAATGGCATTATTTTGTTCTTTTTTATGGATGAGTAGTATTACATTGTATAGATGAACCACATTTGCTTTATCCATTCATCTGTCAATGGACATTTATGTTGGTGTTTCCATGTCTTGGCTATTGTGAATAGTGCTGCTATGAAAATAAGGGTGCATATATCTTTTTGAATTATAGTTTTGTTTGGATATATGCCCAGGAGTGGGATTGCTAGATGATATGGTAATTTTATTTTTAGTTTTCTGAGGAACCACACTGTTTTCCACAGTGGCTGCACCAACTTACATTCCCACCAACGATGTAGGAGCGTTCCATTTCCTCCATGCACCCTCCAGCATTTGTTATTTGTAAACTTTTTGGTAATGGCCATTCTGACAGGTGTGAGTTGATAGCTCATTGTAGTTTTGATTTGCATTTCTCTAATAATTAGTGATATTGAGCATCTTTTCATGTGCCTATTGGCCATCTGTGTGTCCTTTTTGGAGAAATGTCTATTTAGGTCTTCTGCCCATTTTTTGAGAGGGTTATTTATTTTTTAGTTATTGAGTTGTATGAGCTGTTTGTATATTTTGGAGATTAAGCCCTTGTTGATTGCATCATTGGCAAATATTTTCTCCCATTCTGTAGGTTGTCTGTTTGTTTTGTTTATGGTTTCCTTTGCTGCGCAAAAGCTTGTAAGTTTGACTAGGTCCCATTTATTTACTTTTGTTTTTATTTCTATTTCCTTGAGAGCCTGACTCAAGAAAACATTGGTATTATTTATGTCAGAGAATGTTTTGCCTATGGTCTCTTCTAGGATTTTTATGATGTCATGTCTTATGTTTAAGTCTTTAAGCCATTATGAGGTTATTTTTGTGTATGGTGAGAGGATATGTTGTAACTTCATTGATTTACATGTGGCTGTCCAACTTTCCCAACACCACTTGCTGAAGAGACTGTCTTTTTCCCGTTGTGTATTCTTGCCTCCTTTGTAAAAGATTAATTGACTGTAGGTGTATGTGTTTATTTCTGAGCTCTCTATTCTGTTCTATTGATCCATATGTCTGTTTTTGTGCCAAAACCATGACATTTTGATTACTGTAGCTTTGTAGTATTGTTTGTAGTATTATTTGAAGTATCTTATGTAAATATATTCAAATCCAGGAAATTGACATCAGTGCCACATGTGTATATAGTTTCTATGCCAGTTTATCACATGTGTAGAATCATGTAACCACCACTGTAATCAAGATACAGATCTAGTCCATTACCACAGGAGGATTATGCCTCCCATTTTGTTCTTTTCCTTCAGGATTGCTTTGGCAATTCTGAGTCTTTTGTGGTTCCATATAAATTTTTAGAATTATGTGTTCTAGTTCTGTGAAAAATGTCATGGGTAATTTGACAGGGATCACATTAAATCTGTATTGCCTTGGATAGTATGGCCATTTTAACAATATTAATTCTTCCAATCCAAGAGCATGGGATATCTTTCCATTTCTTTGAATCATCTTCAGTTTCCCTTATTAATGTTTTATAGTTCGCAGCATATAAATCTTTCACCTCCTTGGTCAGGTTTATTCATAAGTATTTTATTTTGGGGGGTGTGATTTTTAATTTTTTTTTTAACCTTTCCTTTCTGATATTTCATTGTTAGTGTAAAGAAATTCAACTGCTTTCTATATGCTAATTTGTATACTGCTACCTTGCTGAATTTATTGACTCTAGTAGTTTATGTGTGGAGTCTTTAGGGTTTTCTATATATAGTATTATGTCATCACATAGAATGACAATTATACCTCTTCCCTTTCAGTTGGATACCTTTTATTTCTTTTTTTTTTGTCTGATTGCTGTGGCTAGGACTTCCAATACTGTGTTGAATAGAAGAGGTGAGAGTAGGCATCCTTGTCTTGTTTCAGATTTTAGCAGGAAGGCTTTCAGCTTTTCACTGTTGAGTATTATATTGGCTGTGTGTTTGTTATAAATAGTTTTTATTATGTTGAGATATATTCACTTTATATCCACTTTGGGTATAAAGAGTTTTTATCATGAATGGACGCTGAATTTTGTCAAATGCTTTTTCTGCATCTATTGAGATGATCATGTGGTTTTTGTCTTTTCTTTTATTTATGTGGTGCATCACACTGATTGATTTGCATGTGTTGAACCACAGACACCACATTTTAGATAAATATTGACAAACTACTGATTCCAGGGGAAAGCAATGAAAATGTAAAAAATTTGCTCATTAGAAAGGTAAATGAAATGGAAGATATTAAGGCTAAGGTAAAAGAAATGCTGAGGTGAGTGGGAAGTAAGGAGGCAGGAGAATTTGATGGATTTAGTGAGCTTCAGAGGTATGAAAAATGTAACGTGAAGGGGAGATTAGCCTCATTTGTATAGTATCAGAAGACAGATTAGGATCATGGGAGTGGAGAGGTCATTTTAGGGAATCAGATTTAAGCTCAAAGAAAGAACTTTCTGACAATTACTGATGCCTAAAAAGAGACTAGATTGCCATTAGACACTAAACTTTTTTTATTGTTGACTATTTTAAGACAGTGTTTACACAGCAAAAATTGTTGTGCTGGAGAGGACCAACATTCACTGGATCTAAGTATAATAAACTTTTAAATTAGGTGCCCACATGTTTTATATTCCCAATTGGACATATTTAAGAGTGAGGGGGGTTGCTAATAATAAGTAGTTAGGGACCACAGTCCTAAATAGTAAAATGAAACATAGAATCCATAATCTTGGTGATGATGATGATGATGATAGAAATCACTTTAATTGCATTTCCTAGAGGCCAGGCAGTGTTTTAAGTTATTTACATAAGAGATAGGGAACGTTATTTTCTACATTTTGCAGAGAAGGATAACTTCAGTCCAATTTAAAGTCTTATAGCTGATAAGACATAAAACCAGCTGTTAAGAGGTAAAGCTGGAAAGATTCTAATCCAGATAATCTGTTTCTAGATTTCATGGACTTAACTACTACACTATACTATATATATGTGTGTGTGTGTGTGTGTGTGTGTGTGTGTGTGTGTATAATATGTATATAGATATTTAAAAAATTTATTTAGAAATAATTATAGATTCACAGGAAGTTACAAAAATAGTACAAAGAGGTCTCATAATCCCTTTCCTTAATTTTCCCCAATCTTATGTAAGTATATTCAAATCCAGGAAATTTACATCAGTACAGCATGTGTATATAGTTTCTATGCCAGTTATCATATGTGTAGGTTCATGTAACCACCACTGTAATCAAGATACGGATCTAGTCCATTACCACAAAGAGCTCCCTCATGGTTACCCCTCTGTAGTCACACCTACCCTCTCCCATCTCACCGTCCTTACTACCTGGCCACTACCAGCTTGTTCTCTGTTTCTATAAGTTTGTCATTTCATGAACATTTACAAATGGAATCATACAGTAGGTAACCTTTCCATTCAGCATAATGCTGAATAGATATGTTTAGTAAGGAAATTCAAACATATCAATTGTACAATTTCTATGGACAAAATTCCATTTGAATTTATAATAAAGAATTTATTTAAATATTATTTTATAAATAACATATAATGCAGCAAACATATGTGAATTGGTAACCTGTTTTGGAATAAGTATATTAAGAGCATTGGATGAAAAACGAAACATTTAAATTAGCTTAACCATATAGGAATTGGCATTTTGGTGTGATCTGTTATGCTTATCTTCTAATGATTGGCTGTTTATTTTGTGTAAAATCTTAAATGATCTGTTTTGTTGCCTATAAACAGAAAAACAACTTGATGTGCTGATGGGAAAGAATATAATTCAGCAATCAGCATTCAAATTTATTTTAAATTACATTCCTAGACATAGGGAAATATTAAAAAGAAATTAAGATTTTTTCTCCATTAGAGTTTTAGTTAGAACCACTTCATTAAATGACAACTTCAAAGTAAATAGGCAGGCAGTTATGTATCTCTGCTAATCACACTGGCTGGTAAAACTGTTTCTTTGCTTCTTATTTCCAGTTAGCTCCACCAAATAATGTTTCCTATAAGATAATGCTTCTGACTAAAGAAACGAGGGAAGGCAAGTAAGCAAACCTAATTGCCAATAACATTTACATCTAAAACATTCTGTTATAAAACAGCTTAAAAACTCAACAGCTAACAAGATGAACACTTTTTTTGGTTTCATTTTACTTTTTATTTCATTACATTTCATTTCATTTATTTTTGGTAAAATTAAATGCTAATGCATTCTAAGCTTTCATGCACATAGACGGGAAAATCAATTGACTCACCCCGGCAAAGGCAGTTGAGCAGACTCTGGAACATGAGCCTCGATCTATAGCATGGCACAGTGCTGTACACACAAACTTTGCCCAGGAGATGTTTGGACAACAGAATAGAGCAAAACAAAGAAAATGTACCATTAAGATTTTAATTCAAGTTTTCATCGAAATTAAATCAATGAAAATTTATCTTTTTTTTTCCACATAGAAAGTGATAAAACATACGTATATATGAATCATACAGATGACTATTGGGTCGGCCAAAAGGTTCGTTCCGTTTTTTCCGTAAGATGGCTCTAGTAGCACTTAGTTGTCTTTAACTTCACTAGAAACGATTTTGTTAGATTGTATGTGACAGCTGTCATATTAACGTGCATTTAAAAAAAGGCTTATCAAAATTGGTGAATTTTTGTGTAGCCATTTTAATATTGAAGATGGAAGAAAAAAGCAACATTTTCGGCATATGCTTTATTATTTCAAGAAAGGTTAAAATGCAACTGAAACACACAAGAAGGTTTGTGCAGAGTATGGAGAAGGTGCTGTGACTGATCGAATGTGTCAAAAGTGGTTTGCAAAGTTTCGTGCTGGAGATTTCTCGCTGGACGATGCTCCACTGTCGTGTAGACCAGTTGAAGTTGATAGCGATCAAATCAAAACAATAATTGAGAACAATCAATGTTATACCACTTGGGAGATAGCCGACATACTCAAAATATCCAAATCAAGTGTTGAAAATCATTTGCCCCAGCTTGGTTATGTGAATCGCTTTGATGATTGTGTTCCACATAAGTTCAGCAAAAACAAACAAACAAACAAACAAAAAAACACTTCTTGACTGTATTTCCGCATGCGATTTTCTACTTAAACGTAATGAAAACATTATATTTTTAAAACAAATTTTGACGGATGATGAAAAGTGGATACTGTACAATAATGTGTAATGGAAGAGATGGTGGAGCAAGCGAAATAAACCACTACCAACCACACTAAAGGCCGGTCTTCATCCAAAGAAGGTGATGGTGGGATTGGAAGGGAACCCTCTATTATAAGCTTCTTCCAGAAAACCAAATGATTAACTCCAACAAGTACTGCTCCCAATTAGAACAACTGAAAGCAGCACTCTACAAAAAGCGTCCGGAATTACTCAACAGAAAATGCATAATCTTCCATCAGGATAACGCAAGACTGCATGTTTCTTTGATGACCAGGCTAAAATGGTTATGCCTTTGCTGGGAAGTTCTGCTTCATCCGCCGTATTCATCAGACATTGCACCTTCAAATTTCCATTGATTTCAGTTTTCACAAAATTCTCTTAATGGAAAAAACTTCAATTCCCTGGAGGACTGTAAAAGGCACCTGGAACAGTTCTTTGCTCAAAAAGATAAAAAGTTTGGGGAAGATGGAATTATGAAGTTGCCTGAAAAATGGCAGAAAGTGGTGGAACAAAATTGTGACTTCGTTGTTCAATAAAGTTCTTGGTGAAAATGAAAAATGTGTCTTTTATTTTTACTTAAAAACCAAAGGTACTTTTTGGCCAACACAATAACAGAGAAAACAAAAAAAAGTGTTTTTCTTAAAACTTCATTGTAGGCAGTCCTGTTGTCGTGTTCATAGATGTCTAATTCTCTTATTTTTCAAAACAGAATTAAGTTATTCTACCTTATACATACACAAATACATGAAACAGATGTATACGTTATGGGGTACCATAAAAACAAAGCCCATGAATGGTCAAAGTGAACACAATATCTTCATACTCATATTTCAATATACACAAACAAAAAAATCAGCCAGCCAACCAACAAAGAACCTAAAAACAAAGAATGCACTACCCATTCACAAATGAACTCACTGTCACCTTTGTAAATGGATTTTTGTGTGTGCTTCACTTGTTAAAATAAAACCTATCTGGCTGATGGGTATTATTTTTCCCTTGAATTGTACTGAACATCATTGCAGCCTTTCACATTAGTCTATTAATAAACATGAATCATTTCTTCATGTACAGTTCTAGATTAATTAAACCATATGTGTTCATTTGTTAATCAAGTATTCACAAATGTGAATTCTTGTATTCACTAAGTATTCACTAAGTTCTTACTATATATACAGGTGTTGGGAACATAAGATAAATATTTGGTTTGTCCTCTAGAATATAACTAACAGACATACATGTGGAAAATTAACAAATATATATAAGTGCTAGAAATGGAGCATTTATCAAACTAGAGTGAAGTTGCTACTACAGACAGAGAAAGAATGACAGCAAACATAATATGATTCCCTAAGATTAGAATCAAAAGTGGACACGCAGATAATTAAGTCCAAATGCTTCATTTTAAAGGTGAAGAAACAGAGGTTCAAAAACTTATCACAGCTAGTCAGAATATATCTTGACTAGTTGCCAAAATTTAAAATATCCTTACTGCTGACTTTACAAATGTTGCTGTGAAGAATAAATGAAACGTAATAAGAAGTATCTGGTAGATAGCAAGGCATCAATAAACCTCTGGGAAGAAGTCTGTTGCAGTGGAAACAGCATGAATTTGGAATATAACATACTTGGGTTAAAATTCCATCTCTTCCTAATGTGGCACTTAATTGATCATTGCTTTGTCTCATATCCCTCCTCTCTAACACAGGGACAGTTATTCCAATATCTTGTGATCATTTAACTATGTCAAAATTGATCAATTGATAAATTTATCATATATTACTCGCTACTTGATAGACTTTTAAAGAGGAAATTTTCTTTTTGGGGGGAGATAACAACTTGATTAATGTATTGAATTTGAAGATGATATTTCTACAATATAGCTAAGAGAGGGTTAACTTGTAGAACATGAGAAAATTTGATTATTTTGTTTTCATTTTCTGGTCTCTGAGTGGAAATTGACCAGAGAGGAGCCAACAGTGCAGGAATTGAAAGACCAATGTTCACATTATTAAAAATCTTATGAGAAAGAGTATAGTGGGATTTGTTGTTGTTTTGCTCTGAAGTGAAATTTTCTATAATTCTAAACTCTTAGTATGATGCATGATATAAGTGAATAAGTGTTTTTGTTTTGTTTTCTTTTAGTGGAAATTAAATAAGTCAAGGAGCTTTACATTGGGTTAGAGGGGAATGGAGCAGAGGTAATTATGTGGAAGCAGGATGCCTGATTGGAAAACATAAGCCTCTTGGGCACTTACTGACATCATATGGAGGAAATAGAACTTCCACAGAGCATGTAGTTGGGGGTTCAAGTCCATCATAACTCAAAGGACAGGAAGTCCTCAGTTGACATCTCAGTTGCATTTGATGTGAGGATTTAATGAGATAGTGAACATGATAACCTGGTTATCAAGGCACATTTTGGAATGTCTGCATAGACAGTGATGACCCTTTTTTCTCTTTGGCCTCTGACCTTAATCACTGGCTCTCCGACCTCTGCTAATCAAATTGGGGTTAAAATCTGACCCCATCACACTCAGATATGCTTTTCTAAAAATTTGCAGTAAGAACTAAGAGAGAGGAATTTAGTATTTACGTTTCACTTGAACTATTACATATGATTAGAAGTACAGATATAGCCTGACAAATGGACAATAAGAAGGGAAAATGAGGCAGCAGAGCTGAGACAAAGAAGCATACTCACCAGTAAGAGTGCAAATTTTATTTCAATTAAAACATTGTTATATTTCCTGGTGGAAGCACTCCTTTCTTGGTAATTAGCATCCAAAGTTCTGGGGACAACGAACAAATTATTTGAGTGATTTATTAGAAGCAACAATGATAGATGCCACCTCGATCCTCTTCTACTATTTGGTTCCCAAATTCATTTCTTCTGGCTTTGGAAGACACAGCTCCATTCATTGTTCATAAGATCAAAATAATGTTAAAAGCTTATTTTGCATCCTGTAGGACAGCACCACAAACTAATGTGTTCTCGTAACTGGTCCCACAACTGAATCTTCAACAGGCCTTCTGACATTCTATAAGGAAGCTATTTGGGGATGATGAGATACATAATAGAATTGGAAAGCCCATTTGTCTTATTTTGCAGAAAAAAGAGTTCCTCAGACAGAAACAATGCACAGGATACAATAATCATGAATAAAACAGTGGATGGTGGTATGGGAAGAAGCATTAGGGACAAGGCAGGTATACCCATATCCAGAATAAGTGTGTATTACCATGAAGACACAATTTTATAATCCCCCTGGTGCAAGAATTCCAATGGAATCACTCTGCCTGCAGGTATCTGGTCAGTGCATTAGAGAATAGAGCCGTATTAGGAACTTAGCCTTGACTTCTGCTGTTGCAGATTAAGAATACAGCAGAGACAGTATTCAGATAAGGCTTGTTATAAGGAATATCATATTATTGAGTCCATACCTTTATCTTTGTACATAACTCTACTAATCTTGCCAATATGGGTATCTTTTTTCCATGAACTCTGGAAATATTGGCTGAGTGATACACTCAGAATTGATTATATTGTCTATATGAATATTAAGCCCCTCCTCTGCAATAGATGACTTTGGTGAGCACTGGTAAATCTAGATGAAGTTTTTTTTTTTTTTTTTTTTTTTTAACAATCATCATAGGGAACTTACCAAGAGATTCAGGTTGAGAGAGATGGAACAATGCAGGGGTAGAAAGTGCCAGGAGACTCTGCACCAAATATATATGAAACTTCCTTGTGCTCTCAGAGACTGGAAAAGTCTTATCTAACTTGTGATCAGAGTCCTTCTCTGCACCCAACTTTGTGATTTGGTGGATCACATAACAAAAGTTCAGAAATGGGCAGATCAGGTTACATGCTTACGTAGTGTTCCAGATCAGGCATTCCACCTCTACCAGAGCCTAATAGCAAGCCCAGGAGCTGTTTCTCAAAGTGTAAGTTGTTTTGTGTGCATAATAACACATAGCTGAAATCCAAAAACTCTGGAAATCTGAATCATGATTCCCCTATCAGTGATCCCCAGATGGTCCATCAGCATTCACATCTGCCATAGACATTTGGAGCACAGTTGAATCTGCCAGGTCATAAAGCCCAAGCAAGAAAGAACTTTACATCATACATACCAGCTTCAGAATCTTTTATTGCTTTGGTTTTGCGTTAGTTTTCTATTGCTGTGTAACAAATTACCACAAACTTAGTGTCCTGAAACAATAAAAAAATTATTATCTTTATAGTTCTTTAAGTCAGAAATCCCACCTGGGTCATTAGAACTGCATTTCTTTCTTGTGGTTCTAGGGGAGAATCCATTTCCTTGCCTTTCCCACTTACTAAAGGCCAGACACATTCCTTGTCTTGTGCCCCTGTCCCTTTATGTTCAAATCCAGCAATGCTGCATCTCTCTATTTTTCCAAAGTAACACCTCCCTCTGTAACAAAATTTAGAAAAAGTTCTCTGCTTTTATGAATCATCTGATTTGATTGGGCCCACCTGGATAACACAGACTCCTCTCCCCAGCTCAAGGTTCTTAACTTAATTGTATCATTAGTCTCTTTTGCCAAATAATTATCCATAAGTTCCAGAGGATATGGACATCTATGGAGGGCCATTCAAAACCGCCTGTTACATGATTCAGAGCAGCATATTAATCTTGCCTTCACACTCTAAAGGAGCACACTAAGCATTGTGTCTCTCTGAGTTACAGAGATGGAAGGCAAAGCAACTTGAGTTTTACTTTTGAGGGGATATCTGGGCATTTCTCAGTTCTACTGGATTCCTAGAACCTCACAAAGATGACATTTCTCTACATTTTCATGAGGTTTATCTTTTTCCTCTGGCATGCATATGTCTTGTCAACACATTTGGGATATTTGCTGCTTCCTGCTCACCAGGTCCGATCATGATGAGGTCATGGATGTTCTGGGCCAGTATAATGTCCTGTGGGATGGTGCTATGATCAAGTGCCCTGAGCATTAGATTTTGACAGATAACCAGAAACATGCAATATTTCCGAAGTAAAAGAAGGAACTTTTTCCACTGCCCTTGCCAGATGATGTTTAATAATTACAACCTGGGAGAGGGGGCACTTGCCAGGTCAAAATCTGATCTTAATGAGAACGGATATGTTAATTTACTCTAGCAAACAGATCACACCTGGAACATCAGCTGCAATTAGTGTCACCACCTACTTTAATTTGAAGTCGTTTACTGCTATTTTCTATGCCTATCATTTTACACAATGAAAAGGCAGATTTCTTTCCTTATAAGAATGTTTTTTTTAATAATCTGATATTATTTTCCTAGTTTAAAAACAATGAAATTAGGATAATTATGGTAGATAGGACCAAGAATAAGGATATTGGATCATTTAATTTTTTAAATTAATTATTTTATTAATTTTGCCTGCATTGGGTCTTCGTTGCTGCACGCGGGCTTTCTCTAGTTGCGGTGAGCAGAGGCCACTCTTCGTTGTGGTGCGCAGGCTTCTCATTGCAGTGGCTTCTCTTGTTGCAGAGCACGGGCTCTAGGCATGCAGTCTTCAGTAGTTGTGGCGCATGGACTTAGTTCTGCAGCATGTGGGATCTTCCCAGACCAGGGCTTGAACCTGTGTCCCCTGCACTGGAAGGCGGATTCTTAACCATTGTGCCACCAGGGAAGTCCATGAATTATTTATCCCTATCAAAATTACAAATGTAATACCACATTTCTGGAGAAAACACAGATTAATACTACCTTTAAAGACTTGGAAGAGACAGATTGACAGATCAATTTGCTCCAATTCTGATGCATTGGAGATAAATCTTTATCACATGAATGTAAATTCTCTTTCTGACTGTGGATGATAGAGGCATTTTGAGTCCCCAGGAAAGAGTCCTATGATCTCCCTAAATCTTGGGTATTTCCCTCCCCTCTGTGCACAGTGACCTGGGCAAATGTTTGCAGGTCCTTTTGGGGAAGGCTAGGAGGATGATTTACAATAAAGACTTCTGGCAGATTCTCAGAGGTCTTTATTCAAGGGGATTCAGGTGTGTGAACTGGTTGAATTCTAGGATCTTAGTGAGAGGCTGAGAACTTCCATTTGGATAACTTGAGTCAGGTTCCTGTTTATAATACCAACAGTTTTTGATTAAACACACCATTTGATATGTCAGTAGATTGTGCCATGATCATGTGAACCCTGTCAAGATCCCTGCAGGTGAAAACATTCTGACTACTATGCCAGTCCTGTGACCTTTTTTGGGTAGTCTTGCCAACCTTATCTCAGATATTTAAATTCTGCCACTCTTGGACCACAGCCCTCATAAGACCAGATTCCATTCTGATAGCATCATCTCACAGCTCTATCCACACAAAAAGCACAGCAAGTACAGAAGTTTTCCTAGGTGCACAGTGTCAATGCTATTCTCATGTAATACTTGGTGAAATCAGTCCTCTGTGCCTTTAGGAGCCATGGTATGAGAACAGATCTACTCCAAAATTCCCTTCTCCCAGACCTTGAGATCTCATCCTTTATATTATACTAAAACATTTTTGACACCTGAACTTTCATGTAGGACATTGTTGAGTCAAGATTTCAGTCAACCACCTGAGTACATTGCTGGAGCCTTTTCTACTCCTTGAGTTATCTCAGTAGATCCAGGGCAACTAGATCTTTAAACTTAGCCCAGACCAGTGATATGTATCTTCTTCTCTGGCTCTTTCCAAGTATATCCCCCACCCCATGATTCTGATCAAAATTTTGGAGTTATTTTGGGGTATAGTGTGTTTCCTTATGGGCAGATTGTAGGTAATCCTGGGCCGTGTGCTAATTATGATTCTGGAAAGAGTGAGAGATGGTGAGTAGATCTTGGCCACTCTTTGTAAGCTGATGGCTCCAGATGAGATAACAAAGGGTCCTCCACTCAGAGAAGAGGGGCTGCTTCCTCCAGGAAGCGCAGGGGGACTTAGAGGCTCATGTTTCTCAGATTCATCCAAGTAAACCAAACTTTTCCATATCTAATTTTCCAGGTTTGTTTCCATTTTATAAATACTAAAATTTTCAAATTAGAGTTTTTTTAATGCTTTTAATTCAAATTACATTATAATTTTTAAACTCTGAATTCAACTTACATTATTATCTTTTAAACCTACAGAATTAAACCTTCAAACTTTGCTTTTGCCTATATTGGTCATCTTCTGTCTTGTAGATTAGAAGTTATTTTAGGTCAGTCATTGAAACACTCTGGTTCTCTGCTTATAACTTGAACAGATAATTTAAAGCTCTGACCTCATCATTTTCTTTATGTCATCCTTCCAATGCAGCCAGAAGTAACCAGCCCACACAGAGCCCTTGCAACTGTCACTTATACTCTAATGGACACTTTGTCTAAATGATGCATATGACCAACATCCCGTTTTCTCTTGGAGCTAAGGTCATCACCACCTTCAGACCCAATCAGGACAGATAATTACTCCCAGATTCCTATCCTTGAGGGACTATTTTTTGGAACTACTCCTAGGCAAAGAAAAATACTACATTAGTCAGAGTTCAGTCAGGGAAACAAATCAATATATATATTTCAAACAGAAATATTTAATACAAGATCAACTGCTTGCAGTATTGTTGGAGAGGATTGAGTTATAAGCCTTCAGTCTGCTGACTAGAAATTATAAAACTGCAAGAAGCTTGTACTGAAACTGCACCTGTGAAGTAGGACACTGACAGTGGACTTTGGATTTTAAGAAGCTGCATGAAAACACTGCCTCTTCTCCATCAGTCCAGGCTGTCACCACCATACTGGAAGAAGAATGAGTTCTAACCCTTTCTTCTTCTGAATCTTATGTGAGTGCCTATAATAGGCAGAATATAACCAGAGACTTTCTGGTGAGGGGTTTGGGGAATTATAGTTCCCAGCATGCTGTACCCACAGTAAAGGGGAGATGACAGAAGCAAGTAGGGATAACACTGAGTTTCAAAAGATAACAACACACAGCCCTTTTCGGGACTACCTAGTCCAATCACTATTAGCACATTCTTACACTTCTGCCATAGCTTTTTAGCAGAACTTTCTCTTGATCACCCATAACTCATCTCCACAAAGCAGGCAGAGAAATACTTTAAAAATAAGGCAGAACCCCACCTTTTCTCCTTATTTGGAACCCTCCAATTACATTTTATTGCAAGTAGAATTAAATCCAAACCCTTACCGTGGCTTTCAAAGCCATATACGTCTAACTCTTGCCTGTGTCTCTGATCTTGCAAATTACCATGTTCTGCCTCACCGACTGTGGATACTTCTTACAAGGATAGCTTCCAAGTGTTTGTCAAACAACTGAACTTGCTCCTGCGTGTTGCTTTGCACTTGTTATTCCTTCAGCTTAAAGTGAACTTTCCTCAGATATTCCTTTACTTGATTCCTGTTCATCATTTAGATTTCAGCTGGAAGTTTGGAGGAGAAAAAGGATAATAATGAGGAGGAAGGGGACAAAGAACATCATCAGAGGCCACAAGCCGAAGAGATGCATTTGTTCTTAGCAGCAAAAGATATTTAAACTCCAGAACTGTAGATTGTTTGAGGGGTCTATCATACAGCCCAGCGTTTCTCAAACCTGATTCCTCCATGCTTTCCTACAAAATAGACTTTAGCTTCTCACCCATGCAGCTGGGACCCAAGCATCTGCAGCTTTAATAAGCCACAGAGATGATTCTTATACAGGTTGGCTATGTATTTTACTTATTATTGTGTATTTATTATCTTGGAACCACTGTACTAGAAATTATACCAGTATTTCTATAAGAAAAAAATCTAAGAAAAAATAAATAAGTGTAACCTATCACCAAGAATATCTTGTGAGTATAGTAAAATTGACCAGTGGTGAGACTTTAAGCATATCTTGTTTTAAGGTTCTTAAAGGAAGAAAAATATCTAAACAAAAACTACTGTAATTTAATAAAGTATAACTTGATTATAGACTAGGAAATTATTTAGCATCCTATAATTGCCTTAAAGTTGCACAGTTGTAGCTTATTTTCTTTTGATAGGGTTTCCATTTCACTTATAAAAACAACAGGAAACAACTGAACCTTAGATATTGCTACTCCCACAAACTTTAGATATTGCTACTCCAACAGGACTTCTTTTTTTTTTTTTAACATCTTTATTGGAGTATAATTTCTTTACAATGATGTGTTAGTTTCTGCTTTATAACAAAATGAATCAGTTATACATACACATATGTTCCCAAATCTCTTCCCTCTTGCATCTCCCTCCCGATCCCACCCCTCTAGGTTGTCACAAACGATCGAGCTGATCTCCCTGTGCTATGCGGCTGCTTCCCACTAGCTATCTATTTTACATTTGGTAGTGTATATATGTCCATGCCACTCTCTCACTTTGTCACAGCTTACCCTTCCCCCTCCCTATATCCTCAAATCCATTCTCTAGTAGGTCTGTGTCTTTATTCCCGTCTTACCCCAAGGTTCTTCATGACCTTTTTTTTTTCTTAGATACCATATATATGTGTTAGCATATGGTATTTGTTTTTCTCTTTCTGACTTACTTCACTGTCTGAAAGACTCTAGGTCCATCCACCTCACTACAAATACCTCAATTTCATTTCTTTTTATGGCTGAGTAATATTCCATTGTAAATATGTGCCACATCTTCTTTATCCATTCATCCGATGATGGAAACTTAGGTTGCTTCCATGTCCTGGATATTGTAAATAGAGCTGCAGTGAACATTGTGGTACATGACTCTTCGAATTATGGTTTTCTCAGGGTATATGCCCAGTAGTGGGATTGCTGGGTCGTATGGTAGTTCTATTTGTAGTTTTTTAAGGAACCTCCAAACTGTTCTCTATAGTGGCTGTATCAATTTACATTCCCACCAACAGTGCAAGAGTGTTCCTTTTTCTCCACACCCTCTCCAGCATTTATTATTTCTAGATTTTTTGATGATGGCCATTCTGACCAGTGTGAGATGATATCTCATTGTAGTTTTGATTTGCATTTCTCTAATGATTAATGATGTTGAGCATTCTTTCATGTGTTTGTTAGCAATATGTATATCTTCTTTGGAGAAATGTCTACTTAGGCCTTCTGCCCATTTTTGGATTGGGTTGTTTGATTTTTTGTTATTGAGCTGCATGAGCTGCTTGTAAATCTTGGAGACTAAGCCTTTGTCACTTTCTTCATTTGCAAATACTTTCTCCCATTCTGAGGGTTGTCTTTTGGCCTTGTTTTTGGTTTCCTTTGCTGTGCAAAAGCTTTTAAGTTTCATTAGGTCCCATTTGTTTATTTTGTTTTTATTTCCATTTCTCTAGGAGGTGGGTCAAAAAGGATCTTGCTGTGATTTCTATCATAGAGTGTTCTGCCTATGTTTTCCTCTAAGAGTTTGATAGTGTCTGGCCTTACATTTAGGTATATAATCCATTTGGAGTTTATTTTTATGTATGGTGTTAGGGACTGTTCTAATTTCATACTTTTAAATGTACTTGTCCAGTTTTCCCAGCATCACTTATTGAAGAGGCTGTCTTTTCTCCACTGTATATTCTTGCCTCCTTTATCAAAGATAAGGTGACCATATGTGCGTGGGTTTATCTCTGGGCTTTCTATCCTGTTCCACTGATCTATATTTCTGTTTTTGTGCCAGTACCATACTGTCTTGATTATTGCAGCTTTGTAGTATAGTCTGAAGTCAGGGAGCCTGATTCCTCCAGCTCCATTTTTCGTTCTCAAGATTGCTTTGGCTATTCGGGGTGTTTTGTGTTTCCATACAAATTGTGAAATTTTTTGTTCTAGTTCTGTGAACTATGCCAGTGGTAGTTTGATAGGGAATGCATTGATTCAGTAGATTGCTTTGGGTAGTAGAGTCATTTTCACAATGTTGATTCTTCCAATCCAAGAACATGATATATCACTCCATCTATTTGTATCATCTTTAATTTCTTTCATCAGTGTCTTATAATTTTCTGCATACAGGTCTTTTGTTTCCCTACGTAGGTTTATTCCTAGAAATTTTATTTATTTGGTTCCAATGGTAAATGAGAGTGTTTTCTTAATTTCACTTTCAGATTTTTCATCATTAGTGTATAGGAATGCCAGAGATTTCTGTGCATTAATTTTGTATCCTGCTACTTTACCAATTCATTGATTAGCTGTAGTAGTTTTCTGGTAGCATCTTTAGAATTCTCTATGTAGAGTATTATGTCATCTGTGAACAGTGACAGCTTTACTTCTTCTTTTCCGATTTGGATTTCTTTTATTTCCTTTTCTTCTCTGATTGCTGTGGCTAAAACTTCCAAAACTATGTTGAATAAGAGTGGTGAGAATGGGGAACCTTGTCTTGTTCATGATGTTAGTGGAAATGGTTTCAGCTTTTCACCATTGAGGACGATGTTGGCTGTGGGTTTGTCATATATGGCCTTTATCATGTTGAGGAAAGTTCCCTCTATGCCTACTTTCTGAGGGTTTTTATCATAAATGGGTGTTGAATTTTGTTGAAAGCTTTCTCTTCATCTATTGAGATGATCATATGGTTTTTCTCCTTCAATTTGTTAATATGGTATATCACATTAATTGATTTGCATATATTGAAGAATTCTTGCATTCCTGGAATAAAACCCACTTGACCATGGTGTATGATCCTTTTAATGTGCTGTTGGATTCTGTTTGCTACTATTTTGTTGAGGATTTTTGCATCTATCTTCATCAGTGATATTGTCCTGTAGTTTTCTTTCTTTGTGACATCTTTGTCTGGTTTTGGTATCAGGGTGATAGTGGCCTTGTAGAATGAGTGGGAGTGTTCCTCCCTCTACTATATTTTGGAAGAGTTTGCGCATGATAGTTTAGCTCTTCTCTAAATGTTTGATAGAATTCACCTGTGAAGCCATCTGGTCCTGGGCTTTTGTTTGTTGGAAGGTTTTAAATCACAGTTTCAATTTCAGTGCTTGTGATTGGTCTAGTCATATTTTCTATTTCTTCCTGGTTCAGTCTCGGCAGGTTGTGCATGTCTAAGAATGTGTCCATTTCTTCCAGGTTGTCCATTTTATTGGTATATATTTGCTTGTAGCAATCGCTCATGACCCTTGGTATTTCTGCACTGTTAGTTGTTACTTCTCCTTTTTTTATTTCTAATTCTATTGATTTGAGTCTTCCCCCTTTTTTTCTTGATGTGTCTGGCTAATGGTTTATCAATTTTGTTTATCTTCGCAAAGAACCAGCTTTTAGTTTTATTGATCTTTGCTATTGTTTCCTTCATTTCTTTTTCATTTATTTCTGATATGATCTTTATGATTTCTTTTCTTCTGCTAACTTTGGGTTTTTTTTGTTCTTCTTTCTCTAATTGCTTTAGGTGCAAGGTTAGGTTGTTTATTTGAGATGTTTCCTGTTTCTTAAGGTAGGATTGTGTTGCTATAAACTTCCCTCTTAGAACTGCTTTTGCTGCATCCCATAGGTTTTGGGTCATCGTGTCTCCATTGTCATTTGTTTCTAGGTATTTTTTGATTTCCTCTTTGATTTCTTCAGTGATCACTTGCTTATTAAGTAGTGTATTGTTTAGCCTCCCTGTGTTTGTATTTTTTACAGATCTTTTCCTATAATTGATATCTTGTCTTATAGCACTGTGGTCGGAAAAGATATTTGATACAATTTCAATTTTCTTAAATTTACCAAGGCTTGATATGTGACCCAAGATATGATCTATCCTGGAGAATCTTCCATGAGCACTTGAGAAAAATGTATATTCTGTTGTTTGTGGATGGAATGTCCTATAAATATCAATTAAATCCATCTTGTTTAATGTATCATTTAAAGCTTGTGTTTCCTTATGTATTCTCATTTTGGATGATCTGTCCATTGGTGAAAGTAGGGTGTTAAAGTCCCCTACTATGATTGTGTTATTGTCGATTTCCCCTTTTATGTCTGTTAGTATTTGCCTTATGTTTTCAGGTGCTCCTATGTTGAGTGCATAAATATTTACAATTGTTATATCTTCTTCTTGGATCGATCCCTTGCTCATTATGTAGTGTCCTTCTTTGTGTCTTGTAATAGTCTTTATTTTAAAGGCTATTTTGTCTGATAAGAAAATTGCTACTCCAGCTTTCTTTTGATTTCCATTTGCATGGAATATCTTTTTCCATCCCCTCACTTTCAGTCTGTATGTGTCCCTAGGTCTGAAGTGGGTCTCTTGTAGACAGCATATATATGGGTCTTGTTTTTGTATCCATTCAGCCATCCTGTGTCTTTTGGTGGGAGCATTTAATCCATTTACATTTAAGATAATTATTGATATGTATGTTCCTATTACCATTTTCTTAATTGTTTTGGGTTTCTTTTGTAGGTCTTTTCCTTCTCTTGTGTTTCTTGCCTAGAGAAATTCCTTTAGCATTTGTTGTAAAGCTGGTTTGGTGGTGCTGAACTCTTTCAGCTTTTGCTTGTCTGTAAAGGTTTTAATTTCTCCATCATATCTGAATGAGATCCTTGCTAGGTAGAGTAATCTTGGTTGTAGGTTTTTCTCTTTCATCACTTTAAATATGTCCTGCCACTCCCTTCTGGCTTGCAGAGTTTCTGCTGAAATATCAGCTGTTAACCTTATGGGGATTCCCTTGTGTGTTATTTGGTGTTTTTCCCTTGCTGCTTTTAATATGTTTTCTTTGTATTTAATTTTTGATAGTTTGATTAATATGTGTCTTGGCATGTTCCTCCTTCGTATCCTGTATCAGACTCTCTGTGCTTCCTGGACTTAGTTAACTATCTGTGCTTCCTGGACTTGATTAACTATTTCCTTTACCATATTAGGGAAGTTTTCAACTGTAATCTCTTTAAATATTTTCTCAGTCCCTTTCTTTTTCTCTTCTTCTTCTGGGACCCCTATAAATTCGAATATTGGTGTATTTAATGTTGTCCCAGAGGTCTCTGAGACTGTCCTCAGTTCTTTTCATTCTTTTTTCTTTATTCTTCTCTGCACTAGTTATTTCCACTCTTTTATCTTCCAGGTCACTTATCCGTTCTTCTGCCTCAGTTATTCTGCTATTGATCCCTTCTAGAGTATTTTTAATTTCGTTTATTGTGTTGTTCATTGTTGCTTGTTTCCTCTTTAGTTCTTCTAGGTTCTTGTTAAATGTTTCTTGCATTTTCTCTATTCTATTTCCAAGATTTTGGATCATCTTTACTATCATTATTCTTTTTCAGGTAGACTGCCTATTTCCTCTTCATTTGTTAGGTCTGGTGGGTTTTTACCTTGCTCCTTCATCTGCTGTGTGTTTTTCTGTCTTCTCATTTTGCTTATCTTACTGTGTTTGGGGTCTCCTTTTCACAGGCGCAGGTTCGTAGTTCCCGTTGTTTTTGGTGTCTGTCCCCAGTGGGTAAGGTTGGTTCAGTGGCTTGTGTAGGCTTCCTAGTAGAGGGGACTAGTGCCTGTGTTCTCGTGGATGAGGCTGGATCTTGTCTTTCTGGTGGGCAGGTCCACATCTGGTGGTGTGTTTTGGGGTGTCTGTGGCCTTATTATGATTTTAGGCAGCCTCTCTGCTAATGGGTGGGGTTGGGTTCCTGTCTTGCTAGTTGTTTGGCATAGAGTGTCCAGCACTGTAGCTTCCTGGTCATTGAGTAAAGCTGGGTCTTGGTGTTGAGATGGAGATCTCTGGGCAATTTTCTCCGTTTGATATTATGTGGAGCTGGGAGGTCTCTTGTGGACCAGTGTCCTGAACTTGGCTCTCCCACCTCAGAGGCACAGTACTGATTCCTGGCTGGAGCACCAAGAGCCTTTCATCCACACAGCTCAGAATAAAAGGGACAAAACATAGAAAGAAAGAAAGAAAGAGGGTAAAATAAAATAAAGTATGATAAAATAAAATAGTTATTAAAAATAATTATTAAGAAAAAAAATTTAAAGAAAAGCAAAAACCGTATGGATAGAACCATAGGACAAATGGTGAAAGCAAAGTTATACAGACAAAATCTCACACAGAAGCATACACATACACACTCACAAAAAGAGGAAAAGGGGAAAAAATAATATATCTTGCTCCCAAAGTCCACCTCCTCAATTTGGGATGATTCATTGTCTATTCAGGTATTCCACAGATGCAGGGTACATCAAGTTGACTGTGGAGATTTAATCTGCTCCTGAGGCTGCTGGGAGATATTTCTCTTTCTCTTCTTTGTTCGCACAGCTCCTGGGGTTCAGCTTTGGATTTGGACCTGCCTCTGCGTGTAGGTCGCCTGAGGGAGTCTTTTCTTCGCTCAGACAGGACGGGGTTAAAGTAGCCGCTGATTCGGGGACTCTGGCTCACTCAGGCCAGGGGGAGGGAGGGGCACGGAGTGCAGGGCGAGCCTGCGGTGGCAGAGGCTGGCGTGAGATTGCACCAACCTGAGGCACGCTGTGCATTCTCCCGGGGAAGTTGTCCCTGGATCACGGGACCCTGGCAGTGGCGGGCTGCACAGGCTCCCGGGAGGGGAGGTGTGTGTAGTGACCTGTGTGCACACACAGGCTTCTCGGTGGCGGCAGCAGCAGCGGCCATAGCGCCTCACGCCCGTCTCTGGAGCTCCTTTAAGCAGCGCTCTTAATCCCCTCACCTTGCGCACCAGGAAACAAAAAGGGAAGAAAAAGTCTCTTGCCTCTTCGGCAGCTCCAGACTTTTTCCCAGACTCCCTCCCGGCTAGCTGTGGTGCACTAACCCCCTGCAGTCTGTGTTCACACCGCCAAACCCAGTCCTCTCCCGGCGCTCCGACCGAAGCCTGAGCCTCAGCTCCCAGCCTCGCCCATCCGGCGGGTGAGCAGACAAGCCTCTTGGGCTGGTGAGTGCCAATCAGCACCGATCCTCTGTGTAGGAATCTCCCCGCTTTGTCCTCCACATTCCTGTTGCTGCACTCTCCTCTGTGGTTCCGAAGCTTCCCCCCCTCCGCCACCCGCAGTCTCCGCCCGCGAAGGGGCTTCTAATGTGTGGAAACCTTTCCTCCTTCACAGCTCCTGCCCAGAGGTGCAGGTCCCGTCCCTATTCTTTTGTCTCTGTTTATTCTTTTTTCTTTTGCCCTACCCAGGTACGTGGGGAGTTTCTTGCCTTTTGGGAGGTCTGAGGTCTTCTGCCAGCACTCAGTAGGTGTCCTGTAGGAGTTGTTCCACATGTAGATGTATTTCTGATATATTTGTGGGGAGGATGGTGGTTTCCGTGTCTTACTCTTCCGCCATCTTCCTCAACTCCCCCACAGGACTTCTTACAAGGCTCAAAGAAGTCATGACTG
Organism: Grampus griseus; assembly: GCF_964374135.1. NCBI lineage: Eukaryota > Metazoa > Chordata > Mammalia > Artiodactyla > Delphinidae > Grampus > Grampus griseus. Next base: position 104,188,856 of record NC_138998.1, read on the forward strand.
TAATCTAGAAATTAGGAGTTCCTTCAAGGTCTTAGCCCTTCTGTGAAAGGTACATGTTAAGCTCTTATTCTCCATCATATGATGAATGTGTCAAGAATCTTTTCTGAACTTTGTGATATTCCCATAAATATACCAGTATGTGACCCATTTGTACCCTCTGGTCTTCAGTGACACAAATTTGTCTTTAATTTCTAAATGAAATTATTTGAATTCCAGCCACACTTTAGACTCCCATATTCCTCCCAGATATTTCTGAGAATTCCTTGAGTTTGTGCTTACATGTCTTGGTGGTTATTTGTTAGCTCTTGTGCCAAATTCCTGGTTTTGGCTGGCTTCTTCCTTATTGTTCTCGCCATCTCTCTCCACCTCCACATATTCCTTTTGCCTTTCTGGTTGACTGCACTTCAAAATGTGAATTTAGAGTTTATTCCACAGAGCAGAGAGAAGAGACACCTTTACTAAGTTAGTAGTTACATTATATTAAAGATTTGGAGAGGGTTGGTGTTAAAAAATTTATAGCAGAGAATAGGAAATTGCTCTCTCTAAACTTATTGATCATACACTGTCTCGGAATAAATAACAGCTATGTTTTCTCTAAATTTGGTCTTAATCACCATGTTGCTGGGACCTGTTCTTTCTTTGCAAAGTTTTTTCTCCTTTGAATACAGGTCTTCCTCTGTATTCTCTATCCCTGACCTGACCACTCCACCTTCCCCATTCTTCACAACATTCACACCCCCATAAAAAGTGCAGAAAAAAAAAAAAGGCAGCAACACAGGGGTGTGCTCGTGCGTGTGGGCTCACACACATACACTTCTTGCCCTGGAGGTTACCTGTTCAAAGCTAACATTATTTTATGTTAAAATAATCTCTTTACACCAGCAAAAGCAAATATTATCTTTACTCTGCAAGGCAGTTAATTATGTTTCCCTGTTTTCTCATTCAAACTCTGCCCTCTGTTTTTCCTTTTGTAATGAAACAATAACATTCTTTTTATTTTTTAAGGAAAGAAGCCATTTTCTACCTAAAAGGAATTATGCAGTTGCCCAAACATAAAAATTTGCAATCATTTTCTTTCTTTTAAAATGGCATTATTTCCTTATAGCCATAAATGAAGTGTGTGCTCTTTCTTTTAACTCAGAATACACCAGGAGTGAGGCAGGGAGGCTGATACAGAAAGGTGAGTACAGAATTTTCAGTGATCCAGAGTTTGGAATCCTTCAACACATTTTCAGATTCTCAATATTGGCTTCTCATTAGAATCACTTGGGGGCTTTAAAAATATCCCAGTACTCAGGCCCCATGCCCAACTAATCACATCAGAATCTCTGGCGGTGGCACCAGGCATCAGTAGTTTCAAAGCTCCCCCAGATGATTCCAGTGTGCAGCCAAAGTTGAGAATGATTCATTCAGAGAAAGCTGGGATACTTTCAAGCATGGCTAGTTAGTGGACAAATGCCATCTTGTAACAGCACTTGACAAACTGTCTCAAAAGGGTGATGAAGAAGTCAGAGGAGATTTGCCCGTTCATGTTCTTTAGAAAGAGTAGGATTTATTTTTAAGGAATATCTACTCATCAATGTAGTTTATAATATAAATGAGTAAGAATTAAGTAAGCCCATATAGTCAAAAACTGAGTGGTGGAGGTTTGGGTGGGGTGGGGTGTAGGTGGCTGACCTATGTCAACTTCATCAAAGCTTTTGAATATACATCCTATTGTTTTTCAAATTTTTTGTGGGGCAAGTCAAAACTATGTGATCTCAGATATCAGTTCTGGAAGAGGCCATATCTATCAACTTGCCACTCCTTTGTTTTGTAGTAACATGGAAATAGAATTTAAGCATAGAAATGAGCCCCGGTGATAAAAAAATTCAATATTTCCTCGTACCAAATGGACAAAGTAAGTAACTTTGCCCACATCCTTATAGCAAGTTAGAAATAGAGTTGAAATTAGAATCAAACGTGTTGTCTTAAGTATAATGTTCTATAACATGTTCAATTGCTTTAAAATTTTGTTTTTCTCTTTCTGAGTATACTTTTTTTCTTTCTAAAACTTGGATGGTCTGTATAAATATCTAGTGAGTTCATACTGAAGCCCTCTAAAATTCTCTCTTTCAACCCTGGCTTAATAATTTTCCATTATGATAATTATATAGAAATAAAAAAAAAGTAGGCTGACAAGATTGATGTATCACAAGTTCTTTGCCTCAACACCTGGTTGAAAAATTATTAATTAAATCATTGGAAAGCAGAGCAGAGTTATTCTCAGATTTTACTATGAACACAAAATGAAAAATAATGTTAAAAAGGAAAAAGATGGGTTGAGTCAATTTTTATTGTATTCAGTTTTCTTGTCAGTCAATGTTTATTTCAGGACTAAAATGATGGCCATAGAAGCTTATGCTCAATACCTACAAATGGTAGACTCATTGATGTCTATGAGGATAGGCTTGGAACAAAGGGGCAAAATTTTTGTAACGGGTTTTTCTTATGGAAGATGGAGAAGTGAATAACAAAAAAATGTTATTCACCTCTTCGGACTGATAAAAGAAGTGGGATTGTGAGAGATGCTAGATGGAAGAGTAATTAAGGGGAAGACTGGGATATAGGACAGTGATTAAAGTTTTGTAATCTGACTTTGGCTCAAGAGTATTTGGGTTTGAATAGAAGGTTTGCTCTGCAATTTGGGGCAAATTATTTATAGTCTTTATATCTCAGTTTTCTCCTTCTCTATAAAGTAGGAGTAAATTAACCCTTATTTTATACGTTGATGTGAGTTTATACCTAATAATCTATTTATCTATTTCTATCTATCTATATAATGTACTTATAACAATACCTCATAAATGCTCAAGTAGTATTAGCTATTGTTTTAGGGCAATGAACTTATGATGAGAGAGAATGATGTAGGCTAGTTAATAATATGGAGAAGTAATCTTCTCCATAGGTAATAGAATGTGATATGCATTGTATATCAAATATGAGGTTAGGATGTGACAAAGTGCTTCTGTCAATCATTTTGCTGCAGCCTGTTCAAGGTTGTAGCTTGACATTTAAAGTAGTACTTGGGGGGTTTCTCTGGTCTTCTCTTTCTCTTTCTTTCTCTTTCAAGATCTTCACATTAGGAGTGAAAAATATATCTGTGGAAATAGAGCTTATTGCCTAGATGCTATGTAGCCAAAGAGTCATGTGGAATTAGATGCCAGGACCACTGGAAATTTACAGGTGGAAACAGGATGACTAGTGAGACTATGCTTCTCAGTTCTGAATCACTCTCAGTTGTAAATCTCCAAGGGAGTGATGCTTTAGAAACTTTCATCAGCAAGCCTCTTTGCGGTTGCCTATATCAATATGACTGAAAGAATAAGCCAAGATCATCATTCCACTCAAAAAAAAAAAATTACTGAGGGTTTGTGTACTACTTGCAAAGAATTTAGTTGTGATTCTATTAGAACAGTTATCTCAAACTTCTCTTTCTGTAACAATGGGTATATGGTCCAACATGGATCTTAATCTTATTCCTGACAAAATTGAAAGGCCACAATCTGGAATCTGGGGAAAAAGGAAAAGTACTAAAACATGTTGACTATAATATGTGTAAGAACTGAATATATGCTGAGAAAAGTACACTGCAAATTATGGAAAAAATATTCCCATAATTGGAAAATAGGAAAATATTTTTCTCATTTTATGACTGCACTGCTACTGAAAAGTAATATTTGTTCTGATAAATGGTATGTGTGTGTGTATGTATAAGTGAGTGTAAATAAAGAACAATCAGGTAACTTCATGGTTTAATCTCCAATTTCCTCCTGATTTTGGCTCAAATGTAAACTCAACATAGAGATCTTCCTCGGCACCTCCTATCTAAAATAGGTCCCCCACTGCTCTCTCTTCTACTTACTCTTTTTTTTTTTTTTTTTTTTTTTTGCGGTACGCGGGCCTCTCACTGTTGTGGCCTCTCCCGTTGAGGAGCACAGGCTCCGGACGTGCAGGCTCAATGGCCATGGCTCACAGGCCCAGCTGCTCCACGACACGTGAGATCTTCCCAGACGGGGGCACGAACCCGTGTCCCCTGCATTGGCAGGTGGACTCTCAACCACTGTGCCACCAGGGAAGCCCTCTACTTACTCTTATTTACTTTTTATTCATATCTGTTAGCACTACCTGGCATATATATGTATTTATTTTTAATATCTTTATATTAGCTTTCTGTTATTTATCATTCTTGAAGCCATATCATTTCATAAAATTACATTAAAAAATTTAGTTTATCTATTTTAAAAATGAATAAACTAGCATTTATTTCTAGGTTTGAAGTAGGTTAATAGATGAAGTATAATATGATTATGTAATACTTTGAAATGATTTTGTAACTTGGCACAGTAATTAAAAGTGTTGTGGGCCATAGGCTATGTCTTGAGAGTTTTAGTAATGATTATCTCAGTTGCCTTATTTTCTTATTTATTCTTTCATTTAAAAGATTAGCACTGTGTACTCACGATGTACTAGAAAATATGCCAGACTCTGCACTAGAGCTGAAAACAAGACAACCATGGACTGCTGTCATGTTCCTTACAATCTACTAGGGAAGACAGAGGTTAAACAAGTAATTATTCAAATGGGTTTAATTGCAATTAGTACTCAGAAGAAGTAGAGAGTTTTGGTAAGTGTGTGTAGAGAGATAAAATCTGATTTGTGTGATTAGGAAAGGCTTCTTTAAGTAAAAAGGAGAAAGCTGAATCCTAAACCAGCAGTAGAGATAGCTAGGAAAGGAGCAAATTTGTGCCACCTAGTTTCCCAGTTCTCAGGAATCAGTCTTTCCAGGTCTCATGGAAGTAGGGACAAAGGATTAGTAAGGATTAAATTAAGGTGAATGGGTTGTAACCTGTTTACAGTTAGATCCCCATATCCCCTTCCATAAGAGCAGAAGCATAGAAGTTTATAGTGTCTGGAGAAGTGAACACAAAATCCCAATATTAGAAGATACGATATATAGTTGCAAGGATGATCTGCAGGTGGTAAGAGTCCATAATAAAAGGAAAGTAGTAAAACTAACAAAAACATACTGGATATTGAAACTCTCAGTCCTTTTCTTCAACTTGGGTTCAAGAATTCTGCTAGCCAGGCTGCTAGTAGCTAAACATTGAGCATGAGAAATTACCCTTGGGCAATCTTACAAGACTAAGAGGCAAAGACTAAAAATAGTAACTGGGGTTTTCCCAAAGGTATGGGTCAGTCAGATCTCCCTACTGAACCCACACTGGCAAAGTCCCACCCACACTCAGAAATGCCACTCACTTTTAGTCTCCCACTATTAAATATGAGCAGTCAGCTGAGGATTACCAGACATCTGAGAAACACTTCTTTACTTGAAAAACAGACCAAAATAAACAAATAAATAAAAACAATTTGAAGAAAAAACTATTCAGGGAAGATAAAACAATAAAAACTATGAAGAATAACTTGAGAGATTAAAAGATATACAAGCAGAAAACAAGAACAGATTAGTATTAAAGGATACTATTAATATGAATATCCAGAATACAAAAAAACCTGTGATATTAAAAATAAGAGCATAGCAGAAACAGAAAGCTAAAGGTTATGGAAGATAACTTAGGGTATATACTCCAGATAGTAAAACAAAAGTACAGAGTGGGAATATATTCTAGATAGTAGAGCAAAAAGAGAAAAATAACAGATAATGTAGGAAAATTAGAAGATCAGCCCACGAAGGTTAATATTCAAATAATAGCCATTCTGAATAGAAAGAAAAGGAAAAATGGAGGAAGGAAATCATCAATTGAAGAGTTTAAGAGACCCCAAAGACAGAGGAACATAAATTTGCACACTGCAAAGGTCTACCGGTGCCCCAGAACCTCCCATCATGATAGTTCAAAGGGACAAAATTAAGAAACTACAAACTTCCAGAGAGAAATAGAAAACAAATACTAAACAACAAAAAACAAAACAAAGAAAAAAGTACAAATATATAATCCAGACTCAAAATAGAGTTCTCAACAACCCTGGAAGCATAGAAGACAGTGACACAGTGCTTCCAATTCTGAAGGACTACTATTTTCAATCTAGAATACTATAGTCCCCCACTATCAATGAATTGCTAGAATAGAACAAAAAATATACATGAAAGGTGCAAAACCTCACCTCCTAGTCACGATTTCTCTGGATGCTACTGCTCAATTAAAACAAGGGAATGAAGCAAGAAGTAGAAAGCCATGGAATATAGAAAACAGGAAACACTGGAGAAAGGTAAAAGGAATCTCTAGGAGGATTTTGAAAGGAGATGAAAACCAGGCTTGGAAGCCAACTAATTAGACTGAAGCAGGTCACCAGGCTGTGGGAGATTCTCTAAGAAGCAGAAACTGAAATAATCTTATACATAGAACAACTTAAGATATAGAAAACACCTGAAAATGAGTTTGGGATAAATGGAAAAATAAGCAATTAAAGAAAACCTAAATAATTATGAACTCCAGGAAATACAAAATGCTATATAAGAAATTAATGCTCCATTCTGAATCGTGAAATAACAATATATATTTATTTTGTAGAGGTCTAGAGGTAAATGCCCAAAGAACTTGCTAACAGTATTGAAAAAGCTTGGAGATGGGAATTGAGGAGGAAGATACCAGAATACCGTGTGTGTGTGTGTGTGTGTGTGTGTGTGTGTGTGTGTGTGTGTGTATGTTGCAACCCTTGTACATAGAACTATTTGACTATTTAATCTGTGTAGCATTCATGCATGCATATAACTTTGATAAAAATATAAATAAAATAATAAAAAAAATAGGTTTCAATTGAAATAATCCAGGCAAGAGATCCTGGTGGTTTGGGCTAGGGTAGTGATGGCAGAGTTGGAAGAGAATGAATGGATTTTATATGGAGGATGAGGAATATTGAATCATCAATTTTCACTTTCAGGTTTCTTTGTGAGCAACAGTGTGATAAACATCACCAGAAGGAAAAGAATAAGAAGCACACAAGTTCTCTTTCATAATTATTTAGGGGGAGTTGATATGGATATATTGAGTAATGACTCAATGTAAGGGTCTGGAACTCAAAGGAAAATCTAAGTTTGAGAGAAAAACTGGGAGTATTGGGCACTGGTGTGACTCGTTAATTATTCCTTTAGCATCTGGGATGGTGCATATGTAGAGCTAATTACCAGAAAATGTAGAAAATAAAGAAGTCTTTTCATTAGCTTTTGATGAACACAGATGGTCTCCCTCCATCTCTCCCTCTCCCCTCAAACTCCACCTGGTCTTTCTAAACCTCTGGCCTCTTATTCAGGATCCAGTTGTTTATGGTCCTCAAGGTCATAAAAATGATGAATCTTGGCCACATCTTATTGGTATTATTGGACTGTCTTCTCCATAAGAGGACATTTAAGTCTTTAAGTTTCTTCAACCAGCTGTGTTAGGGATTCAAAAAAGGCTCTTGTCTCTTTTACTCAGTTTTATGACACTTTCTTCCCATCAAAATACTTGGGGGAATAGGATGATAGGGAGTATCCTTCCATGTTAAAGTGACACTGAAGACTGCAAGTTAACCTGGAGTAAGAAGTTACAGTGAGAACAGAAGAGAGTATAAAAAGGAGTCCTGAGTGACCTTCAAGATGGCGGAGGAGTAAGACATGGAGATCACCTTCTTGCCTCCAAATACATCAGAAATACATCTACATGTGGAACAACTCCTGCAGAACACCTACTGAATGCTGACAGGAGACCTCAGACAGAAGACCTCAGACTTCCCAAAAGGCAAGAAACTCCCCACGTACCTGGGTAGGGCAAAAGAAAAAATAAAAAAAACAGAGACAAAAGAATAGGGATGGGAACTGCACCTCTGGGAGGGAGCTGTGAAGGAGGAAATGTTTCCACACACTAGGAAACCCCTTCACTGGTGGAGACAGGTGTGGTGGGGAAGAAGCTTCGGAGCCACGGAGGAGAGCACAGCAACAGGGGTACTGAGGGCGAATTGGAGAGATTCCTGCACAGAGGATCACTGCTGACCAGCACTCACCAGCCTGAGAAGCTTGTCTGCTCACCCGCCAGGGTGGATGGGAGCTGGGAGCTGAGGCTCTGGCTTCAGAGGTCAGATACCAGAGAGAGGACTGGGGTTGGCTGCGAGAACACAGCCTGAAGGGGACTAGTGTGCCACAACTAGCCAGGAGGGAGTCCAGGAAAAAGTCTGGAACTGCCTAAGAGGCAAGAGACAATTGTTTTGGGGTGTGCAAGGAGAGGGGATTCAGAGCACCACCTAAACGAGATCCAGAGATGGGCGTGAGCCGCGGCTATCAGCACGGACACCAGAGACGGGCATGAAACACTAAAGCTGCTGCTGCAGCTACCATGAAGCCTGTGTGAAAGCGCAGGTCACTATCCACACCTCCCCTCCTGAGAGGCTGTGCAGCCCACCACTGCCACAGTCCCGTGATCCAGGGACAAATTCCCCAGGAGAACACATGGCACACCTCAGGCTGTTGCAATGTCACACAGGCCTCTGCCACCACAGGCTCGCCCTGCATTCTGCCTCCCTCCCCTCGGCCTGAGTGAGCCAGATCCCCCTAAACAGCTGCTCCTTTAACCCCCTCCTGTCTGAGGGAAGAAGAACAGGTGCCCTCACGTGATCTACACGCAGAGGTGGGGCCAGATCCAAAGCTGAACCCCAGGAGCTGTGTGGACAAAGAGAAAGGGAAATATCTCCCAGCAGCCTCAGAAGCAAAGGATTAAATCTCAACAATCAACTTGATATACGCTGCATCTGTGGAATACCTGAAGAGACAAAGAATCATCCCAAAATTGAGGCAGTGGACTTTGGGAGCAACTGTAGACTTGGGGTTTGCTTTCTGCATGTAATTTCTTTCTGGTTGTATGTTTATCTTACTTTAGTATTTAGAGTTTATTATCATTGGTAGATTTGTTTATTGATTTGGTTGCTCTCTTCCTTTTTTACATATATATAGATATAGATATATATTTCCTTTTTCTCTTTTTGTGAGTGTGTATATCTATGCTTCTTTGTGTGATATTGTCTGTATAGCTTTGCTTTTACCATTTGTCCTAGGGTTTTGTCTCTCCTTTTTTGTTTGTTTTTTTGTTTTTCCTTTTGTAGTATAGTTTTTAGCTCTTGTTCTCATTTGTGGATTTGTTTATTGGTTTGGTTGTTCTCGTCTTTCTTTCTTTCCTTTTTTTACGACTTTTAAATTTTTAATATATATATATTTTATTTTAATAAGTTTATTTTATTCTTTCTTTCTTTCTTTCTTTCTTTTTTCTCCCTTTTATTCTGAGCTGTGTGGCTGACGGGGTCTTGTTGCTCCAGCTGGGTGTCAGGCCTGTGTCTCTGAGGTGGGAGAGCAGAATTCAGGACATTGGTCCACCAGAGTCCTCCCAGCTCCATGTAATATCAAACGGCGAAAGCTCTCCCAGTGATCTCCATCTCAACGCTAAGACCCAGCTCCACTCAACGACCAGCAAGCTAGAGTGCTGGACACCCTATGCCAAAAAACTAGCAAGACAGGAATAAAACCCCACCCATTAGCAGAGAGGCTGCCTAAAATCATAATAAGGTCACAGACACCCCAAAATACCACTGGATGTGATCCTACCCACCAGAAAGACAAGATCCAAACTCATCCACAAGAACACAGGCACTAGTCCCCTCCAACAGGAAGCCTACACAATACACTGATCCATCTTTAGCCACTGGAGGCGGACACCAAAAACAATGGGACTTACAAACATGCAGTCTGTGAAAAGGAGACCCCAAACACAGTAAACTAAGCAAAATGAGAAGACAGAGAAACACACAACAGATGAAGGAGCAAGGTAAAAACCCACCAGACCAAACAAATGAAGAGGAAATAGACAGGCTACCTGAAAAAAATTCGGAGTAATGATAGTAAATATGATCCAAAATCTTGGAAATAGAATGGAGAAAATACAAGAAACGTTTAACAAGGACCTAGAAGAACTAAAGAGCAAACAAACAATGATGAACAAAACAATAAATTAAATTAAACATTCGCTAGAAGGAATTAATAGCAGAATAACTGAGGCAGATGAACGGATAAGTAACCTGGAAGATAAAATAGTGGAAATAACTACCACAGGGCAGAATAAAGAAAAAAAGAATGAAAAGAATTGGGGACAGTCTTATAGATCCTGGGACAACATTAAACATACCAACATTTGAATTATAGGGATCCCAGAAGAAGAAGAGAGAAAGAAAGGGACTGAGAAAATATTTGAAGAGATTATAGTTGAAAACTATCTTAATATGGGAACAGAAACAGTCAATCAAGTCCAGGAAGCACAGAGAGTCCCATACAGGATAAATCCAAGAAGAAACATGCCAAGACATATACTAATCAAACTCTCAAAAGTTAGGAACAAAGGAAAAATATTAAAAGCAGCAAGGGAAAAGTAACAAATAACATACAAGGGAATCCCCATAAGGTTAACAGCTGATCTTTCAGCAGAAACTCTGCAAAGTGGAAGGGAGTGGCAGGGCATATTTAAAGTGATGAAAGGGGAAAATCTACAACCAAGATTACTCTACGCAGCAAGGATCACATTCAGAATTGACAGAGAATTTAAAAGCTTTACAGACATGCAAAAGCTAAGAGAATTCAGCACCATTAAATAAGCTTTACAACAAATGCTAAAGGAACTACTCTAGGCAGGAAACACAAGAGAAGGAAAAGACCTACAATAACAAACACAAATCAATTAGGAAAATTATAATAGGAACATACATATCGATAACTACCTTAAATGTAAATGAATTAAATACTCCAACCAAAAGACATAGACTGGCTGAATGGATACAAAAAAAAGACCCATACATATGCTGCCTACAAGAGACCCATTTCAGACCTAGGGACACATACAGACTGAAAGTGAGGGGATGGAAAAAGATATTCCATGCACATGGAAATCAAAAGAAAGCTTGAGTAGCAATTCTCATATCAGACAAAATAGACTTGAAAATAAAGACTATTACAAGAGACAAAGAAGGACACTACCTAATGATCAAGGGATCAATCCAAGAAAAAGATATAACAATTGTAAATATTTAGGCACCCAACATAGGAGGACTTCAACACATAAGGCAAATGCTAACAGCCATAAAAGGGGAAATCAACAGTAACAAAATCATAATAGGGGACTTCAACATCCCACTTTCACCAAAGGACAGATCATCCAAAATGAAAATAAATAAAGAAACACAAGCTTTAAATGACACATTAGACCAGATGGACTTAATTCATATTTATAGGACATCCCATGGAACATTCTCCAGGAGAGATCATATCTTGGTTCACAATTCAGGCCTTAGTAAATTTAAGAAAATTGAAATCATATCAAGTATCTTTTCCAACCACAATGCTATGAGACTAGATATCAATTACAGGAAAAAGTCTGTAAAAAATACAAACACGTGGAGGCTAAACAATACATTACTAAATAACTAAGAGATCACTGAAGAAATCAAAGAGGAAATCAAAAACTACCTAGAAACAAATGACAATGAAAACACGATGACCCAACATCTATGGGATGCAGCAAAAGCAGTTCTAAGAGGGAAGTTTATAGCACTACAATCCTACCTCAAGAAACAAGAAACATCTCAAATAAACAGCCAAACTGTATACCTAAAGCAATTAAAGAAAGAAAAACCAAAACAAACCCAAAGTTAGCAGAAAGAAAGAAATCATAAAAATCATATCAGAAATAAATGAAAAAGAAAGAAGGAAACAATAGAAAAGATCAATAACACTAAAACCTGGTTCTTTGAGAAGGTAAACAAAATTGATAATCAAGTAAAGTAAAAAAGGGAGAAGACTCAAATCAATAGAATTAGAAATGAAAAAGGAGAAGTAACAACTGACTCTGCAGAAATACAAAGGATCATGAGAGATTACTACAAGCAACTATATACCAATGAAATGGACAACCTGGAAGAAATGGACACATTCTTAGAAATGCACAACATTCCGAGACTGAACCAGGAAGAAATAGAAAATGTAAACAGACCAGTCACAAGCACTGAAATTGAAACTGTGATTTAAATTCTTTCAACAAAAAAAGCTCAGGACCAGAGGGCTTCACAGGCAAATTCTATCAAACATTTAGAGAAGAGCTAACACCTATCCTTCTCAAATTCTTCCAAAATATAGCAGAGGGTGGAATACTCCTAAACTCATTCTACAAGGCCACCATTACCTGGATACCAAAACCAGACAAAGATGTCACAAAGAAAGAAAACTACAGGCCAATATCACTGATGATCATAGATGCAAAAATCCTCAACAATATACTAGCAAACAGAATCCAACAGCCCATTAAAAGGATCATACAGGATAATCAAGTGTGGTTATCCCAAGAATGCAAGGATTCTTGAATATACCCAAATCAATCAATGTGATAAACCATATTAACAAATTCAAGGAGAAAAACCATATGATCACTTCAATAGGTGCAGAAAAAGCTTTTGACAAAATAAAACACCCATTTATGATAAAAACCCTCCAGAAAGTAGGCATAGAGGGAACTTACCTCAACATAAAAATGCCATGTATGACAAACCCACAGCCAACATTGTTCTCAATGGTGAAAAACTGAGACCATTTCCTCTAAGATCAGGAACAAGACAAGATTGTCCACTCTCACCACTATTAATCAACATAGTTTTGGAAGTCTTACCCACAGCAGTCAGAGTGAAAAAAAAAAAAAAAAAACCCAAATAGGAAAAGAAAAAGTAAATCTGTCACTGTTTGCAGATGACATGATACTATACATGGAGAATCCTGAAGAGGCTACCAGAAAACTTCTAGAGCTAATTAATGAATTGGTAAAGTAGCAAGATACAAAATTAATGCACGAAAATCTCTGGCATTCCTATACACTAATGATGAAAAATCTGAAAGAGAAATTAAGGAAACATTCTGATTTACCACTGCAAGAAAAAGAATAAAATACCTAAGAATAAACCTACCTAAGGAGACAAAAGACCTGTATGCAGAAAACTATAAGACACTGATGAAAGAAATGAAAGATGATATAAACAGATGGAGAGATATACCATGTTCTTGGGTTGGAAGAATCAACATTCTGAAAATGACTGTACTACCCAAAGTAATCTACAGATTCAGTGCAATCCCTATCAAACTACCAATGGCATTTTTTACAGAACTAGAACAAAAAATTTCACAATTTGTATGGAAACACAAAAGACCCCGAGTAGCCAAAGCAGTCTTTAGAAAGAAGAACAGAGCTGGAGGAATCAGGCTCCCGGACATCAGACTATACTACAAAGCTACAATAATCAAGACAGTATGGTACTGACACAAAAACAGAAATATAGATGAATGGGACAAGATAGAAAGCCCAGAGATAAACCCATGCACATATGGTCACATTATCTTTGATAAAGGAGGCTAGAATATACAATGGAGAAAAGACAGCCTCTTCAATAAGTGGTGCTGGGAAAAGTGGACAGATACATGTAAAAGAATGAAATTAGAACACTCCCTAGCACCATACACAAAAATAAATTCAAAATGAATTAAAAACCTAAATGTAAGGGCAGACACGATAAAACTCTTAGAGGAAAACTTAGGGAGAATACTCTATGACATAAATCACAGCAAGATCTTTCTTTGACCCACCTCCTAGTGAAATGGAAATAAAAACAAAAATAAACAAATGGGGCCTAGTGAACCTTAAAAGCTTTTGCAAAGGAAACCATAAACAAAACGAAAAGACAACCCTCAGAAAGGGAGAAAATATTTGCAAATGAAGCAACTGACAAAGTATTGATCTTTAAAATTTACACGCAGCTCATGCAGCTCAATATCAAAAGAACAAATAACTCAATCCAAAAATGGGCAGAAGATCTAAATAGACATTTCTCCAAAGAAGATATAGCGATTGCCAACAAACATATTAAAGGATGCTCAACATCACTAATCATTAGAGAAATGCAAATCAAAACTACAATGAGGTATCACCTCACACCATTCAGTATTGCCATCATCAAAAAATCTACAAACAATAAATGCTGGAGAGGGTGTGGAGAAAAGGGAACCCTCTTGCACTGTTGGTGGGAATGTAAATTGATACTGCCTCTATGGAGAACAGCATGGAGCTTCCTTAAAAAACTAAAAATAGAACTACCATACGACCCAACAGTCCCACTACTGGGCATGTACCCTGAGAAAACCAGAATTCAAAGACTCATGTACTCCAATGTTCATTGCAGCTCTATTTACAATAGCTAGGAGATGCAAGCAACCTAAGTGTCCATCTACAGATGAATGGATAGAGAAGATGTGGCACATATATACAATGGAATATTACTCAGCCATAAAAAGAAACGAAATTGAGTTACTTGTAGTGAGCTGGATGACCTAGAGTGTGTCATACAGAGTGAAGTAAGTCAGAAAGAGGAAAACAAATACCGTTTGCTAACACATATATATGTAATCTGAAAAAAAAAATGGCTTTGAAGCACCTAGGGGCAGGACAGGAATAAAGATGCAGACGTAGAGAATGGACTTGAGGATATGGGGAGGGGGAAGGGTAAGCTGGGACGAAGTGAGAGAGTGGCATGGACATATATACACTACCAAACATAAAATAGATAGCCAGTGGGAAGCAGCCGCGTAGCACAGGGAGATCAGCTCAGTGCTTTGTGACCACCTAGAGGGGTGGAATAGGGAAGGTGGGAGGGAGACGGAAGAGGGAGGAGATATGGGGATATATGTATTTGTATAGCTGATTCACTTTGTTATAAAGTAGAAACTAACACACCATTGTAAAGCAATTATACTCCAATAAAGATGATAAAAAAGAAAAAAAGTAGTCCTGAGCAATTCTAACATTTAAATGTTGGGTGGAAGAGAACCAGAAAAATTGTGAAATAGTGGCCAAAGAAAGAAAAGAGGAAAGCCAAGAAGATTTAGTGTCCTTGAAGCTAGGGTAAGAGAGAGTTTCTAGGAAGAAGAAACCAACTACATGGAAAATTAATGGGAAGTTGTTTTTAAAGTGAGTCACTAAGAAGATCCATTATATTGGACAAAATCGTGGTTAACTGCCGATTTTCCACTTTAAATTCAGTGGAGTGGTAGAAGCCTTGGTGAGACTAAAGAGTTGTTTAGATGGAAGCTGTGACTTCTCTTTCTTTCTTTAGACATTTTATGATTTTGAATAATCATTTGTCAAAGTTTAGTATATCCAGGGGTCATGGTGAGTGTTTGGTTTAAATAAGAAGTTGTAACTCTTTCATTTGAGTTTTTCCCCTTTGGAAATTGAAGATACATAGCTTATACTGTGCTTTCATTCTAAATATACACACATTCACATATGGAAACACATATGGCTAATAACTGAACGAAATGTTTGTAAAAACAGACAAAAACTGCATTTCCCTATATTTAACCAATTAAGTTTGCTTTGTTTATATTTCGCTAAAGAAATGTTCACTTTGCTGCGTGATACTGAATATAACAGTAAATACAAATTTAATTGGATAATTATACAGCCATATATTTTGGTATAATAAAAAGTTGAACATTGCTTAAATCGCATTATCTTACTATATATTGTCTCTATGAAAGACTTTGAATTATGTAACATTTTTGTATAATTATCCTATTAATACAAAATAAAAATTGTTGATGAACAGAACTAGAAGTTAAGGGGATTGTTTTTGAATTTAGAAAGGCCATTACATAACAGTTTGATTTATAGGCCAACGATGGCAGGAACCCCTCCTTTAAGGGTCTGGAAGCAGTCAGGTCACGTTGCTTTCAGGATCATTTGAGATCCTTCTATTTATACAGTCCTGCTTATGTTAAAAGCCTTTAGTCTTTCTCTGTGTACATTAGAGGAATGCTTAGCAACCTTGTGGTTGTAATATTTTTGAAACTCTTGGGTTATTTTCAGTGAATATCAATTCAAATAACATAGGTCATGAAAAGATTGATTTACTGCTTTGTATTTAAAACAAGACCAACACATCCCTTCCTGGGCTCAGGGAAGTCATCTTAGTCCCTTCTCTCTCTCTTTTCCCTACTATATGTCCTCCTGCAATATCTGTTAGATTTCTGTAGCAAAGGTAGACAATCCCAAAGTGTCATCCTTGTATATTGTACCCTTCTGAATGGTCTGAAAGGACTTGTCATCCTGTTCTATTTGGATCAGCCCTGGAGATGTTTTACCCATCCTTTCAGCTGATTCAGAGGGGTCAAGAAGCCAAACTTTTATTCAGGGTCCTTACTTGACCACTTCCAGCTCAGGATTTACCACTATAGCATATAATAAACAATAAAACCTTGGAAAAAGGAGAGAGACAATGCCAAAGTTTTGTTTGCCTCAGTAAAAAAGGGGAGAGTTGATCATTTTTTACTTACAGCATAATTGGAAGGAGAAAAAGTTTTAACAGGGTTATAATTTAGACCCTCTTGAACTATTGCCCAGAAGCTTCTAGATCTTTGTTTAAACCCATGCTAAGGGGTAAGATTAGTAGTAGAGCAGAAACGACAGCAAGATGATAATGAAAGGCCAGATTTGCCATGGCCTTTGTGTGACCTTGGAGAACTCATCTTTCTGGTCTGAGCTTTCCTAATCAATAAAATGTGAAGGTTCTACCAAATGACTCCAGGGAATCCGTTCTGCTCTTATATTCAAATTCATTTCTACCCTCTGGATGAGCCTTAGAGGTGAGCTCTGAATATCCATTTGGCAAGGGTATTACTCATAATAATTTCAATGACTAATTAATGCAGACCTAAAGAATAGATTTTCAAAAACAGCTCTCCCTGTGCTTCAGTACAGCGCTATACTCTTGACTCAATACTTCTTTATTGTATGTTTGAGTAAATACGCCCCTAGATTCAATCATTATTTTTTTACTTCCTGGAATATAACACTTTCAATTACTTGCCACGTATCTAACGTTTTTAAAAGGTAAAGGACATTTACTTCCCTCCCCCAAATGTCATTTACTTTTTCGTCAAATGTCATTGAACTTTAATAGCTGAAAGTAAATAAAAATATTCCTTTTTAAAATGTTAAGGTTTTAGGATTAAGGAGAGTGATGTCACCAGAATTTTAGGATTAAACAGCAAACAAATAGGTAGAAAAAAGTTTTAAAAAATTATATTAAGTATTTATTGAGGCAGAGAAAATTTTTTATGAAACCCAAAAATGGATAAATTTCTCATTTGTAATATGCTAATGCTATGTAAGACAGTGTCTTACATAATGAATCTTTCCAAATAATGCTGTAGTAAAGATATGTGTAATGTGATTTTAAAAAAAATCTGAATTAACAAAATGCATGGAGTTGGTTCATGAAATCCATTCAGCTATGCTTTCAGCCTGCTCATTAGTGCAACATTCTTTCCTTGGGCACTTTGAACGATGATGGGCTGTACTATTGAAATACGTTACAGTTGCTCTATAACATCCTCTGCTGAAAAGCTGTTGTCTTGAGAGCTTTCCCGCTGTGTTGTTAATAACAGTAGGATCTTAAAAGGAGCTATTACCTCCACTCTATAAATCACAATTGTTTTTAATCAAAGAACATTAAATTGAGCTAGTTGCCACTGAGGGATTATTCCAGTTAAAAGGAGCTACCTAAAGCAGTCAGACTTGGATTAGACACACACATTGATTTTTTTTGCGGGGGACAAAGATTTGATTCATACATCGTATTGGGGAAGAGGAATTCCATTAGCAAAGGTAAAAGAAAATGATTCTACATATATTACAGAAGGAGGAAAATACACAATCTCAATTAAAATATAGGGCCTATCACTGCATTTCTACTATGGGCATGTGCTTTACTCTATTCAATTCTGCTGCCCAGAATCCTGGGAGCCCAGGAAAAGGAAAGAATTCTGGGGAGGGAGATATTATTACCTATTTATCAACTCTACCTTTGAAGGTTTTCGTTCCTTTTCAATTACTACCTGACATTTTTTCAAATTTCAAAATATTTCATAAACCCTCATGTGATAGTAATTTTATATTTAGTGTCCATTAATTATAAAAACACATAGGGCCAAAATTCTATAATGAATTCAGAAACCCTTAAAAAGCTATCTTAAGTAAAAAACAACATACTGAAATATTGTAAGTATAAGTGCGAGATGTATGTGTGAGACCAATTTTATTCCATCTCTAGGTAATTTCTGGGGCATTTATGGATTTGCACATATCGGAGAGCTGTAGCCGTGAGATTCTCTAAGCCAATGGTTCTCAAACTTTCTGCACTGTAGTAGACTCAATGAATAAGATTCCTATTTGCTATATGCCTTGGAGTATTAGACATATCAAATAGTGCCATAGTTGTTTTAGGTGAGTCATTCTAAAAGCAATTAATGATTTTGTCAATAATAAAAGCAGCTATTTGAAGAGTTCACCAATATTGTGGGTTATGCACAATTTCTGGTCCAGTAGCTATAACACCACCCCTTTTCTCTGGCTAAAGAAAGCATAGAATAATGTAGCATATGAAACTGATGCATTTTATAGCTACTCTTGAACCTGCTTTAATTTTTAAAGGTTAATCACGCATTTTATCCTTTTCTATTTTTGAAAAGTGACTCAAAATCTATCTCACAACTATAGCTATGTTCCATTTGAGAATGACTAATAGATAATAGGTTTGCTTTTGATGCTATAGACAGCCACACATTCAGAGGCACAGGGCCAGGGCCAAGTTGCACCCAAAATGTCCTTGTTTAGAGTCTATGAAGCTGATGAAATTCTGCTAAGCAAATTATAGGTGTGGCTCTCCTGACTATATAGATCAAATTCTAATATTCAGCTAAGGCTTAAAAGATTTAGTTACATCTGATTGACCTAAGTCAAAAATGCTGGCATGGTTGCAAAGGCATGCTCATTGATCAGCCATTGCTCAGAGGGCCTTTAGGAAAAGACAAGACATATGCTCATGTAGCAGCAGTTCAACTCTCAGCATGCTGCCCTAATTACATGCTTCGGTGTGTGTGCTTAATGACAAGTGGAATGAAAGCCAGAACTGCCTAAGAGAACACGAAGCTACTGGTTCAGAGATCCACACTTTCCTAGGTCCTAAAGATTTCATTGTTTTCAGAAGAATGCTACCTTTCCAAAAGATGTTCTCATGAACTGAATCACTATTTCCTAACTCCTTAGAGTCTTTATTTTCTGAAAATCCATATTTACTTATTTTCAGTACATATTTCTTTGAGTTATTTGATTTCATTTGCCTGTTTAATTATTGGGGCTAGGGATGCTATGTTGAAGACGATTGGATAACATCACTTTCTCCATGGCACCAGTAATTAAGAAGCCATAAAAGAAAAAGAGGAAACATAAACAGTGAGATCAGTGAAGTAATTGACAACCCTGCCCCCTCCTCAGTTGCCAGTGCTTTCTGTTTGACATATTATGCTGCAAATCTCATTAGGCACAGAAACTCAATTTTTCTGAGCCTTGGGGTCTTCCTTCTTTTCTTTCAAACATTCTCTTAGTAAAGAATCTGAGACTCATTCATTTTTGATTCCCGAGGTGAATTTACTGTCAAGCTCATAATATTTAAATTTCAGGTCCCTTCTGTTGCACAGCCCCCTCCCCCCAAATCCTTTCCCTAATTTTTGTTAATAATTGTGTATTAGTTTTCTTAAAGAGAGTTGCAGGTCTCACAAAACCTGAATCAGCCCCCACTCATACAGTTTAATCTGGCAGCCCCTCCAAAGGTCTGGCATTTTCACAGAGCCCAACGCTTTAAAATAAAGAGATGAAATTGTCATAACTGAATTTCAGGTATGTGGCAATGAGGAACAAAAAAAACATTCCAGAATGTAAAAGCAAATATTTCTGCATCTATACAGTAATATATCAGTGGACTGAATTTACATAGTGGTCTTCTGAATTGTTCTTTGTCTTCTGTTGGATGACTAGGCCTTCTTATGTACAAAATTGGCAAATAATAATAACAGTAATGACAAGTATAGTTAGTAATCATTGAACACATAATAAATACCAGCAACTTTGCTAAACTATGGCTTCCACTACAAAATTTAAGAAAAGTAACCAAAGAAGTTTCCTGAACGTCAGATATGAATCAGAATGTAAAGAAGAATTCAAGTCTGGAGGTAGCTTGTGGGTTCAAAAAATGCAAGAGAACAGATTTTTATTTATTTATTTTTTATTGAAGTATATTTGACTTACAATGTTGTGTTAATTACTGCCATACAGCAAAGTGATTCAGTTATACATATACATATATATATATATATATACATTCTTTTTTTTAATATTCCTTTCCATTTTCGTTTATTATAGGATATTGAACTGTGCCATACAGTAGGACCTTACTGCTTATCCATTCCATATATAAAAGCCTACATCTGCTAACCCTGACCTCCCACTCCATCCATCCCCCAGCCCCCCTCCCCCTTGGCAACCACCAGTCTGTCCTCTACGTCTGTGGTTCTGTTTCTGTTTCATAGATAGGTTCATTTGTGTCATATATTAGATTCCACATGTAAGTGAAATCATATGGTTTTCATCTTTCTCTTTCTGACTTACTTCACTTGATATGACAATCTCTAGTTGCACCAATGTTGTTGCAAATGGCATCATTTCTTTTTTATGGCTGAGTAGTATTCCATTGTATATATGTACCACATTTGCTTTATCCATTTATCTGTTGATGGACATTTATGTTGTTTCCATGTCTGGCTATTGTGAATAGTGCTGCTAGGAACATAGGGGTGCATGTATGTTTTTGAATTATATTTTTTGTCTGGATATATGCCCAGGAGTGAGATTGCTGGATCATATGGTAATTCTATTTTTAGTTTTCTGAGCAACCTCCGCACTGTTTTCCACAGTGGCTGCACCAACTTACATTCCCACCAACAGTGTAGGAGGGTTTCCTTTTCTCTGCATCCTCTCCAGCATTTGTTATTTGTAGAGTTCTTAATGATGGCCATTCTGACTGATGTGAGGTGGTACCTCATTGTAGTTTTGATTTGCATTTCTCTAATAATTAGTGATGTTGAGCATCTTTTCATGTGCCTATTGGCCATCTGTATGTCTTCTTTGGAGAAATGTCTGTTTAGGTCTTCTGGCCATTTTTGGATAGGGTTGTTTGAGTTTTTGTTATTGAGTTGTATGATCTGTTTGTATATTTTGGAAATTAAGTTCTTGTCAGTTGCAATAGGTTGTTTCTTCATTTCATTTATGGTTTCCTTTGCTGTGCAAAAACTTGTAAGATTGGGTTGTTTATTTTTGTTTTTATTTCTATTGCCTTGGGAGACTGACCCAAGAAAACATTGGTGCAATTTATGTCAGAGAATGTTTTGCCTATGAGAACAGATTTTAAAAAAATTTTAAGATACTAGGAAACACTAGTCAATATTTTTAGCCAAATTTTTTTTTAAATTAAAAATAAGTAACCAGTCTCTTTTTACCCCTTAAATTACCACATTTAAGGACATGACAAGACCAAAGAATCACAGAATCATCCAACTGGAAGCCCTGGAATTATCAGTTCCGTTCCTCATTTATTTTGTGAAGATCCTCTCTACCATCTTGACAGAGAGACCACCTAGCTTCAGCTAGTTCTACTATTGTAAAAATTTTCATTATTTTCAGCCAAATCTGTCTCTCTCTGGTAGAGTCAGCAAACTATAGCCCTAAGGCCAAATTCTGTCCAACTGCAGAATTTGGCAGTTGTGTGTATGACCTGCAAGTTAAGAATGGATATCATACTTTTAAATAGTTGAGAAAAATCAAAGGAATAATAATATTTAATGACACAAGACAGTTATACAAAATTCAGACTTGTGTCTTTAAATAAAATTTTATTAGGACACAGCCATGCTCGTTGTCTGTTTATTCACAATGGCTGCTTGCAGGCTGCAATGGCAGACATGAGTAGCTGTAACAGAGACATAATGGCTCACAAAATCTAAAATATTTACTGTCTGGTCTTTTATAGAAAAAGTTTCTTGATTCCCTAGGAACCACACAAAATACATTTGTTATCTTTTTCTCTGATAGAACAACAAATATTTCAGACTCCTCTCTCTGGCTCTCCCTTTCTCTTTCTTTTAAAATTGGAAAATATCTTTTTTTTGCCTTCACAATTTTTTCTTAATTGAGATAATTATAGGTTTGCATGCAGTTGTATGAAATAATATGAGATCCCTTGTATATTTTTCTGTTTTCCCCAATGGTTACATTTTGCAACACTATAGTATAATGTGACCCAAAATATTGACAGTGATACCATCCACTGATCTTATTTAGATTTCCTCAGTTTTATTTGTACTCATTTGTGTGTGTGTATAAATTCCATACAATTACTGTCACTTGTAATCACAAGTTCAGAAAACATATTATTCCTGTGTTTTTCTCTGGAAAAAATTAGATGTCTGCACTAAATGACTGAGCAATGATTCAAAATAAAAAATAAAATTCCAAAATTAGAAAATTATATGCTATAAGGGCTGTGTGACACATACCCATATTACTTTATTTTCCTCAATTACTTACTTCTGTTTTGGTAGACCAAACCAACAGTTGTGATCTTTACTAGGTCCACACCTTAAATTAATAAGAAACATGATCATGTTCAACAGGATTTATAAAATATAATCTAAACCTTTTTTAGCATCTCATTTATTAAGCCTTTTTTACCTTTCATTAATCACAGTCTTCATACTGCTCATTATTTTTTTCTAATTTATCATTCACTTTAACTCTATTACATTGATTTAAAAAAAAATTTATTTTGAAATATCTGTGGACTTACAAAAAAACTTGTGCAAATAGAAGAATTCCTTCATCTTCCTCACCCTGCTTCCATTAATGATGACACCTTACATAACCAATGCACAGTGATCAAAATGAATAAATTAGTATCCAAATGATACTATTAACTAATATATAGACATTCAAATTTTGCCAGTTTTTCCACTAATGTTTATATTTCTGTTCCAGGATTGGATCCAGGCTCCCACATTACCTTAGTTATTATTTAATCTATCCTTAATTCCAGTTAAAAGAGTAGAACAGTTCCTCAGTTAAAAAAAAAACTTTTTTTTTTTTAATTGTTGTTCTTCAAGAAGATTACTTTTGAAGAGTACTGGTTAGTTATTGTTTTTAACTCCAACAGGAAGCTCCGTGAGGTCAACCAGAATGAATACAGAAAAAAATCATCTTATTTCGAAAAATATGAAAGTGAGACCCATCTAGTGGACAAAATATTGTATCACACAATAACCAAATTCTACTCTATCTTTCTGCATGAATATATAAATATATAGGTACACACACATATAATTTAAAGTGTAAGTCAATCAAATATTTTCTTCTTGGATTTTCTCCTGAAACGAAAATTTTCGCAAATAAATTTATAGTCCAATATTATCTATCTTATGAAAGCACACATCCAGAAAATTCTACAGATTGTTTTGAAAATATGAATCTCAACTCTTATTTACTTATTTGTCCAAACAAAGCAGAAATAATTAATTGAGGAAGAATTTACTTATCTATGTGTATTCCTAGTGTCTTCCAGGTAATGGACTTTTACAGTTTTGGAAATTACACTGAATAAAGGTCCTGGCATTTTGCATATATTTTCATAACTTTGCATCACTCTGTGGCAAATAGAATTAATTTCTGCCTGATGGCCATTCTCAAACAATGAAGGAAAACTACCAGGAATAAATCAAACTGTTTTTATTACAGATAACTAGCCTTCCAAGTGAAACGGAACCTATTCATAATTATTTTGGTAAAGTGATTTGAATTCCTCTGTTAAAGGGGGCAAGTAGATCGAGCTAATCCTTTTCTTAAGTATGGAAGCTATATATTTCCTTCTTTTGAACTGAGCACCTTTTGGTAGACAAGTGATAGCTGAAAGGAAGAGAATATTTCATTTTAAGACATGGGTTCTGAAAATTTTCAATAGATGCAACTACCTTAACGATGGGTTAAGGGAAGGAAGTCGTGAAACCTAAACAAAGAGCACAAATGGAATTGGAAGCCATTCAAGTCAAAATCAGACGAGAATAAAAAAGAATTTTGTAAATAGATAAAATTTTCCCTTCAGCTAAACAGTGAAGTACACTTTCTGGTTTCATTTACATTTATATTTACCCAAAGTAGTTTTCTGTCATGAAAAACAATTTTTTCCTTTTTCAGTGAAATCTGTAAAATGTAAACTGTTAGATATCTGTAGGCTCTTCTAGAATGCACAGCTGGAAAAACAAGGATAATTAAACCCTCAAATGGTTTGGGTCCATTTCAGGGTTTTGTTCTGGGCTTTATGAATGAACCAAAAAGTTGCCCTTGGCCTCTAAATTTGGGAATAACAATTTAAAACCTTCAAATACGTAAGTGTTTCATTGGTTCATATTTTATATAGAATTTTTCCATTTAAAATTTTTAATATTTATCAACTTTAATAAGGGACTAGAATTATATATGTGTCTGAATATTGATAATATTTGGTTCCATTTCTATTAAAATGACATTTTTTCCTGAGCCTGGACATTGCCTACAATCATATCTTTAGGCACATTATTTTATCTGGAAGTTGATAATTTTTAGTTTAATATTCCCAATGCAGTTAAAAATTAATGTTTCAATATATTTAACATTTTCATTGTACCAAGATGGTATAAAATAGAATCTTTAAGCATAAACACTCATATGGTAATAATAAAAAAAAATGATATTATCTTTTGTAACCAGGTAAGTCAAACCTGGCAACTGGTGCTTGGCAGTTACAAAGACCCACAAAATTATTCTCGCAAATGATGATGAGTAACTGAACCCAAAGTGACCCCTGGCACAACAGGCTAATAAGTTAGTCAAAGAAAGAATTACTAGCAATTATGTTTTCTGATTGCCTACAAGCAGATAACAAAATCTGTGGTTGTGTAGTCTCATGTATGTCTGTTTTCTTAGCTAGCTTCTTGGTCTGGCCCATTGAAGCACCAATGATAAAAGTTTTACTTTTTACTTCAGAATCAGAGTATATGTTCAGCCTTAAATATCTTCTTGCCTTTACCTTATGTTAGCTTATGACTCTAACTTCTGTAATGTGTATAAGGTTAATGTGCAGAAATCAACTGTTAAGAATTTACCACTACTGTGAGCATTTCAGGAAGCATATATTCATAGATTTGGGAGGAAATGGGCAAACCAAAATGAGAAAGGAAGACTTGATGAGATGAGAGAAGAAATGTGATGTCCAAAGACCAATTTCTTTCCACTTCATCATTTGGCCTACAGCAGCGTTGGTAGGAATTAGTAGTTTCAGATCCTGCCACTTGTCTCTGCCTAATATCCTGGCTGGGATATGGGACAGAATAATATTGTTAAGATATTAACTATGCCTCATTTTCTTTTTCCCCACCTGTATTTATTATTTCCCTTCCTCCTGACTCCAGCAGATAGACTTTACCATGTTTATCTCTTCCAGGCGAGAAGAGTTAAAACAAAAACACAATGCCCACAACAGCCACAACAACAATCAAAACAAAAGAGAATGTTTGAGCTTTTTTTTTGGCCTTGGTCTTCAGATATTTAAGGCCTTGGGAGAATGAATAAGATTCAAGACATAAAGATATATGAAGGAAAAATAATTATCTTTCCCACCAACTCTCCCAACAGTAGGGATGAGAGATGGAGAAGACTGTATAAGAACAAAGGCTGGGAGGGACATGGGGAATGGAGAGAGATTGATAGTGTGCCTTACGTCTATGGGTGGAGTCCTGAGAGGTTGACCTCAAGGCCTCAAAGCCATAGACATCATTGCAGCAATTCTGTAACATGTCATGGGAGCATCATTATAATAGCAAATAACAAACCCACTAGAAGGGGCCATGGGAATAGGAATATCAGTATTGAGTTTAATGGTCTGATGTCCAAGGACCACAGGCAGCAAGGCATGAATAGAATTGTTAAAGATGTGGTTCCTCACCCCCTAAGCACTTGGAATTATTTAAGTCTCCCAAAACTTAAACCCAAGCCCAGGGAAAGGGTTAGGGAGACTAAATGGACTTAAAACAATTTTCTCCTGCCCTGATAAGATGAATGTTCAAAATAAGCTTAATTTTGTTATAAAAAAGTAAAGTGTATTCCTTATACACTGAGTTCTTGCGGACTTACTGATATTCACATCTGCTATTAACACGTAGGAAGCAGACTCCTTGCAGTGAAGGAAGGCTTCACACTATTGGCAAAGGTAGCAACATTAGAGCAAAGTTTGAAAGATCAGTAGGAACGTGCCAGGTGAATAATGGATGAGGGGCATGTAGGTAAAGGGAGAGTACACACAATGCTGTGAAAGGAAGAGAGAGAATTGTGTGTCTGAGTAAGAGATAACTTATGGAGCACAGGCACCTAGGAATTAGTGGCCAGAGAGCTGTGAGGATTGAAAAGCAGACACAGCTGGAACATTAAAGTCCCTGCTAAGAAGTGTTGGTTTAGTCCTAAAGTTGATAAGGACCTATTAAAATATTTTAAACAGAGTCATAGCATGAACGACTCTGTGATTTGTATAAAATTAACTCAGGAGGCGTGTGTAGGATTCTGTGAAAGGTGGTGAGAATAAAGGCAGACAGATCTGTTAGGAAGCTGATGAGAAATTATTACGGTTTAAACTGTAGGAGTGGTGATAGAAGACAGTTGAGATTTACTCGGCATGTATAATTGATGGGACTTGGCAAATTAGACACTAGTTATGAGGGAGAGGTTGATGATAGCTCCAAGTTTCTGAATGGAATGTTAGTATAATTAATCAAGCAAGATAAGGAATATGAAGAGGAGATATGTAGAGATGACCAGTTGACTTATTGGAGAGAGATTTTTGGATTTCTGGAAGAATTTCTGGAGTAAAAACAGATTAGGGAAATTCCATGACCACAAAGCGCAGTTTGTGTAAATTTGTACAGATTTTTCCAATATTTGTGGTCTTTACCATGCCTTCCTTACCTCTCTGTCACCTTCCTTCTTCAACCCTGAATCAGATAACAGATCTTGTATTTCCGGTGCTGCTCAAATTTGATGCCCCTTGTGCTTCTCTTTGACTTGAAATTTGGTCCCAATCTGCCTTTAATAGCATTTTCCCTCTATTGATTAAATTTTTGAATCTTGACCATAATCCTCTTGCCTCAGGATGATTTGAAATGACCTTGTCTTGCTTTATGGCAAGAAATAGGCCATGAACCATTCCAGCAAAACAGGAAAATAACAGACTAGGAAGCATATAGTTCCATACACTATAGACTGAAAATCACCTTGCCAATGGATCAAGCTGGCATTCATTCACCATCTGAAGAGGTGACAGCCACGTAGGATCAGTGAATTGTCATATATATCAATTGCTTCAACTCTTATAATAATGGATAATATATATGAAGTGATTTCTTCATTCCAGGCTCATATTTTAAGTGCTTTACATATATTAATTCATTTAGTCCTCTGCTTCAACCCTATGAAATAGTTACTATTATTATCCCTATTCTACAGATGAAGAATCTGAGATAAAGAAAAATGAAATTGATCAATGTTACACAGTAATGTAATTTCAAACCCAAGCAGTCTAGCTCCAGAGACTTTACACACTTACTCAATACATAGTACCCATTTGTGTTAGCTTTCTATTGCTACTGCAACACATTACTACAAACTTAATAGCTTAAAATAACACAGATCTATTATCTTCCAGTTCTTGAGGTCAGAAGTACAAATGGATCATGGCAGACCTCTGAAGGTCAGCATTTCAAAAGGGTCTAAAATCAAGTGCTGTGCTCCTTCTGAAGACTCTAGGGACGAATCTGTTTCTTACCTTTTCTAGTTTCTAGAAACAATGTGCCTTCTTTGGCTTGTAACCTTTTTCTTCATCTTTGAAGTCAGCGTGCAACATCATCAGATCTCTTTCAAAATCTGCTTCCATGATTATATCTCCTTCTCTTACTCTGATCCTGCCAAATTCCTCTTATAAGGATACTTGTGATTGAATTGGGCCCACTCAGATAATCCAACATAATCTCCTTACCTTGAGATCTTTAATTGTATCACATCTGCAGAGTCCTTTTTCCACATAGGCAACACATTCACAAGTTTCAGGGATTAGGATGTGTACCTCTTTGGGGAACACTATTCTTTCTACATATCATCCTTGATATTTCATAGATAATGTGGATATCTTCTCCCTAGGAGATCTCAATATTAACCTTCTAATTTTATGTAATTATTTGATATAAAAATAACATCCTTCTCCCCCATACACAAACACATATGCACACACACACACACACACACGTTTGCCCACTCATACCACATAATTTTCCATTGTGGAGAAAGAAGGTTGCATTAAACACATGAAACGATATTATGGATGAGACCTGGTACCCCATAATGGTCAAGACCTATACTCTCGCCTAGACATCTAAGGAGCACCAGAAAATTTAGTCAGCAACCAGTATGGAGAACCAACTTCTTCCATTGTTTATCTGCATGCATTTATATCATACCAGAACCCTGATAGATGCTTTGGGTAATGTATCTAATATTACACTACTCTTTATTTTTCCAAAAAAATTAAAGTGGTAAATCCCCATTGAAACTGGGTTGTAATCATAATTTTCAATTCTTTTCACGCTAGTATATTCTAACCAAACATGTATGAAGATATCAAATAAGTAATGGTTCAGAGTTACCTATGTTTCATTCCAGAATCCTTACACTTGAGTCAAAGGTAAAAAGGTATGTCAGGAATCACCTGATAATCTTTTTGCGTGGCATGAAGTTACAGTCTCTAGTGGGAGAACTGTTGAGAGGAGATCAAGGTCATGGATTCCTTGGCCTTTTATAATAGACTAAGCACTTAACTGCCATTTGACTTAATAAATCCTTCATAGTCTTATTACATTCCCAGATGACCTACAATATAGAATTATACATTTTAAAAAAGTGAATAAATATCAGATATTTTAGTGAGCATTGTTTTAACTTTTGCCTCTATTTTCAGAACATTTATAGAAGATTCAAGTGCTAAATCTGAATCTACCTTTGAAACATTATTCTGGTTGGGGCCAGTCCTGGGTTAAAGACCTTGAATGGTCTTTAGTCCCAAACTTTCCATTTATCACTCCGGAGGATTTTCATTCTTCCCAAGTACATATTACCTGTAGTCTCCAGAAACGAGTAGAGACAATCTCCTTTCTTCCTTTTTGTGTTCTTTGTGTTGTTAGAATAAAAATAGGGAGTTTTTGTAAATGAGCTATATCTTGTTCATGTCTATTAAACTGGCAAATTCGTACAATTCCATGTTATTTTTCATTCTGCTTCCTAGAATCTACTTACCTATTTTGAAATATTTAGAAAATTATTCTTTTTTATAGATTGACAATTCTTATATATATATATATATATTCATTGCTAAATACTTAGAAAAACAAACTGTTAAAATGAAACTTTTATATTGTTATGGTACAGCCAGTTTTCTACATTCCTGTGAAAAACAGGTAATGCATATTAGCTAAACGAAGACCAACTTCCTAAACTTCCCTTTGATATAAAACACTTGGGTAATAGGCAAATCATCTTTTCTCTTTCTTCCCAAACTGCTTAGATTTAAAAGTATATCTTAAATCCAACTAAGAAAATAAGTTTCTTTCCTTTGAGAAGAAGAATGTACTGGGCATTGTATTGACTGTTTATGTCTGGATTTAGAGAATAAGGCAAATTGACTACTATGATTGGCAGAAATGACTCTCTTAAGTTCTTACTTTTCTTCCAAGAGGTAACAAAACCTAATCCTAGAAATACAGCATATTTGTTTTAGCTGAAACGGTGGCCTAGTGGTTCCTGGCCTTTTATAAACTTCCTTGTCCTACTTGCCCAAACTCAGATGTGTGAACAGGAAAGATTGTGAGCACTGCAAGTTAGTGTACATGTGACCAGATTCTCATTAGATGCTTGTTGACTGAGTTGCTAGCTGGAGTAAGACCTGGCACTGAGAATGTGGTCTGGGAAAGGATTGGGGGTAGGGGAGAGGATGGTTAGGGAGGCAACACAGAGAGCTAATGGAAAGTATGCTGCTTAGAGCAGAGCAAAACCTCAGACTGATTCTGGATTTATGGTCTAAGTAGGAGGAAGAGCAGGAGAGAGTTACGATATATTTTTTTTTTCCTTAGAAGAGGAATTCCTCATTGCAAAACTGGACCACAATTGGCACTAACAGAAAAGAATTGGACTTAAGGATCAAGAGAACTTCATTTTAACAAATCTGAAACCTGTTGTGATATAACCTAGAGTAAAACTCTTCACCAACATTGTGAATGGCTCTTACTTTGTGCAGTGCTGCATGTAGACTAGTTCCCTGGAAGAACATTCCCAAGTCCTCAGGACCATGTCGGTGCCTGTCTATTTGACAATAAGTACTTGGCACCACAAAATTCAGGGCATCAAATTCTCCATCATTAAAATGAAGGGGTTGAAATGAATTGGGTCTAAAGTTGTTCACAAATTGTTTGTTGGGAAACTGAATAAATGTGAATTAATCCTGAAGTCCTATTTAATCAGTAGTTTACCAGAGAAAGTGTTCTTTCAGTCATTCACTCCACAAAGATTCGTTAAGCAACTATCATGCAGCAGACATATTAGCAGGCAGTGGAGACATATTGATTGGTCCCAAACAAAGAGATCCTCTCAGTTATTATAAAAATCAAAATTTTATATTAACGTGTTTTGGAAGGACCCCTGTGAAGAGAAGTTTAGCAGATGTGTAGGTGTAACATCCGTCTTCCTGCTTGAGCAGCCAGACTCCAGACACTGCTCCCATCCTGAAGAGCTACTTTATTGCTTTTGGGCCAGGTAACCAAAAACGATAAAGTTTGTGATAATTTAGAAGTATGGATCTGTTAAAACAATTTATATGCTTTTCCCT
The DNA here is from genome assembly GCF_964374135.1 of Grampus griseus. Lineage (NCBI taxonomy): Eukaryota > Metazoa > Chordata > Mammalia > Artiodactyla > Delphinidae > Grampus > Grampus griseus. The sequence goes on from NC_138998.1 coordinate 104,219,855, forward strand.
GTAGAAATCCTGGACTAGAATAAACTGAATATTTTTATTCTTCTTACCTGCATTTCTCCAGTATGTGACTGTGGATTTTTGGTAGTTTATTTACAGGAAAAAAAATGTATTTTTTCACATGACTTGTAAAAGTCCTTTTATAGGACTATTTTTTCAAGGTAGCTGTTGTACCACAGCTGGGACTTAGCTCTATTTTAAGAGGAAATGAGAGTTTTCTCTGTTCAGTAGCAAAACAAAAACATCTAGGTGCTGTCACCCTGGCAGATTATCCTGGAATAGCATAAAATGATAAAATAATAGCATACGAGTGTGGAATATTTGAGGAGATATGTTTGGCAACAACGGATGCACATGTTGTCTGGTACCTTAACTTCCCTTCAAGATTTGTAAACATAGCTTCTCTCATCATTTTGGGTTTAGGGGTGATTTTACCATAACCACAAGCTTCTGGATTTGTCTTGTACCCCAAAGAGTTGCCTCTGCTCTGCTATCCTCATTTAGCACAAACCAGGAGGGATTGCAAAGTACTGCTCATTACTTTTTTTGGCTCATCTTGGAACTTCATAGGGAATAGCAACACTCCTGAGCCAAGAAGCCCAGCCTACACAAAAGGTCAACCCCAGGAGGGGTGTGGTGCCCAGTGTTTCAGTCTTTATAGTCCACAAGTGAAATGGCCAACACTCTGACGCAAAGAACAAGTGTGGCTGTACGTTAATGCTTTTTCCATCAAGGGAAAAAGATCAAGGGCGATCTTGTCAAACTCTCCCCTAGTCTCTAGAAAGATACTTTTAAGAGGAGAAAGAGAGTGAGAAAGAGACTGTCTATGTCTATGTCTTCATGTGATGAGTGTTTGGGGAAGTATTTGGGGAGCATTTAGTAAAGTGTTAAGAATGTGAATGAAGAAAAGACATCTGGAGAGTAAGTGTCTTAATACATCTTAAGCAAAATGAATTCTGTCAGTCTTTATATTTTCATTAAAATCAATTGAATGAACATTTCTTAAGTGAATTAATCCTGAAAATCAAGATGATTTACCGTCTCTGTGGGCTGACATAGAACAGTGAAAAGAATGAATGGCTTTTCATGAGTGCCGTATAAAGATTTTCTTTCTAGTAGTCCAGGATCTTGGGCCATAGCAGTTTGACTTATCACAGTTAGGAAAATTGGTCAAAACATTTTTTAAAAAGAATTAAATTATAAAATCTTAGGTGAGCTTAAAGATAAAAGTAGATAGTGTATCATGAAATAGAAATGATAGAAATGATAACTATAATTTGTAGAACTTAATATATTATATATTATGTAAAGTTCTATATTCAATCATTGATCCATTTTATTTATTAAATGTTTATCCAATCATTGACTCGATAAACATTAGACAAGTCTCCTCTGTGTAAAGCATGATGGGCACTGGAGCTACAGAATGAACAAAACAACAAAATGCCTTTTTGGAACTTGTAGTTCTGGAATTAAATGTCACATCCCATTTTTCTCTCATGACAAATGTATGAGGAGATAATATCAATACACACATTTGTAAACATGGAACTGGAGGCTTCAAGAAGGTAAATAATTCTCCAAGGATATCCAGCTGGTTGGCTGACCACCGAGAGTTTGAACTCAGTTTGTCAAATCACAAGTCTGTTCTTACGATCTCAGGACTCCTTAAATAGTCTATGAAAAATCAGTGTGACTCAGATTTAAGATGAAAATAAGATTGCTTTGTCTCTAATTAGCATGAAGAAAAGTGGAAATCTGAAGTGTTTTGAAGAAATATTGACCGTCAAGAACTAATAGTAATTTCGTTCTCTGGCTATACAGAGTCTAGGCAGAAAAAGAAAAAGTTTTACAATGGATGGCAAGAGAGGATGTGACTGACTGATAAGTAACTAAAGGATTTTCCTCTAGAAAAATGTATTTTTTTAAAATAAAATTTAAACTAAACTGCTAATTAATTTGATATTATAAATTTTCTGAATAAAATTGAAAACTATCAGCCATCTTTGATTATTCAGTCTATTCAATGACAGGTCTCTAAAATTAGAAACATATGGATGCCTGAATTTTTAAAATATTTGTTTGGATTATTTTAACATTGGTCTAAATTTCTGTTGAAAGCTTTAAAGTTGGAAAAATATATTTTAAACATTTCTGTAATATTAAAAAAACCTTACCATATAACTTATGAAATTGTGAGAATGTATCACAGAGAAAAGGGAAAAATTAGCCATTTTCATGGAAAGAGGAATGACTTGGAAAATAATACATACAAACATTGCATATTTAGTAAAATTGAGTCCATGTGCAACACTGTTTTCCAAAATATAGAAACTAAACCATCTTTTCTGAATATAAATTAAATGCAGAAGAGGAAAATAATTCCCATTCTACCCCATTTCTCTTTATGGTTTGTATAAAACCAATTTTGAAGTCTTTTTATTTTATTGTAATTGCTTACTGACATTAAATAGAAGCACTTTTAATGCTTCAAGTGTTGTTGATAGTTTTAAAATAACCTTTATACATTACATACTAACATAATAGATTTTTTTGAAACCAGAACTTTTATGGCCTGACATTAGACTTGTAATCAAAGTTTGTTTATTCTCTTAAATGAGCTAGAATCATGAACTGTAAGGGTTGAAATCAGTCAGGAAAGGGTATGCTATACTGTGGTAACAACTCCCAAATCTGAGAAACAACAAAAGTTTTTCACTCATACTATTTGTCCAACACAGGCCATATCATGGTGCATGGTTCCATTTCAATCCCTGCTTCCAGTCATTACAAGTAAGGAAGGGAGAAGTGCAAATTGGGCATTGCAATGTCTTAAACTGAGAAGGAGTATATGTCATTTCCACTAAAGTCAGTTGACCATGTCATACTTCAGCCTAAAATGGGCCTGCTAAGTGGAGGAGGAGAATATTTATAAACAGCCCTAATGACTATAATGAAAGATCTATAGAAAGAATTTTTGAGATCTTCTAGTTTATACCCATTTTCCAGTTATGGAAACTTATTCCTAGCAAAAGGAAGAAGTTTGCTCAAAAATCATAACCTAATTTATTAAAACAATGGTTATAACCAAGAGTTTCTTTTATTCCTTCTAAAGATATGTACTGAATAGCCTCTATGTGCCAACTGTGGGTTAGGATCTTGGAGTTAAAAGAGAATAAGGATGAGTTATTGAAATAATTTTTACAGAAGAGGTGACTTCAGAATAACATCTTGGAGTAAAAGTAAAGATTCATAAGAAAAATAAGAGAAAAAAAATCCTTTAGGCAGACAGAAGAGAATCAGAAGAGAGATATGAAACAGCAGTGTGTTTTCACTGAGCCACAAATAAGTTGTTAGTATGGATGGGTCATAAGGTACAAATGAGGGTGTGGTCCACCAGAAAATAAGAAGGAACCTGATACCAGGGACATACTAAGGAGTTTGAATGTATTCAGGGATCTGTTAGGGGGAGGGGGATCTTCTGACTTCCAATCCAACATTATTTCAAAACTCTGTTTTACTATAAAATACAGCATATAAATTCATTACTCAAATCTTCCCAAGGGAGAAGGATTTCAGGGGCTGTATTCAGGGGTCATTTGCATGTGTTCAAGACAAGAGAAGTGGGGTTGAATTACCATCTTCCATGACTAGATTTTCTGGTGTTTCACAGCCTGGGAGACCTAATAAGTGATTCAGAAGGTCAGCAAGGATAGGTCCCAGATTCCCAGTCCCCAGAAAGGATTCAGCAGGGTGGGAGTGGACACCCCTGAGATTATCCTGCAAGCTTCACAGGCTCTGCTGCATCCCAGAGCCAGAGGAAAGCCCGGCGTGCCCTTCGTATATGCTTAGGAGGTTTCTCTGCCCCACAGCAATCAGCGCTTGACGACAAAAGGGAGCTTCATTTTCCTCAGCAGGGTCTGAACTCTGCTAGGTTAAAGAATTTAGCAGCACCCTAAAAGGAGACTCTCCTTATTTCACCTTGTATCCCACCCAACGTCACACCTGGGAAGATGTCGTTGATTTTCTTGACAAATGCAGGAAATAACTACACAGAAAAATGTTAAAGTCAGAGAAGCAGGAAAATTGTTTCAAAGACAGCATTAGTGAATCTGACTACACAGATCAATATTCAGAAAAGTACGACTCATGTCTTTGGTTTTTTCAGACCTGTAACTTTCCTTATGGTAGGGGTTTTTATGTATTTGATGATAAACTATGACTAAGCATGGCTGAAAATTTTAAAAACAAAACCAAAAAGAAACCTTTCTTCAGCAACAAAATACCCTGGACTACAACAAACTTTAATTCTGACCACATGCAAAGCGTGTTGCTTAGAAACCCTGAGCAGAGGGTTTGCCCAGCAACTTCAAATCCCACCAGCTGCCCCTGGGAAGAAACTGACATGGTGACCACAGCATTAAAGAAATACAGAAATGCAAGTCATCCGTAAAGGATAAGAAAAGGAACATAAGTGGGTCTAAGCTTTTAGCTTTTGTTTGATGTTTAAGAAACTGTATAAAAGCTGAAGCCCTGACTTTCATTGTTTGGGTCTAAGATTGAAGTTCATACGTTTATGAGGGTTATACCCAATGTGTTATGGTTTCTGGCCTCTCTGGTCAAAAACTGTTCACCCGTGATATTAACTTTTAGTAGTCAAGTTGGTATTAGGCTTAAATATGTTTTATTGGTCTATATGTTTCATTGGTCTCACAATCCTATATGTATTAAACTTCCCTGTGATTTCTCATTAGGAATAACTATACAGGTGTAACAATTCCAATTATGGATTGGATAGAGTGCAATCATCTCTTAGCCAGATTATTGCTGTGTTGTTCGCCTGTTTCACTGTGGTCTAACCAACCATCAGAGCATAGTTCACACTAATAGAAAATACTTCCTAAAAAGTAGATCTGATCTTGTCACTCTGCTACTTTAATATCATTGATAGTTCACCACTAAAATCATAATAAAATCTAAACTCTTGGGCTTCCCTGGTGGCACAGTGGTTGAGAGTCTGCCTGTGGATGCAGGGGACACGGGTTCGTGCCCTGGTCCGGGAAGATCCCACATGCCGCGGAGCGGCTAGGCCCGTGAGCCATGACCTCTGAGCCTGCGCGTCCGGAGCCTGTGCTCCACAACGGGAGAGGCCACAACAGTGAGAGGCCCATGTACCGCAAAAAAAAAAAAAAAAAAAAAATCTAAACTCTTTAATATGGCATACAAAATGCCACTATTGCTTTCCAATAATTCGTTCTACTTCCTCTGTCTTCTGAACAAGCAAAGCGCTTTTAAACCTCTGTAAGTTTGTCCCAGCCCATCCATAGCCCTGGAATGTTCATTCCTCGCCTCTCAATCTGATAAGCATCTACTCATACTTAAAACGTCAGTAAAAATATTCTTTGGGGAAAGCCTTCCTGATTTCCCCCAGAGAAGGATAACTACTCTATTACAAATCCAAAGTTCTAGATCTGGCCAAAGGAAGAGCTTAAAAAATTTTATTAGCTTATGAATTAGAGTCCTTTTCCAGTACATATTTGACTTTCTGATATAAGCAATCTTCTGGTTGTAATTTTAATTTCATTACATGTGAGTTACAATCCTAAAGTAGTGGTAGTCAAAGAAATTTACCAATGCATCCTTATATAAAATCATATCTGTTTGTTAACTCACATTTAAGTTTTGGAACCATGTTCCTTCTAAAGTATTTATGTCCTATCCCCAAATTGATGAAAACAGATTTCAGAATACAAATTTTTCTTTCAAGGAGCATTCTGGTTTATTCCAGGTATAATAGAACCCAATTTTCCGTAATTATATATATGATAGGTTAATTTAATAAACACACATGAGGAATCTACTTTTAGTTAAAAAGAAAAACAGACCAAAGGATTATCTGGCAATTTTTATTTTATTTGAATTCTAGGTCTTCATATTTCTCTGATTCACCCCCATTCCCCATCCAGTCTAATAAACACTCTTACTGAACCAACTAAGACGTCTTTCCACAGTTGTGCAAATGAAAATATTAGTTATTAACTTGAGGTGTGTCTTGTTTAGAATGCAAACTACACGAAAATAGGGACCTGGATATGGTATCTTGTTCAAAACTCTATTGTACTTTGCTCAAAATTTGAAATGTGGTAGTCTCTTAACAAATATTTATTAAAGGAACAAACACAAATATTGAATGCTTAATACACGTATTAATTTTACCATTTTTAAAAATATTTGACACAAAATTTTTCCGTAAGGGGTTTGTGGATATTTATATAAATAAAAGACATAACAGTAACCAGTGCTACCCTCTCAAACATTCTTTTAAATTTTCCTACAAAAGGATGTATTAAGTACTTATTATTTGTTAAGAACAATATTTGTAGTAAACACTGGATGAACATGGAGATATTTTTTCAATCACCATAAGCAGTGTGGATTTATAATCAGTTTTGCCGACCATGAAGATTTCCAAAGTTTATTTTGTGGCAAAATATCTGCTACTCCAAGTAGTGACACAGTTTTTAAAATGCAGACACATGAAACTCTACCTAAGGAGTATGCAAATATAGACCTTTACAAAGTTCCTTTGTGCGAGGATACATGGATATCTAGCATAAAATAAAACAAAAACACTTATACCCACAACACTGCTAGGAAGGGAAGATTAGGTTCTTGTGTCCTCAGAGAGTGGTTTGTTATAGACAATGAGGTCTGAAGACAGAGAAGGAGAGCAAGAAAAGAAAGACAGGGAGAAAGAGAGAGAGAGAGAGAGACTGTTTTGATCTGAGTAATTAATTGTCTCCCAGACCCATGGAATTTTTATTGAGATATTGATGAATAGGAGATATTTCCATCAGGTTAAAAAAAAAGATGGAAGATAGTGACATGACATTCAACATGAAGAAAGAGCATTAATATATTTCTCATTGAAGTACACTGAGGTTCTACCACACTTTTCAAAACCCAGTGATAATGCTTTTAACAAAATAAAAAATATCTGCTCCAATTCTCTCTTCTAAATCAGGGAAGAATTTTATTCTGGAAGAGCATACTTTTGATAACATCTGCAAATGAATTTTTTTTTTTTTTTTCTTTTTGGAGGCTGTGCTCAAGTGCAAATCCAGTCCAGTGGTTAAAATGTTGTGATGTGGGGATGGGTAAAAGCAAGCAAAATCAGCAATATACGCTGCTGTGTTTTTTTCCACTGATACTATCAAACTTAATAGCTTTTCTCTGGTGCATTTTGAAATCTAAAAAAAGTACTTACATTAGAGGCAGCTTTTTAATAGGAAAATTGAGAGGGGAGGTTAGAGTGTAGTTCAACAGGAAAGTGAAAACTGGGACTTTTTTTTCTTTTCCTATTTACAAAAGCATGTTGTTCACATTTTTCTGATATGAAATAATAATAATGATGATGGTGGTGATTGGTTAACATTATGACTGCTTACCCTCTACCTATGATCCTCATGCATTATGCATTTAATATGCGTAGCAACCCTAGAAATTGGTGAAATTATACTTGTGATTTTTTGAGTGAAAATACTCAAGGAGAGAATGGTTAAATACTCAGCCTCTGATCACACAGCTAATAAACAGTCCTGGGATTTGAACTCCAGTCTGACTCAACAGCCTGCAGTGTTGACTCTGTTATTGCCACCACATCAGAGAAGGAGGGCTGCTTATCCCTGTGTGTGCTGAGTGACAAGGTCTCAAGGGCAGTGGTGTGAGGAGGGTAAGAAAGAGTGAGGGAGCTAGAACCAGGGAGAGAACATGTGTGGGCTCAGTGTGGGATCCAACCATTTAAAATCTATGTCTCAAACCCACTATTTGGTGAAAGTTATTTAATGCTAAAGGGTTTCATTTGCCTGGAACCCGGGGAGTACCGTTTTCCTAAAAAGAAGGTTGTAAAGGGATCATTGAATGCACCACACCTCGAAGGCCCAACATGTGTGTCATATGATATACTTTAAAATTTCTTCCTTAACATCTTTGAAGCTGATATTTAAACTCTGCACAAGAATCACTTAATCCATCACTGTATCCATGCTACATTTTGTATAGAACTCAAAAATTATTTTAAGTCACCTGACAATTCAATTTAAAGAGAGGGAAATTAAAGTTAATACTTACAAAAAAGATTCAAAAGTAATAACATATCCCCCTCAAAATGGACCTATTTACATTGTGTTCACAAGAGTACAGTAGAAAGCCCTGGGTAGTTTCTTAATATTTAAAGTTACCACTGAAATAAAATGATAAATTTAGTGCAAATCTTTTTAAACTTTTAAGAAATTTTTAAGACCAAAGAAAACTTGGTATTGGAGATGTTTTTGTTACCAGCAGAGGTATCCATTACATTGATCTAAGGACATGAAAATTATATCTAGATTTTTCTCTATGTCATAGAAAGTTCTTAAACGGTTAACACATATATTATAGTAGATCCAAGGTTATAACTTAAACAGATTGTGATACTGTAGCACATTTATGAAAATTTAGAATCCATATAGTGGCTAAAAGATCTGAAATTCCTAGGGAGTATCAGAAATTCATTTGCTGTTTCACAAATCCAATGCTAGGTTTTACATTGGGATCTCTGGATTACCATAGTTAGAGAATATTCAGAACACTCAATGACAAAAGTCTCTGTGTTGTCTCTATAGTTGCCTGGTGTATGTTCAATAGCTGAGATAGTGTTAGATGAGGTGGTATATTATGATGGTTGGAAGTGCAGACTCCGAGTTCTCACATACCTTAGATCATATGTAAGACTTAATACTTGTTAATTATGTGACTCTGAGCAAGTTCTTTATTCTATGCTGTAGTTTCTCCATATGTTCAAAGTGAATGGTTATAGGACCTACTCATTTGGTTGTAAGGATGAAATAAAATAATCAACAGCAGCACTTGGTGCTGTGTGTAACTAACAGCACTCAATGGAGAGCAACCATTATTATTTCAAGGAGTATCATAGTGAGTGTTGCCAGACTAAGCAAATAAAAATAAAGGATTCCCGGCTAACCTTGAATTTCAAATAAACCACAGATAAATTTTAGTGTAATTCTGCCCTATGCAATATTGGAAACATACACTAAAATATTATTTATGGTTGAAATTTTATCTGGCAATTCTAATCATAATGCTGATGATAGTAGCTTTCAGTGGTTTTATTTAAACATTTTTGTTTGAATATGGGAATGAAACTATTGACTGAAATTTTTTGAAGTGGCCAAATATTGATACATTTAAATTTATTAATTTTGCTACATAGACTAACCTTCAATCTGAGTGTATTCTTATTCAAGAATAACTAGAAATCATTTATTCAACTAATAGTATAGAAGCTACTAGGTACCTGGTTTTGTTGGTATATTGATGAGACATGCAAACAAGAAGGAAACAGAGTCATAGAGATCTAAATTACAAGTCAATAAAAGACTACAAATCAATATGGAACAGATACAGAGAGAAGGTCCATGTACCATGGGCTACAGGTCTTTGAGAAACATCCAGCAAATAATGTTCCAGATATAATTGTTCCATGGGTGGGATGGGTCCACAATGCTGAAGCCCAAACAGGTAGATGATGTGATAATCATACAGATAAATGTAAATTACAACTGTAATAAGTACACTGAAGGTGGGGTAAGTATATGATGCTATAAAAGCATATATTAAGAAGTTTGACTGTGCTTAGAAAAATGAGGAAAGTCTTCTCTGAGGAAGCAATAATAGGATTGAGATCTAAAGAATAAAAAGGAGTTAAGTAGGGAAAGAGAGATAAAAGAATAACATTTTAGGCAGAGAGAATAGCAAGCACAGAGATCCCATGTCAGGAGGGAGCATGATGTTCCAGTGAACCAAAAAGAGGACGACTGTGGCCAGAGTGCTAGAGAGGGAAGGGAAGAGGCTGAAAGGGTAAATAGTGGCTAACCCATCGGGCTTCAAGGTGTTAGTATTTATCCTAAGTGCCAATGAAATAATTTAAGTAGACAGAAGGGATGATGGATATGTGTTTTTAAAGGTCATTTGGGCCACTTTGTGGAGAACGGCTTGGAGGAGCCAATGGGAACCCTGAGTGGAATTAGTAAAAAGTTTTCTAAAATAATAGAGTTTAAGATATGTCTTGGAGGGCTTCCCTGGTGGCGCAGTGGTTGAGAGTCCGCCCGCCAATGCAGGGGACACGGGTTCGTGCCCCGGTCCGGGAAGATCCTACATGCCACGGAGCGGCTGGGCCCATGAGCCATGGCTGCTGAGCCTGTGTGTCTGGAGCCTGTGCTCCGTAACGGGAGAGGCCACAACAGTGAGATGCCCGGGTATCGCAAAAAAAAAAATAAATAAAATAAAAGATATGTCTTGGAGGATTTAAAATGAAGAGAAAAATGGGGTGCAAAGGAGAAAGAAATATCTGTTGTCAATTCTGGATCAAGGAGTATACCCATGTGATTGGAAGAGAGTGTCCATTCAGTGGAGTATGGCAGGTGTTTGTAATGGCAGAGGTGGCAGAGGAGGGAATTCAAGAGCCAGCAGAAGAACCTTGTGAACAAAGTTGAGTGGGTTAGATTAGCCCTTGAGTAATGAGTAGTTACTGAAGGTTTTTAGTAGAAACATAATATGAGTGTATTGTTATTTTTTTAAAAAAGTCATACAGGATCAAGAATACATAATTTAGGCTAGGGGGTATAAATTGGACACTGTGAGTCTAGTTAAACGTCTACTGTAGTACAATTACTGTGAAGAGGAAGACGTGTGATTTAAAGACTTAGTTTTGGAGAGAATGGCAGTAGGAAGATGATCCAATGATGAAGGATCAAAGAAGAGGTTGGGAATGAAAGGCAGTCATATATCAAGCCCAAGGGAGTAAAGAAAGACGTTCAAAGAAGTGACTTTCAAATGTAACCTGAAGTTAAGTAGTTTCTGAGGTTTATCAGTCAGTTTTGCTCGTTTATGCTGAGGTCACAAACTCAAAGCCTCCATTTTGTACAACAGCAAATGTTGATTTCTCACTCAGGTTATATGCAGGCTGCGGGGTGACTGTGGCTCTGTGCTAGGCATCCTCTTCCCTAGATCCTGGCTTTAGGAGCAGCCCTCCTGAGGACATGTGGTTCTCCTGATAGAGGGAAAAGCATGAGGAAGAATCATGCATTGTTCCTTCAAGCTTCTACTCAGAAGCTGTACAGGTGCTTTTGCTCACATTTTATTGACTAAAGAAGTCACACGGAGAACCCTGATATCGAAGGGTGGGTATAATCTACTTACAGTGAGAGGCAGTAAAGAAATGTTTAAATGAAATTAAACATGCATTAGCATTGTGACTCAGCAATCCCACTCCTAGTTACTTACCCAAGAGAAACGCAGACATAAAGCCACACAAATCTGTATGCTAATGTTTATAGCAACTTTATTCCTGATTATCAAGAATGGAAACAATCCAAATAGATATCAACTAGTGAATGGAGAAACACTCCGGTACATCCATACAACAGAGTAATGAAAAATTTTTATTGCTGGATAGCAATAACAAATCAGCAAACTATTAATGATACATGTAACAACATGGGTGAATATCAAAGGCATTATGCTAAGTGAAAGAAGCCAGATTTAAATGGTTACATACCATATTACTTCATTTATATGACATTCTGGAAAGGACAAAACTGTGGAAAAAGAAAACAGACCAGTGGTTGGCAGAGCCTGGTGGTGGGGGGAGGACACTGACGATAATTAGGAACAAGGACATTTTTGGAGGGATGAAGGGAGTATTCTATATTTTAACTGTGATGGTGGTTACACAACTGTATGTTTGTCAAAACTCAAGAAACTATACTCCTAAAGGGAGAAATTTTATTGTATGCAAATTATGCCTCAATATATGTTAGTTAATAGGAAATCATATTTACTTCCATGAGTTACTTCATACTTAAATTACTTAATACATAATTTAAAAACTAATAGATACCTAAAAATATGTAATCAAATTAACAGAGGCAAAGCAAGCAAAACATTCATTTATATACAGGTTTTTTTGGAGGGGTATAGTAATTCATGAATTTAGATATAGTTTCTGATAACTGTAACTTAAATATTAAATTTTACAATTAAGAGATTTAATTTTTATTTTCCTTTTAAGGAAATGAGCCTCAGCATGTAATGCATATCATGGAGTTTATGGCCTGTGAGCTTTACAAGAGAAGCGGGCTTCAGTAAATAATTATAAAATGCTTTTGAGTCATTTCCATTCCCTAAGAAATACTGCATAATCTAAATAAGAAATGCTGAATTTTAATGGACATAATATTTTAATTTGGTAGTTACACAAAACTGTATTCTGGCAGCTTATAAATTATATGAACATGTGCAAATTCAACTGACATGCATTATTCAAGAATGAATAATTGTCCAGAAAGATGAGCAGAGAAAACAGAATGAAATATAATCTCTTTCTCTCTTTCTCATTTCAAGATAGCATAGTAAATAAAGAAAAATAGGTAAAAGATTACGTTGTTATTTCCACTAACGATCCAGTAAACAGTAAAAAATTAGCTATGATAGTATTGGGGGAAAATAGTTCAAATCTTTGTTTCTGTTCAAAAGAGTCTTACATGATTTAAGTAATTCAGTTGAAGAACGGCTAAATTAAGATAAATATCCAGATTAATTTTTAACTAAGTATTTTAAAACAAAACAAAACCAAATCACGTTGATTGCATATAGGTGTTTTCTGGGAGGGGGAGGAGGTTAAGACACTTGTACTGCAATGTATTGGACACTCCCATGTGGTCTGATCTACAAAGGATCTTTTTACATAAAGAGCTTTGATAATCAAAATTCTTGATCTCCTTTTGTGAATCCCAAGATAGCAGAGTAATGCTATAGTTCTGCATCTTTTGATTGCTAAGGACTGGAGACAGTCAGAGGGGATGCACTTTATGCTGTCTTCTCTATCTTGATTCTGTAATCCTGTGTAGAATTTTGGTGGGAAGAGTCTTGTTCTGTTGGAAATCTGAATCGAAATGAGATTCCCTATTGGTGCATCGTCATGACCCTTCCTGTCTAACCATTCAACATTCCCTAGGCATCTTTAATAAGGAGTATTGCCAACTATTTCATGCCTAATTGTGTGTGCATTACAAAGGCACTGTAGCCTTTTGTCCCCTCACTTTCACTTCTTTAGTCACAAACCTGTTGAGAACCAAAGAAGTTGATAAGAAAGGTATTTAGAGTAATCAAAAATCTACTTTTATCCAAGTACTCAGCTATTCTCTCAGAAAAAATTGATAGCAAAAAACAAGATCAATTTTTATATTCTTTTCAGATTCTTTTCCACTACAGGTTATTATGAGATATTCAATATAGTTTCCTGTGCTATACAGTAGGTCCTTGTTTATCTATTTTATATATAGTAGTGTGTTTATGTTAATCCCAAACTCCTAATGTATCCCCCCACTCTGCTATCCCCTTTGGTAACCATAAGTTGTTTTCTATATCTGTGAGTCTATTTCTGTTTATAAAGAAGTTAATTTGTATCATTTTTAAATTCCACATATAAGTGATATCATATGATATTTATCTTTCTCTCTGACTGACTTACTTCACCTAGTATGATAATCTCTAGGTCCATCCATGTTCTGCACATGGCATTATTTCATTCATTTTTATGGTTGAGTAATATTCCATTGTATAGCTATATACCATATCTTCTTTACCCATTCATCTGTCGATAGACATTTAGTTGTTTCTGCGTCTTGCCTATTGTAAATAATGCTGCAGAGAACATTGGGGTGCATGTAAAAAAAATCATTTTTAAAAAATAGTGAGCAATTGTATATATTTAAGTGTCTCCAGTCCTGTTTGGCATATTTTGTATATATAGGTTTCATCCTGCCCCCAATTATAGATTCACATTTCTTCCCAATAATAAGTGATGTGTAATCCATCAGCATACAAATATCCTAGCAATTTTTGAGCAATCAACCTCATGGAGTAACCAAATAATGTTCCCTGGGAAGACAGGAATGATGTGTGCAGGTCGTTACTCTCAGTTACCCCAAGCCTAAGTCAGTAGCAGGCAAGGGAGATATTTCCATCATGTAGTGACTGGACAGTTGGCTGAAGTTGGGTTTCTTGTCCAGTGCAGCTCCTGGACATTAGAATTGTGCTTCTTATAAGATCTTTGTTCCCACCTCCTTGGCCTTGGAGTTTCTAAAAGCAGATCCACAATAAGACCATGCTTAGAGGCATTTGGCCTTTGGTTTCTACAGGGCTCTAACTTTTCCCAACTTCCCAATTTCCCCAAGAATTTTCACCCACACCCTTTTGCTCTCTCATAAATAAATACACAAATTGTTTTTCTACCTCTTCTTCTCTCATAATAGGTCTTTCAGACTCTTGGAGAGGAATGTAGTCATCTGTTAGAACAGACCCTTAACTCCATTAGCAAGTAAAAAGAAATTATTTAGCCTTCCTTAAGAATAGAGGGAACTTTGTCTTAAGAAACCCAATGTTCATGCCTGGCTCAACTCCCAACAGGGAAAAGGGGATGCTTCACTCTGTCCTGGGAAGCAGGACCCCCAAAGAAGAGATTGAATGGCTTCATCTAATGTAATGAAAAGGAAGCTTTAATTTTCATATCAAAAACACAAGTTTAAGCTTTATATATTGTTACAAATTAAAGAAGAAAATCTTAATTCACTCAATTTCCTTTTAAGTTGTTATTTCATTCTATTTTCCTTTTTTTTTGTTTCTTCTTTTCCCTTCCCATTGCACATTTACATAGAGTATGTGCTGTAAAGCAGTTCAGAAAAATTATTAAGATCCCAGGTCAAAGGAAAAAATAAAATTAAAGAAAAGCATCTACTGGTTTCCTCTTTCCTCCAAAAAGATGAAAGACTTTTAGAGTTTTTCAAAGGTTGCTATAAAATGTCCAAATACTCACCAAGGTGAGTAGGCAGTAAACTATAGCTGAAAGAATACCTGAATGGAAATATTATACTATTTTAATGATTTGGTCAAGTTTTTCAATTTTTTTTCGTTCTCAGCTTCTTTATCTGAAAATGAAATAAGTCTACTAGATCTTACAATTATAGCAATCTATGAACCTACCCCATCCCCAGCTTTTTCTTACCCTTAGGCATTATAACAGTTTAATGACGTATAAAAATCACTCCTATTTATTGACTCCAGACAAATAAAATGTTGTACTAACGAGATTCAAACCTGCTACCTCTACCCAGCCAACTACACACATGCTTGCACTTGGACAGAATTCTTTAATGTCAGATAATCCCATACCAGGTATTTCACAGTAATGATAAAACAAGGAATAACATATGTAGAGAGAGGGAAACGTACTTGCCTTCATTTATGCATAGGGTACAGTGGTCACCCCTGGCCTCCTGGTTTCTTCTTTTCTCCCTATCAAGTCTGCTCTTTTCTTATTTGTTCTTATAAAGATGTGGATGATTGTAGATATGCAAGATATTAGTATTGCAGTGGTATGTACATTTTAAAAGAGAACAAAGATGGAACTCTAACCTCGATATTTCAACTATCAGTTACGGATGAAGGAGATTGCGAGGTCATCACTCTTTGAGACCTGTGAAATCATTCAGTGATGATTCTGCTGGCAGAAAATGCAGTGTGTTGAATGAGACTCTTGGACAAAACAAGAACAGAATGGTGTCCAAAGGTGGCACAAGTCCACGGGAAATATAAGCTGAAAGAATATACTTGTATAAAACATGGAGGAAAAATCAATCTGTTGAGATGTTCATTATGGGGTTATTTGCTAAACAGCCAAAACATGAAAACAACAAATATAGCAACCACAGAAAAGTAGTTTAAATCATTAGCTATTCAGGTAAGAGAATTCAGTCCTTAAAAGTGATGGTTATAAAAACCAAAGAGTAACATGAGAAAATGTTTTTATATTTAAAAAGTAGTTTTCAAAATTTGATATATACTACCTAAAAATCCATCTCTAGAATGATACAGCAGGAATATTTGTCTGTTTCATTTTGGGCACCCCTATATCCCAGGCCTCTTAAACAGTATCTGGCACATAGTAGGTGCTCAATAAATATGTGTTGTGTGACTTTATTGATGAATCATTTAAAGTAAATATTGGAAGATAATACACAAATTAATGCAACAATGGATTTATATTGGAGTGTGGAATTATGAGTACATATTTTTCCTGATTTTCTGAACTTCTTCCTCTCTGCTCCCACCTTGCTCTCCATATATATTCTATTTATATGCAGTAATATATGTTTTTCAGTCTCCTTCTACCTCAGTACATATCAATTTATGTTTACAATCTGGGCAAAAGAGATAATTTTATGAAGAGGGAAATTAGAAATTTAACAAAAGACAGATTGCATTTTTTTTGAAAAAAAAAATCAAGACATAATATGGTATGTACTTTGTGTAGCTATATTCCTGTCTACACCCAGGGACAGTACATAGCACAGAAATGACTTCTCTCTGTTTCAGTCATGAGCTAGTTTTTCCATTGTACATTTATTCCACAGTTAATAAAACAGCAATTCTACTTGTTTTTAATGTTCTGCCAATGAACATACTGCTAAGAACAATAAGTATAAAATAAATTCTCCTAGTTTTTCAGAGAGAAATTGTCTTTTACCATGAAGTTTGGCCAAGTCAGGCAAATTAGATCTAGACAATAAACTTCAATTAGACATGTTATAGCACAGACTTATGTGTAGAATCTCTGAGCAGATTGCAGTTACAGAAATCAACAGATATATAACAATATGCATTAGGCTCTGATTTTAGTTGAGTTTTAGTAGCATGTGAAGCCTGGGACAAACTGCACTGTACTCAAACTCAAAATTGCAACCCGGTACATAGCTTGATACATATCATTGCAGATGCTTCTTTTCTGTTTCA
Source organism: Grampus griseus (assembly GCF_964374135.1). Taxonomy (NCBI): domain Eukaryota; kingdom Metazoa; phylum Chordata; class Mammalia; order Artiodactyla; family Delphinidae; genus Grampus; species Grampus griseus. The sequence goes on from NC_138998.1 coordinate 104,236,763, forward strand.
AAGTTATTTTTCCATCCATTCACTCAGTTTACTTCCTTAAGAAATGCACTTGCTAGCCATATGATCTTAGATGAGTTGCTAAACTCTTTTGGCTTCAGTTTCCTCATATGTAAAGTGCAGGTAATATTTGTCACTGTCTTATAGTTGCTGGGATTGAGTTAACATGTGCGATGTTTAAAAAGTCCTGTTATATGTTAAGACCTCAACAAGTGTTAGCTCCTTTTACTGTGCCCCAGGCACTCTGCTAGTTATTGAAGGTATGGTGATGAAAAAGGATGGGCTTAGTTCTGGTTCATGGCAGCTTGTAATCTAGTGGGTATGTTTATTGGAAGACAATTTTCTATGGACCTCTAGAGTTTCTGCATGGCTTGTCAGAAGAAGCATTGACATCCTTTAGTCCTGATTATCTTTTCAGGGATGTTTATATGGAGAACAACCTTGGAAGATATAGTGTATCCCCCTAGAGCAGAGAGCTGTTCATTTGTTATCCATCATAAAAATAAAAACAATAAAATAATGCCTCTCTTTGGGACAAAGTGTGGGCAGGCTTGCTTGCAGCCAGTTCTGAACGACTGACATTTCCTAAATTTGAGATTCCTTTTCTGCAACCCATTTCATGTGCATGTGTCACCTAGGTCTTGTCATTCCTCCTTGTAGGAATTGGGGACTCAGTGCAAATTCTGCTATTTTAGATACAGCCATGCTGTGAATAATAAATACCTTTTGTTTCTGATGCAGGACTTCTTTGCCTTCTATTAGCATCCAAGTTAACTTGTTAACTTGCAAGTTGGATAAAATCTCAGATTCTTCACAATTCCTAACAATCATTAGGTGAATTATGAGAAGTGTAAAACATATCTGTATAAACAGAAAAATGCACATATACATATATTCTCGTGTATGTAGAAAAATTGAGGATGGCTAAATGTTATAGGAACATTGTACAGTAGGATGCAGTTTGTAGTTAATTTATTGAATTGACACTAAAAACCTTAGAATTAGAAGCAAACACGAGAATCATGTGATCAAAACTACTAGCTAGGGCTTCCCTGGTGGCGCAGTGGTTGAGAGTCCGCCTGCCGATGCATGGGACACGGGTTCGTGCCCCGGTCCGGGAAGATCCCACATACTGCGGAGCAGCTGGGCCCGTGAGCCATGGCCGCTGAGCCTGCGCGTCCGGAGCCTGCGCTCCGCAACGGGAGAGGCCACAACAGTGAGAGGCCCGCATACCGCAAAACAAAAAACAAACTACTAGCTAATGCTGAAAGGTTATGCTGATCTTGCCTACTACTTTTTCTCTAGTGCATAATAGAATAACCGGCACATAGTATGTGCTCATTGGATATATTGTTTAATAAATGAATAGGTAACTTATGAATACATTTATTAATAAATGTGTTCTTTTTACTGCTTGCCAATTTCCATAATAGGCAATGGGAAATTTCTTCTGCATGGGAAATCCAGTCCATTGCTAAACGTCTTTCTTTGGAAGTTCTTCCTTACTGTATTAGTTAAGCTTCCTTACTATATTATGTTGTGATGATATAAAAATCACAAAATAGTAGTGAATGGTATTATGTAATAAAAAGTTTATTTCTCTTCTCATACCATCATTCAATATGGATTAGGAAGCTCACCTTCCTAGTGGCTTTCTCTTTCGAGTAATGTGTCAAGAATTGGGGCTCTTCTGTAACATTGTTCCATCTAGGGATATAATGAAAATGGCAGTGTTGTCTCTGGCATACTTAATTTGAACTAAAATTTGATTTCTTAAACTAAGTTCATTGATTCCAATTCCTCCCTTGGAGCAAAACAAAACAACAACAACAGCAAAAACAAAAGTTTGTTCTTTTCCACATGATATGATAGACATTCAAGTACTTATTTCCCCTTGGTCTCTACTTTTTCTAGCCTAAATTATCATAGTTTCTGTAATCATGTCTCAAATGAAATCATCCTCAGCTACCTTACCATTTTGATTATTTTCCTATGGACATCCCTTAGGTTGTCGATAACATTTAAAGCATATCACTGAGTACTGAATCCATCTGAATATATTCAGATGTTGTCAGACAAACAGATTAGAAAGAGCCTAATTTCCCATGAGTTAAACTCTAGAAAGGCCAGTGCCTCTAGTCTTTCACATTATTTCATGAAATTATGGGACACCAGGAAGGATAATATTTTTCACTATTAGTGGATGCCGGCCTACCTCATTCCACTTTACCTGGTCACCTCTCCTCCCTTTAGGGCACGAGACTTCAGGCAGGCATTGCCTCAAGGAGGAGTAGCAGCTATAGAAACTGGACAACAAAGATATCAAATTCTTGACTTCTAAGCTTTGAAAAAAGCTAGAAACTAGAAGATCAAGTTTTTCCTGACTTCAATAAGAACTCTCTGGGCTAGAAGAAACAGGGAAATGTTGTAGAAGAAGCTAGAACATTAGACACTGGTGAAGGCATAGGAGAGCAAGTTTCGGGTGCCCTGTCCACTCTCCTCCCACCCTCACCTTCAAAGTCAGTTCTAGAAAAGGGAGAAAGAGCAACAGAAGTCAGGCATAAGTACAACTGGAAAAGATAGAATACCCAGGCCCTTGCCCCCTCTCTGGCATGCTGAGAGGCGGCAGACTTCCAGGAATGTCGCCATAGCAGGGGGAATGAGTAGAGATGGCTAAGTGGGTGTCAGGACTGAGAAGTCCAGGCAGCCATGGGCTCCCCTGCATGGCATAGTGCCGCAGATGCACTGCTCCCCTGTCCCTTATCCCAACCCACTCCCAATAGCCTAATATCACTTCAGGCAGGAGTAGAAGCGGAAAATCGAAAGTGGCCACTTTAATCTGAAATCATTGAACATATCCAGAAAAAGCTGAAAAAATCCTGAAGTGAATGAATTTACTGGTATCTGACTATTATTACCTTTTCTGTCTTTAGGAGGACCAAAGGCAGAGTTACAATAGGAAATATGTTATGTCTTAACAAAATACAGGCAACACTTTTGCATTTCTAAGGACCCAACTTAAAAGTGTTTTGACAACTATAGATGGTTTGTTGTGCATGGACAAGGTACTGGATTTGGATTTAGAAGATCTAGGTTTAGGTCACCTTCTCTATGTATTTGACCCAGGAGAATTTCTCTCTTAGCAACAGTTTTATCATGAAAAAACATGTACATATTCTAACTTTCTCATAGGCAGAATGAGGATATGAAATGATGTGAATGTCTGGAACATGATTTTGTAATATATAAACTGCCATAGAGAAACACTCCAGTTTGGTGCTTCTCATGTTTAACACACATAGAAATCACCTTGAAGATCTTATCACAGTGCAGTTTCAGATTCAGCAGGTTTGGGCCGAGGTCTGAGGTTTTCTCCTTCTAACAAGCTCCCAGATGATAATGATCCTGCTGGACCATAGACTACACTTTGAGGAGCAATGCTGTAGTTAATGACTAGGTTTTGCACACTTCCTGAGCTGGAAGTAACAATTAATATTCAATATTGCATCTCACATTGCCCAAGAAGCTTTATCTCTCCCATCTGTTCATCTCAAATTCTTCATATTTGTAGCATATCTGAAGTTGATTACGTCATGACCTGATTATCAAATGCTCTGAAATTACTTTTAGATTTTTAAAAATATTTGTTATTATCCATAAAGAACATGGTGTGCTTCCAGAGAAAGTATAAACAAACAGTTCAGTCCTTGAGAATTTATGAGATTTAATCCTACAAAGTTGGCAGCAGATATGCCAATATTTCAGTTTATTCACTTTTATGAAAGAATAAAATTTATGTTTGGATACTATAAGTAAGAAAACTGGACAAGTATTAAGGCAGCAGAGGTACTGTTTTATTTTCGTTGGTTTGTGTGTGTCCCTATCTCCTCAAGATTCCAGGTTGATATATACAGGGACAGGTTATCACTCATGCTTTTGTCCCTCTGGTGAAGACCACTGCTATCTAGAGCACAGAATATCATTGTAGGCATTAGAGATGAATGTCGTCTGTTCAGCTATAAGAAAAAGTTGTAGACAAGAGACTGTGGCTTCCTATGGTAGAATGGATAAAATTATTCAGAACTGCCAAAATTACATGTCAACTTTCTTCAATACCCCTTTGAGACAGATTGCCTGGGTGATTACTTAACCACTTGATTTCCTAATCTATTGTGAGGATTAATGAATTATTATATGTAAAGTGCTTAAGACATGCCAGACACATAGCAGGCACTACATAAAGGTTAACTATGATTATTACTGGTATTATTATTAGTATTATTGCTAATATTACTGTTACTTAATTTCCTTATCTTGGTTTCTGCTATAATTGGATAATTTCAGGAAGTCTATCCCTAACTATACTGCCAGGATGGAGTTGATTTTGCAGTCTCTCTGGACACTAACATATGAAGGATAAGCTACTATAATTTATAGTTACTGGAGATGATATATATCTCCTGAAATCTCAGTTGTACTACAGTTTTACTATACTAAAGAGACTGCTTATGTTAAAATCCTTAGAAAGTGAAAAAAAAAAGTATTTTCAAAAGTATTACTCATCATACCCAACATTTTGACACTATTCTAAAGAAAATATGAAAATTAAGCTAAAAATAATGAAAGATATATTTTCTAATAGCCACATAAAAAGTCCTTAGCATTTGTGTTCTTCCTATATGGTGTTTAAAGAGACCAAAGCAAGACCATTTATATATCGACCATCCACAACATTCTCTGATCACAGCAACAGTCATTCAATTCAAATTAACCTAAGCAGGGTTACACTGTACCCACTTTTCGTGCTGTGCGAACCACCAAAGAAATATCTAACTCTTCCTCTTCCCTCATGGAATTTGTCTTTTGAATCTTTTCATGAGGGAGGCAGTTATGATCATTGAAATGATCAGAGCAAAATAAAGAACAACAATAATAATTGCATATAATCCAGTCACCAAATATAAGGTGCAGGCAACACAAATTTTAATAGTATAAAGGAATTTTCAAATGTTAAGATATGCTTCCTAAAATAAGTGCTGCTTATAGTTTGCCTTGGAAGTAGGAGGGATTTTGAATATATTCCAGGCATCCGTAGCCACAGGGACAATAATGTGAAGACAACCTCTCCAGTGACCTATCTATACAATAAGAAAGAAGTGGGCAGCTGGGATGCAACTAAATTACTTTTAGGACTTGAAGATGTATGCATATCTTTGGACACATGGAACAAACACAATGCATGACAATCTGGCAAAAAACAAGCAACAAAACAGAGGAGTAATTTTTTTGTTTCATAAAAGCTATTGGCCTTCAATGTGGTCCAAAAAGTTTTCCTTAAATACAAAGACTCTTTTGTGCTTATTAAGAAAAAATTACCTATAAAAATCATGATTCGCCCTCAGTCTTCCAGGTTTACACCTCTTGTCCAAGGGAGAGTGCAGCCTACAGTGTCCCTTTGTGCCCAGTGTTTGTGGGAAGTGGTGGGACACAGCGTTTCCTCTCTGCCGTCTCTCTTCTGAATGATAGCAACATGGAACTTTGGCTTCATTTACCCTAAAATACTTAAATAAAATTAGAAAACTAATGTATTAAAAATGAGAAACAAATTCAAACCAGATTATGCTGGCTGCTGGGATTTATTAGTCCATTTGGTCTTTGTCTGTGGGTTATTAGCCCGGTGGGTTAGAACACAGTGCTAATGATGCCAAGATCAAGGCTTTAGTCCCTCCTGGCCTATTTAGCTTTGTTCCATTCCAAGGACGGAGCTGCACCCATACCAGGCCAGACGTCATGTGAATATATTCCACTTGTCAGAGGCTGACAGAGAGAATGTAGTTAGATTAGCCCAGATCAGCCATTACTACCAGGAAAGCTAGCAAAGCAACAAACAACCAACTCAAAGTACACATTGAACTAATGGTTTGTCATTATCTTCCACGAGAACAAATGATCCTATTTCTCGGTGAAGTACATACTCTGTGCTGATTTGTTGATGCAGGCTAAAAGTGTCTTGGTATCTCTTCATCTCATCTCACTGTTTCCCAACTTGGATTCCTTTATTATTAAATCTTTATAAAATATATAAATAAAGAGTACTATAAAATCTTATAATTCCAGCCAAAATTACTAGAGGAGAAAAAATTCAACAGACTCTACAGAAAGAGCATGCTGACTGTTTCGGGAATATATTCTAATAGTAAACAGAGGTACTAAGAGAGAGAGTTGTGATGAACCTCCAATGAGTGAGAAATTGGTGAAGCAGGTGATGTTATTTGCTGTATGTCTCTGCTGGGTCCACTGGAGATACTTAAAGTCTCACTTTTTATTAAACAAATCAAACTAGGAGGATTAAGACTAGCCTCCTTATTAAATTGTAAATAGAGGAAACTTCATCCTTGGAGTCTTTACATGAGATCTTCAGCTTGTAATGAGCACCATGTGCTCTGACCTAAACACATCATAAGAGAAGTAAATAAGACAGAGAAGTGGCGCGTTACTAGATGTTGAAAATCATCAGGAAAAAAAATAGCGTCTTGAATCAGAGTACAAATAATATCTCTGTAAAAAAACCCTGCCTAAGAAATTCTTGCATGAATGTTTTTAAAACATTCTGCAGGGAGAACATGCTGACTCTTATAAGCTTACCCATTAAATCTCACCAGGCTGAAGAGAATAGAATAATGCAAAACACAACAGGCATGCGCCACGCACAGCTCTCACGTGTCGTGTGCCCTAGACTGTCCTTGAATTCACAGGACTGGATGTTTGGCTTGTGTGTTTTTAGAACAGAGCTCTTAAAAAGACCCCCAAATTATGTTTTTTTTAAAGTATTTAGTTATTTTATGATAGGTCTTGTTCCATATACAGTATGAAGTTTGTCTGTTTCACAACTTGCTGAGGGAGGTTTGTGATAGGGAAATAAACGAACATTTTGAAGTTCAGCATGGGTCAGGTTCTCCCCTATGAGCTTTACGTGTATTATTTATTAATCCTCACAGAAACCTTATAAATATAACTATCTCCACTTAGACATGAGAACACTGAAGTTCAGAGTTTTGTCTGGAGCTAAGGTTTGTGCTCTTTTCATTCTTCATGTGAATATCTGAAGGACCCATTTTTTTTTTTTTTTTTTTTCGGTACGCGGGCCTCTCACTGTTGTGGCCTCTCCCATTGCGGAGCACAGGCTCCGGACACGCAGGCTCAGCGGCCATGGCTCACGGGCCCAGCCGCTCCACGGCATGTGGGATCTTCCCGGACCGGGGCATGAACCCGTGTCCCCTGCATCGGCAGGTGGACTGTCAACCACTGCGCCACCAGGGAAGCCCTGAAGGACACTTTTGACTCTGATTTTACTAGTCACCCCACAGCACAGCCAGCCCCTGCCCTCTTGGTAAAGAGCTCAACCACCTGGTAACTTCCCTAATCACTGTCCTCTACACGGCTTGCTGTCCTGTCCACCTGCCTACTCTGGCCACTCTACCTTATTCCATTCAAAGTCTCTGTTTCCTGAAACTAAGGCCACATTTCTGGTAATATCAAAAGCTATTCAATTTTTTTCTCCAGTTTTATTGAAATATAATTGACATAAAACTGTATAAGTTTTGAGAAAAAGGAACCCTCCTACACTGTTGGTGGGAATGTAAATTAGTGCAGCCACTGTGGAGAACATTATGGATGTTCCCTAAAAAAGTAAAAATAGATTCTGCAATCCCATTCCTGGGCATATATCCAGAGAAAATGCTAATCTGAAAGGATACATGCACACCAATATTCATAGCAGCATTATTTGCAATAGCCAAGATGTGGTAGCAACCTAAGTGTCTATCGACAGACGAATAGATAAAAAATGATGTGGTATATATACACAATGGAATATTATGCAGCCGTAAAAAAGAATGAAATAATGCCATTTGCAGCCACATGGATAGACCTAGAGATAATCATATTAAGTGAAGTCAGACAAATGTCTGAGAAAGACAAATATCATATGATATCACTCATATGTGAAAAATAGACTCAAAGACATAGGAAACAACCTTATGTTTACCAAAGGGGAGGGGGCAGGAATAAATTAGGAGTTTGGGATTAAAATATACACACTACTATATATAAAATTAGATAACCAACAAAAAGGACCTACTGTATAGCACAGGGAACCATACTCAATGTTTTGTAATGAATGTAAAAAAAGAATATATATATATATATATATATATAATATATAAAACTGAATCACTTTACTGTACACCTGAAACTAGCACAACATTGTAAATTAACTATACTTCAATTTAAAAAATGATTAAAAAACTGTATAAGTTTAAAGTGTACAATGTAATGATATGACTTACGTACAGCATGAAAGGATTACCACGGTAGGTTTAGTGAACATCCATGATCTCATATAGGTACGGCATTAAAGAAATTGGAAAAAAATGCTTTCCTTGTGATAAGACCTCTTAGGATTTACTATCTTAACAACTTTCATAGATATTGTACAACAGTGTCAATCATCTTTAGAATGTTGTACATTACATTGCTAGTACTTAATTATCTTATAACTTGGAGTTTGTACCTTTTGACCACCTTCATCTAATCCCACCTACCACAACCCCTGCCTCTGTTAACCACAAATCTGATGCTATTCAATTTTTAATAGATTATGAAAGGAACCGAATAGAAGAGAAAAAATTAAACATAGAAGTACTTTTGAGAAAAGAACTTCTCAATTCTACCCAAAGAGAAAATTTTGAAGCTACTTCTGTGATCCCTAGCATCAGTTTTTCCACTGAACTTGAGAATTTTCAGGAGCTCCCTATCCACTTCTTTCCAAACTAGTTCTTAAAGCCAGAAACTTAGGCTCAGCAGGAAATTTTAATTAAATTGACCCACTAGACAAATAATTGATCTAAGAAATTTTTATGAGGCTTATCAATTCCTTGGTGAAACTATCTTTTTAACTCTTTCACACAAACACATGAAGTTAAATATATATGTACACCATTTCATTAGACTTAGTGCTCAGTAATTATTATATAATATATGGTATAATAATACTTTTTTAAAAAATACAAGTGTTTTGGAATCAGACCTGGGGTCAAATCCTGGCTCAGCCACTCACCAGCTAGGTGAGCTTTAAAATATTTAATTTCTCTGACCCTTAGCTTTTTCATATTTAAAATGGTAATACCAACTACTTCATGGGATTATTGTGAAAATTAAATGAGTGAGAGAAAAGGAATCAGTGCAAATGCCTGGTCCATTGCAGATGCTCATAAAATGTGAGTTCCCTTTATCATCCTCTTGCCCATGAAAACAGAAAAATCATAAACACCGGATCCATTTTACCCTCCTTCATTATTCTTCATCCTCTCATAAGACACACGTTTGAAATCACCTAACAAGTCTATAACCTACATTTTGGGCGGTGAAACATCTACCTTTAAACAAAGCCTATCCCTACAACTGTGACCATGTTGAACCCAAAAGGAAATTATCCTTTAATAAAGCATAAAATCATTACTTCATTGAATAAGTATGATATAGTAATGAGTATGAATAAAACATATATACTTTATCCCTTCATGAATGAAGAGACAGAAATAAAAGGTTAAGAAAAAGCCTATATTTCAAGATAGGATAAATACTAGGAAGGGGGTGTGGGCAGGATGTTTTTGAGAGAGTAGTGGGGGCAGAATTGGGGTGTACTTTAAATTTGAAAGTGTCTTTGAGGAAACATGTTTAAGCTGAGCCCTAAGACAGTAAACAGACCAAGTAGGGGGAAGAATTTTCCAAGTAAATAGTGCATGCAAAGACTGAGGAAGAGGGTTCATTGGACTGAAGCAAGTGGATGCATGACATGTGCTGGAACAAATTTGCAGAGTGGACAGGAGAAAATGGATAGGAGGCTGTGGAGGTAAGCTGGCAGAGGCAGAGAGAGAAGAGAAACAGAGAGAAAGAGAAAGAGAGGGGAAGAGAAAATTTATGATAAAGAAGCATTGTCTTCACCAGTGTGATAAAACTTAGTAGAACTAGCCCAGAGTTAAGAGTAAGATGGGAGATATGAATCTATTATTCCTTGAGTCTAAATCCCCACATGACTCTCTTACATTATGCATATATCTTGCCAATTTGAGTATGATTTTAGCATTTGAAGATTAGTGTATTTTAAAAAAAGATATGGCTCCGAAACATGGACCAATTTTTCACCTGGTTGTCAACCCAAGAAAAGGCAGTCTTTTCAATGCTGGAGGTTAAATTGTCTGTGTCGCACTTACTGAGACACAGTATATGTGATCCAGTTCATTGTGGGGCTTTGAAGAAATTGTCAATAATAATTTGGACCATGCATGGTTTCATTTGCTTTATTTATTAACTTTAGGACCTCATATAAGATATATCTCCAATCTGTAAGTCTTGGACTCTGGGCTGGATGCTAATTTTTGTAAGTTACTTGCATATAGAAGTGATGTGAAGATGGATGAGATCTCTTAGGATGAGAGGATGGAGTAAGATGAGAAAAAGGCCCAGGAAAAGACTAAGGAGCTCTATATTTAGAGTTTAAGTAGAGGGGGATTTGATAAAGGAAACTGAGAAAGCGTAGCCAAAGTGTAAGGAGACAGATTAGCAAAGAGGGACGTCATGATAGGATGTCAAGAGAAGAGGTAATTTGAAGGAGGGATTAATCCACAGTGTCAGAATTTACAAAGCATCAGTTAGGATGAAGTTAAAGACAGACTTTGAACTTGTTAACATGACCATTACTGGTGACCTTAATACATTTTGGTGGGGTGATGAGGCAGAAATCTGATTGCATACGGGTGGAAGAGTGAGTAGAAAAGTAGAAAGCGGAGAAAGTGGTTTTGCAGGATTTGAGAATGGTGGAGAAGACAGGAGACAGTAGTCACAAGAGGATGGGGGTAAGCATGCCAGAGGAACACAATAAAGTTGCTGGGCATTGAGGAGGGCCCACTGAAGGCAGGTGATCCTAAATGACAACTGCTAAAAGTGGTTTTACTGCTTTGCATGTGAGTTTTCACCTTCTGTTTTTCCGTCTATTCCATTAGTATTATTAGAACCACTCTTAGATCCAGGCAGCCAGAGTCCCTCCCTGGCCCCTGTGCTTCAGAGAACCTCTCACTGGTTCTCCTCCTATTGTGCCTCTCCTCCAAGGAATCTGTAGGGCAAAGGGGGACATGCTCACCCAAGTTCTCCCTTCTAGCACCCCTTCCTCCACTAAATTGTTGATTCGTTTCCTATTGCTGCTACAACTCACCACAAACTCAATGACTTAAAGCGATGCAAATTTATTATCTTACAGTTTTGGAGGTCTGAAGTCCAAAATGGTTTTGTTGGCCGGGCTGCATTCCTTCTGGAGGTTCTAGGTGAGCCCACTCCGTGCGTTTTCTAGCTTCTAGAGGCTGCCTGTACTTCTTGGCTTGTGGTTCCTTTCCATCTTCCAAGTCAGTGATGGCTGGAGAGTCGTTTTCACTTCACATCAATATGACACTGACTCTTCTGCTTCCTGTCTCCCCTCTTAAAAGGACCCTTGCGATTACATACACTGGGCTTACCCAGATAATCGGGGATAATTTTTCTATCTTAAAATCTACTCATTAGTAGCCTTAATTCCATCTGCAATGTTAACTCTCTTTTGCTATACGATAAACATATTCATAGGCATTATTCTGCCTACAACAACCATGTGTATGTACTCAAGACTTGGGAATTTTCTGAGCAGATGAACCAAGTCCACTTGCTCAGAGCGGTAATTCCTAGAGCAGGCTGCGTTATCAGCTGGCCAGAGTGCTGGCCAAGAATCAGCTGTTTGGTGGCCTGGGAAGAGAGTTTGGATACACATGCTGAGATGTCCAACACAGGCACTGCAGGTTCCATGTGTTCTCTTACACTAAGACCCTAAATTAAAGACAAGCATGGTTGTCATCTCTCAAAAACAAAAAGCTACCCCCCTCTTTGCCCTATCTTACCCCAAGAAATATTGGGAAAACCTACTTCAAGTTACCCCTCCAAATAAAACTGGCCTGGGGGGCTTCCCTGGTGGCGCAGTGGTTGAGAGTCCATCTGCCGATTCAGGGGACACAGGTTCATGCCCCGGTCCGGGAAGATCCCACATGCCGCAGAGCGGCTGGGCCCGTGAGCCATGGTCGCTGAGCCTGCGCGTCTGGAGCCTGTGCTCCACAATGGGAGAGGCCACAACAGTGAGAGGCCCGCGTACTGCAAAAACAAACAAAAACAAAAACAAAAAAACAAAAAAACCTGGCCTGGGGAGTTCACCCCACTAAATTCCAGATGGAAAATTTGGAAATATTCTGGGAAAGTTGGTAGGTGAGCCCAAAAATATAATGACTGTAAACTTCTGACTCAGAAGAGTTGGGAACATTTAAGGTCATCTAAGTATTCTATTAAAACTACGGTGGCTGGGATAGAAAAGAGTAGGAGGATAAACACTGGATGGGTAGGCTTGAGTTCCACATCACTCAACCAGAAGATCAGTGGTGGAGACTGAGAGAAGAAAAAGAAAGTAAATGAGTAATTTTTGAGGAACTTGAGCTCAGAAGTGCAAATTATCAAGTTCCATCCCATCACTGAGTTATTCCAAGTAATTGTGACACCCACCTCTGCATGACAGATATGAAAATGAGTACGCCAGTGGTTAGATCAAATTCTCTGGTGTGGGTGACTCACTATTGTCAAATATAATTGGCCCACATTTCCCCTCACTCCTTTTCCACAACTCAAGGTTCGCCAAAGGATAATCTCATCTAAAACCTCTTCTTATATGCATAGATGGATATGCACGAATAGGTACACGTATGCACACCCACATGTAATGTATGCATGCATGTAGATTTACATATGTGTTTGTTTATAAATATTACTGTGGGTGATAAAGAACTGAACTAAGAGTCCAGAGACCTGGACACTTTGGTTTTAGTTCTGCCTTCATTTCCCTAGGAGATTTTAATCTGACCACTTGTTTGCTTACCTTTGAAAGAAGATGTTTTAGACTAGGTGATCTTTGTGATTCTTTTCTATTCTAAAACCCTAAATATCTACCGGGGGGGAAGTAAGGCACATCTGTTCTCCTATCAGAACTCCAAATTAGCTCTCCTTAACAGGAATGATCCTACTTTTTATTAATGAGCAGACAAAGACTCCACCCTTTGACGGGTTATTTTCTCCTTCTGTTCTGTCTATGCTTCTTCTAGATTCTAATTCTGTCTAGGCAGAATTTATCTTCATTTTCTCATTTTCTTCCATCGCTGCAATGTGGAAATGAAGGGAGGTATCAAAACAAAGATATTGCATTATAGAAAGATTTTGCCAAATACCTCCAGACTTTTGAGTCCATGACTTACTAGGATCTGAGAACTACATCTTTGTCATACAGTAAATATTTGCAGCATACTAGATAGAGGCTCTACGGGTCACAGGGAAGATACAGAAATTGGGGTATGAACACGTTGGATCTAGTTCTGCCTTTATTTTCTAAGTCAACAAATATAGCCTGAACACCTTTTAAATGTTAGATGTACAAGATATAAATGGTCTCAGCAATTGTCTAGTGGAGGAGACATATTGAGCACATAATTGTACAAAAAAAATCAGTTACAGATATATTAAATTATCTGAAGATGAAGTTAGTGGTGTTAAGCGACCACACTTCTTCCTAGAAAGGGAGGTCTCAATTCAAATGGCTGAATGGACAGTTGGAGGAGATGGTGACATAGGTAGGGGCCAAAATTTGAATGTTAAGGAGTTGGGACTGTGGACTGTGGAGAGCTGCTGGGAAATTGTTTTTAAAAGAGGGTCAAGCATCATTACTTTGTTGGATTTGCAGGGGCTGGGCTGGAAAAGAATAGGAGGACAAATCGTGAAAAATGGATCAGAAGAGGGTTGAACTTGGGGCCTGGAAATCAGGTAGGTGCCTCTTGCGGGATTCTGGGTGAGAGATGCTGAGTGAACTAAGGATCATAGCAGCAGAGATAAGGAGATGAGTGGAGTCACTAGAAAGGTAAAAGTGTGGATGAAATGGACTCCAAGACCAAATGTGGGGACTGTGATGTTAGATGATTCCCAGATTTCCAGCTCAGCAACTAGGGTGGGAGTTTCAATACCTGAAATGGGGATTAAAAGAGGAGGATCGGGTTGGGGCTATGGGGAAATATTAGTGCTACTACGACTGAGGTTCCTAATGAATATCTATGTGGAACCATCCAGACAGAAACAGAATAGACGAATCTGGAACACAGAAGATGAGTATGACCAGTGGTTGTCAACTTGTGAAAAGGCAGTAAAAATCATTTTAAATAAACTTGTTTGTCTCTTACTGATTGGAATACTCCTCCATTACAAAGAGTACAAAGTCTAAACTGTGAAAGCTCTTAATAAATATTTTTTTAAATTTTCAGTGGATGAAAGAATGAGTGAGTGAATAGGAGCTGCTGTGAGTAGCCAAGAGTTCCTATCCAATTACTATGGTTTGTATATTTGAGTGTATGAGTGAGGGCATGTGTGAGCGTATATGCATTTATATATTTGTGTGTCTGTGTGGTTATACATAGCCACATACACATTCATATAAAGTTTAACAATACAAACAATATATTAGTACTGTACATCTGCGTTAGTCTGCTAGGGCCGCCATAACAAAATACGACAGGCTGGGTGGATTAAACACAGAAATTATTTTGTCACAGTTTTGGAGGCTAAAAATCCGAGATCAAAGTACCCTCAGAGTTAATTTCTGGTGAGGCCTCTCTTCCTGGCTTGTAGACTGAGGCTTCTCACTGGGTGTCACAAGGCTTTTCCTCTGTGCCAAAGCAGACAGATCTGTGGCATCTCTTCCTCAAAGACACCAGTCCTAGATTAGGGCCCCATCTTTATGACCTCATTTAACCTTAATTATCTTCTGGTAGGTTTTGTCTCCAAATACAGTCTCAATGGGGGTTTGGCTTCAACACGTGAATTTTAGGGGGAACGCAAGCCTGTCCATTAACAACATCAGAACGTTTAACATCTAGATTAACTTCTCCTCAAAGGATAGTCTCTGTGAAAACAAAAGAGATTGTTCTGTGTCATATATAGGGGGAGAGATACACTTGGTCAGAGAGTTTGCTTATTTATAAAATAAGTATAAATCTTTTCTGCTTTACCTCATTATATTGAAATACAATTATATTCCTAGGAACGAACTTTTCATTTCCGAGAGGATTGTAAACCACGTGCAAATAAACCTTTAAATAATAGCTGGATGGGTTTAATCGACTGTCACTGTTGCTCTATGGAAACCGGGCTGAAAAAGCCAGAAGAGGTTGACGTCCCGCAAGGGGGTCATACCATGAAGGTGTTAACTTAAAGCGGGGATTGCTTACGGAAAACCGCGTCGCATTCTTGGCACGTGAGCGCTTGCAATGAAGTTAACTTTCACTTACGGTTATATTAAATGTAGGAACCAATTCCAGCTCATTTTGCGCCTGCTCTGTTTTACCTCCTAGTGCACTTGGCCTTCCTGTAGCCTTGGCCTCTAGTTTGGTGTTCCTTGTAAAAGCTCCTTGGGGCTGGGAAGCCCTCGCCCCAGCGCCCAGGTGACAGGAGATGGGGTGGGAACCCGCGGAGCTTTCAGGGCGTGGAACCTCTCTCATACCATTCCTTCCCTCCCACCACCACCCCACTGCCGGGAGGCGGAGAGAGCTTGCAACTTCTCTCCAATCCGCGGCCGGCCCTCCCCGGGGTCCCCCTGCTGGGCGACCGGCCCGCCACCGACCGAGTTGGAGGAACTTCGCGGAGCTCCGCGTCAGAGCCGGGAGAGGCGAGATGCTCCCCCTCCTCCCCTGCCGTCCCCCTCACTCTGCCCCCGCCTCCCGGTCCTCGCCCAGCCGGGAGCGCCGGTGATAGGACGAGCCCCGGGCGTGCATCGTGTATATGCAAACCAGAGCCCGGTTCCCCAGGTCTGTCCGACCCCGGCCGGGGCTGCGGCTGCGGCTGGCGCTGCCGTGGGCGCCGCTGCGCTCGCCCTCGCCCTCGCCCCGCACTGCCATGCTCCCGCCGCGCGGCGGGCCAATGCGTCCCCGAGTCGCTATATAAGCGCAGGCCAGGGGACACCCGGAGGGGCTGAAGATGAGGGTGCCCGCGCATGGGCCACCGCCGATTGCCAACCCCTCCCCAGCCCGCGCCCCGCGCGGAGCCCACGGCCGCCGAGGACCCGCCTTCGCCACAGTAGCAGCTGGGGCTGCGACAGAGGCGGCAGCTGCGGCGGCGCCTGTCGCACGAGCGCGTAGAGCAGCGGCCGCAGCTCCGGGGCCGCCGCTGCCCCGGCTGCCATGAGTTGTGCGGAGGTGATGTATCACCCCCAGCCGTATGGAGCGCCCCAGTATCTGCCCAACCCCGTGGCAGCTGCAACCTGCCCCACAGCCTATTACCACCCGGCGCCCCAACATGGCCAGCAGGTGAGTCACCGACCGGGCAGCCTGCCGGGGGCGGGGGCGAGGGGCAGCGAGAGTATCGGTCTGGGGCTCCCAAGACGTCCCTCTGGGACGGGTGGCGCGGAGGATGCTCTGAGACTTGCGGGAGCGCCCTTGAACAGAAAGCCATCAGAAGAGAAAAGACGAGGCTTCGGGAAGGACGAGCTGCCAGGTGGACGGGTGGGGATTCCAAGCGAGGCATTACCTGGCTGGGGGCTTCAGTGAGCTCTTGTCACCGGCTGAGAAGCTATTCCTCATAGCCACCCTAGCTCTTAGGGCTCAGTTCTCTGAAGCTCACCAAGGGCATCTGTCTTAGGAGTATGTGAGTAAACTTCCTTTAAACCAAATATTTTGTTTCCTTTGAAACGGTGGAGTGTTTCAGGATTTTCTTGATTAGGAGGATGAAATGTGTCACTGACATAGGGGAGGCTACCTGGACAGTGAGCCCATGGAATGACTTTTCTGGAACTTTTATGGTGGAACATGGGTCTCGTGTAATACCTGTCCAATGTTACTAGAAGTTCTCTGCAAAGTCTGTCATCTTCCATACTTAGGTGACAGAGATTATTCCCCAAATGCCTCATTCATTTTTAATTCCATCAAAGCACAGAGATGTTATGGTTCAGTCTGTTGGACAGAAGAACCCTCTCCTTTCCCAGCTAAGAGGTAACCTTGGGTCACTGGATGCTGGGTCTCCGCCATGCCAAGAGTGACTGAATGCTGTTGGATAAAAAGGATTCAGGAACTAGGGAGATGATAAAGTTCCTTTAGAAGGGAGAGTGGGGTTCTGGGGAATTAAGCACTAGGTACCCCTGGACGTTCCTCCCTGTTCGCCCGCAGTGTGTCAAGGCTTAGTTAGCGCTACCTAAAACACATATGTGAGCATGTGGCCAGGGGCTGTACCAAAATAGGGTCCTGAGACTCTGGGAATTAGGGTGGGTTGATTTAGTGAGACTTAAAAAATATACATACTCTGAGGTAGGGACACCTATCAGGGATCTAGATATGGTTCCGAAACTAACATCCACAGAATTTATTGATTGACATTTTTTTTTTTAGTTTCTTAAAAAACATATATTTTATTGTGGTCTTCAGGGTTTGGCTCTTTAATTAATCTGGCCATTTAATTTATTTCCTCTACCCCTGTCTCTTTACTAGATTTATTGTGCTACTCTTTGGAAAGAAATTATAACTTCTGTTTAGAATTTAGGGACTGAAATTCAGCTGATTCCGGAAGAGTACGTACTCTAGATTTATCTGCTGAACAGTATGAGCTTAACCAGGACAACTAGGGCAAAAGAGGAAGGAGTCCCACTTTCTAGCTATCTTTTTTTTTTTTTTTTTCTTCATCATCTTCAGCATTTCAAAGCAAGATTACTTTTAGAGAGGGGGATGGGAAAACATTTTGTAATTTGTGAACAAGGGTGACAGGTTAAAACATTTTATTTTGGTTATGCTCTTTTTCTTTGGTTTTAATATAAAAGATATAAGTAATGGAGGAAACCATTTAAGTCCAAGTCAGGCAAGTGATGCAAAGAGACGCTGGATATCAATTTTCTGTGTTTTATGAACACTGTGTCCCAGATGAACCACCCTTTTCTTCTTTACTTTCTTCCATCTCAGAGACTGTAGAGGCCTTAAATTATCAATTGGAATGTGGACGAGCAACAGCCTCAAACTTTACTAAACATTCAGAAAGGTATTTTTCCCCTTCAAAAATAAATTTAGCAGAATAGTTGTGAATAAGGTTTTATTTTCTAGAGTTGTGAAAATAGTTCCATTCAAATACGAATCGCTAGTGGGGGTTAGGATTGGAATAGTTTTTTGAGCTAGAAAATAAAATTCGGTATCAGAAACATTATAAATAACTAATCATGAAATTTAGCTTTCAATGAAAAATAACTCCAATACCTTATCTAACTTTTGCAGTTGCCCCGAAACTCAGTTGCCAAATCACATTCCTTTGCTAAGACCGTCAACAAACCAAAAAATGAGCTTTTCTTTTTCACCTGAATTGTCCACCTCGATGAGTGGCATCTATTTGTAAATAGTGATCAATTTCTGCTATCCTTTGAGCTTCTGTAGATATTGTTTAAGTAGATGTTAGGCTGAGTTGAACTGAAGAATTTAGTTGAGAAGTGTGCTGGAAATTTTCATGTTGCTTTTACTACACTGGCTTGTTGGAGATTGCTTTTTTGTCAGGTAAAGCAACTATTTGACTATGTAACTGGCTATAGCAAAATAAAAAGACAGGAGTGTAACTACTGTACTTTTACTGTCAGGGGTTTATTTTGATGCCCTATATTTTCTGTTGGAAAACAGAGTAAATCAGGAAATTCTTATCAGGCTGACAGCATTTTTAGACTATGTGGTGCGTGGGTGAAGTGGGACTAATATTGACTTGGCCCCAACGTAGTCATCTGAGAATACATATTTTGGTTGTTTTCACATTCCATAAGGTTTTATCATTATTATCCATGAAGATTGTTTTCTCCGTACGTGGGAAGTGACCCCTAATAGCATCTTGCCTGGGAGACAAAAACAAGGGCTACGAGTCCTACTGTACTTGAAAAATTGACTTGTTGAGGACAGGAAGCAGAAAAAGTGATAGAGTTACAAAGTTTAATGGTCATTTAGAAAATGTTAGAAAAGAGAGCATTAAAGTTTTGTATCACTTCTGTATTTTCAATTATTGTAGTGTATCTTTGAACTGATTTTTTCCTCAAGTCCATATAGCTCTATAGTCCTTGTAAATTATTATCTCATAGTGGTTTATTATGATAGATTTTAAACATAGGTATATTTTCCTCTTAATGCATGATTAGACACCAGAAGTTCTTTTTTAAATAGTAGAACTTAATGCTCCAGGCACATGTATTCGCAGCTTTCCACCTAAAAGTACAATGTGATTTTGTGTAATTACAAGTGTAAAAGGCACTTGGAATTTTGTTTCATTTTTTAATTGAACATATTATAAATCATAGGTGGGTAATAGGTTAGTACCTTAAAAACAGTGAACTGTGTATACATCAGGCTGCATTGCAGTGTGTTACTTAAGCATACAGTAGGCTAAGTGAATAAAAGTAAAATGTAAATATACCTAAAGAGTCAGTTTTAGTCCCTGACGTTAATTCCTAGAATTGCGTGCATAAATCTAACAGTGTGCTTTATAGAGCCAGGATTTGCTAAGGGATCTAAGGTCTCTGGTCCCTGTGCCCACCATCTCTTCATTGCTTGAATGCATCAGTCCCTACCAACTCCTCAGGAGAACTCTCGACTTAGTCTCTCAGCACGTGCTCCAAAGGCATGATGACACTGCAGAACGTGTACAGAAAGGAATGCGTTTGTATCCCGACAGTGACAGTAGGAAAAAATGAAAAAAAATTCAAAATACGTGTCAGGAAAAATTGAGGGAAACAATCATAAATTCCCTTCATACCCCGTAGATTCCTCATCTTAAATGCAGACAATCTGTCATCTAAAATCTCCCTCCCCCCATATTTTCATAATGTTAACATTAGGGAGATACTTAAAGCAAAGCTTTCAGAACTGGGTGAGTTCTTAGGTGAGGTGGTGAAAGCAGAGGAGAACAATCGCCCATTCTCTAATTGTGCATAGGAGTTTTTAACAATCACACTTTGGGCTTCATATAAGTTAGAGCATATTGACGCTGCTCTCTTCAAGGGTGACAGCTGGGTGAATACGCATGCATGCTTTCACTTAAGAGAATTAAAAGTCTTGGGAGGCAGAACTTCAGTTCTAACTTTGTAAGGAGTTTTTCGAACTCTTTCTCTGGACTCTGCCACCTTGGTTAGGTCATAAAATCTGAGATTCTGTTTGTTAGGAAAAAACCCTGGGAAAACATACTTCAACCCCTCCTTTTACAGACGGGGAAATGCATGTTTATAGGGCTGAAATGCCTGGCTAAAGATTTCAAAGCTAATTGGTGACAAAAGTAGGACCACTGGATCCCCTGCTCCCCAGCAGAGCATCTTTCCACCATACCATGCCGTCTCCCAAGATTTTTTTTTTTTTTTTGCTATTGCACAATAGGCTTATTTCTGTCTTTAGTGCTCCAAATCAACTTTTTGATAAAGAAGATTAATATGCAGTAGATTCTTTGGCCTTGGAGCTTGAAATTCTTTCCAAGTCCTTGGTAGTGTACGTTTTTAGTTTAGGCATTCCAAAGTTGTTTTGCAAGCATTTGTATTATGCTAATGACTTTTGCTATCCGTGTTGCATCCTTTGCTGATGAAGCAGAATATCCACTTAGCAAA
The DNA here is from genome assembly GCF_964374135.1 of Grampus griseus. NCBI lineage: Eukaryota > Metazoa > Chordata > Mammalia > Artiodactyla > Delphinidae > Grampus > Grampus griseus. The sequence goes on from NC_138998.1 coordinate 104,257,518, forward strand.
TGAACATGTATTTATTTGAAAATAATATGCAGGAAGTGGTATTAACAGTCAGCTTTAAGTGCCTCATATATCATTGCTGTTCCAACATAAGTTTAGATTTATTAAGAGGAAAACATACAATTACATTCTAAATAGTTTCAATACACAGTCCACTTATTTAAGTTGGAGGATATAATTTTCTTGCAACTGTAAGCAAGGACTTAAGTAGATTTATAAGAATTCATACAGGACTTCTTTGAGAGAGAACAGCCCCTCTGATTCCAAACTACACAAAGTAACTTGACTGTAGAGACTTAGAAGCTTCAAGTGCCCCAGAGCTTTATGCTCCCAATAACTTTCCAGCCAGAAAATTCAAAGCTAGAAGGAAAATTAAACTTTGAAATAACTAAACTGAACTGTTGTCTCTGGCAGTCAACCAGAATGGAGATTACAATACGGATAGTAAGGGCAGGCTTGAAATCCATAAAATCATGTGCAGTGAGGCTACATTCACCAGAAAAACCAAATGCCGGGACAAGGAAGCATTCTGTGGAAATTTAAGTGAAGGATATTTTCATTCAATGCAAGGAAGTCCTACTTCACTTAGCGCTTGGTAAAGTCTCACATCTCAGAGTTGGAGATGATGGGGACATGACTCATAACAGTGGAAATGAGGGGGATCAGTGGGTAGAACGATCCTGCACGGTGCTTCCTTGGACAACTACAGAAGAGATGCTGTGTTGACCCGGTTGTGCAGTATGTACATTTCTGTCTTGTGTTTTGCTGTGCAAAGGGGATTGTCAATAAGACTAAAAATATTATGCGCAAGATGCCTAACGCAGATTCTAAAGTGAACTCGAGAGTTAAATGACTGCCATTCTAAAACCCGGCCACTTAACTTGAATCCCATCAGCCCTATTTCCAACTGGCTTTAAAAAGAAATCTCAAAACTGATACATCTAGTAATACATAACAATTTAAGGTATTGTCTCTAGAAAAACATTTTCATTCAAGAAACTAAAACTCTCCAATACTTGAATTTCAGACTCTGGCAGAGATAGTGGAGGAAATAATTTTGGTCAAAACTTTGCACTGACTCTTTTAAAAAGCACGTCTTTCAGCAGCTGGTTTTCTGCTTTAACTATTCATTTAGGAAGACCCTAATAGTGACTTGAACCATTAGACCCAAACGTCTGTTGCTAGAAGCAAGTCATGAATGCCATATTTATAGATATTTCAGTGGATACCAGATTTATTTCAGTAATTTACAAGTATGGTCTGAAACGGGATAACTGAACTATTTTTCACTTGTCTCATACTTCAGTAGAGAAAAAAAAGAAAAAAAAGAAAAAGGAAAGAAAAGAACGGAAGAAGGGCCTAAACCGAACAGGTGTCCTTTCCTCTTAAAACTATGTTGTTTTAGTGTGCAAAAACACTTGTCCTTGGGGGATGGGGTGGGGATATTTGAAGGATGCCTCCTTTCTGGTTACTGTGAAGATAGCTAAAGGAAGTACCCAAACTAGTTCCTAGGAATTGGGCTAGATGACCTATGTCTGAAAATGAATTAGTCTTCAATGATCTGTAGGGTTTTTTTGACCAGTGTCCTGCAAAATCAGAAAAGGCAGCCAACGTAAGAAACAAAATGAAGTGTGAGTTTGTCTAGAGCTCCAGCATGTTGCTTATTAGCCTACAGAGTTGGACGAGACCTCTGAGATAATGAAGTCAGAATTCCTCATCTTCAGAAGAGAAAGCTGAGGGCCAAAGGTTTCGATGCCTTACCCAGATTCATGGACTAGTTTTGGTCAAATCCCCTTAACCATTCCAGTTCTCTTTCTACTGTGTTCCCTTTCCATCTGGGCTTCTTTAGAAGGAACAAAAGCAATTAGTAATTCACCTAGTGTTACCCTCTTACTTTTCTCATTTAAAAATTTTTGAATATTAGCTACTTGGAGAAATTAGACAATTAGCCATGTGGATAAACCTGGAGGTTCTCTTTCTTTACCATTTTCCTTACAAGCCTCTCTCAACTGCTATGACTTTCATTTTTGTGCCTCCGAGCCTTTGCACAATGACTGACACAAAATAAGAATTAACTGGCAATTCGATGACTAACAGATAAATTTTAAAAAGTGAAATCATACCCTAAATCTAGTAATAGGATTATGTAAACATACCAGAAATTTATACATCAGAAACTGTTGTTTCATTCAAAGCAGTCAGTTTGAGAGAGAACACATACCCTCATGATGCGATCATTGCTTAAAACATTTTGGGAATGCAAATTTTGAAATTCTCAGCCTGTGGCACATTTTTTTTAACATCCTCAAAACTGGAAAAATTTCATCCTTTGAGGGGATGAGTTTGATTTTTTTTTTTGATAATGACCAGAATCATTGAGTGGCAGGTGTGCTCAAAAATAGCTAATATTATTTTTGGTTTGCTCCTCCTACTGTTAAGAAAAATAAAAAACAAACAAACAAAAAAAGCAAACAAACACAGAATCTCGAGGTCTGAGTGTGTCTAGTAAATTGGCTCCACTCACATTTCCAGAATAAGATTTCCAGAAAAATTGTATTTTGTATCTGACTTGCCAAGGGGACAACACATTTCTAGATATAGAAGGGCAGGTTCATCTAGATATACATATATTTTGAAGAGCTCTGCTTTATTTAATAGCCATATCTTTGATATGTTTACATCCCTAGTTTTTAAGTGTTATAAATAACTTTAGACTTTCTTTAGTTCGCATATGATGCCACGCTGACTGTGGGCTTCTATTTGTTTACACAGTTAAACTAAATATTATATAGAGACTCATTTTCTTTAGTCTGTTTTCTTGGCAGATGCTTTGTTGTCAGACAGAAAGAGGTTCTAATCCCATCCTTGCCGTTTACTAGTTAGATGATGTGGCCAAGTAAATCAGTTTTTGCATATATACATTGAGAATAATTATTTGGACAAAATATTTGTGTATGTGTGACAGTTAGTGAAATAAAATATATCAGAGGTCTGTGAACTATCTTCCTTATCCTGACCCACCTTCCCACAACCTGATTCCTCCTCCTCCAAATAGGCCAAGGACCAAAACTTCAAGTCTCTCTGGGATAGATTTAAAAATCTGTTATTCGGGCTTCCCTGGTGGCGCAGTGGTTGAGAGTCTGCCTGCCGATGCAGGGGACACGGGTTCGTGCCCTGGTCTGGGAGGATCCCACATGCCGCGGAGCGGCTGGGCCCGTGAGCCATGGCCGCTGAGCCTGCGCGTCCGGAGACTGTGCTCCGCAACGGGAGAGGTCACAACAGTGAGAGGCCCGCGTACCGAAAAAAAAAAAAAAAAATCTGTTATTCAAGTAAATTCGGAAAAATAGGATCAAAGAGTAACACACTGCTTTATGGACTTCATAGTTTTGAAACATTGACTATGGGCTAGTGGTCCTTTCTTACAGGCTCTAACCATGTCTCTCGGGATGAAAGAATCATTGCATTTAGAAAAGATAGCCAGTAGAAAAAAAAAAAAAAAAGCTGTTTCCAAATATCCAATGATTCATTAAAATACTTTTTTTTTCCTTAGAAAAAAAGTTTCCACATATGCACAGTAATCATTTGGCATTTTGTAGGCTTAAGCCTTGGGAAGTTAGTGGTATTTGGCTCCTGACATGGAAGTCTTTCTCTTGTCAGACAAATCCTTTCCCCGGCACATTCCTGTGCGAGTTTGTTTCTGTTGTGCCTGATGGCAGGTTGTGAGGTGTTTGGGCATGGTTCGCACTGCCTAGGCTAGGCGGACTCCTTCACACTGCTACTTTCAAGTCTTTCTGAGTTAATTTTAACTCTGTGCCTGTTAACTCGGTCACTGTTTCATCTAACTCAAGGTTCTTTTACCTGAAGGAAATTTGTCATTACTCTGCCATGGAGGATGAGTCAGTTAAGGTGCATTCAATAAACCAAATTGTAGTCTTTGAAATTCCTTCTGATGACTTCTTTTTGTTAATAATTCGTAAGTGTCTAGTAAGAAAAATATGAATACTTCTGACAGATTGGGCTATTTTTAGGGTGTGATAGTGCATTTTGAGAAAAATATGAACCACATTGCCTTTCAGCATTGATTCAGGAAATCTGGGTTCTGATGATTTGAGATTTATTTTCAAGTTTTAAATTTTATATATTACTTTCAAGAATGAAGATAACCCTAGGGAAGTTTCATTCCAAGGAGCAAACACCAAGTAAATACAGAATATGGCAACAGTGTACATAAATAACATACTTAGTTTTTTTTGAAAAAAGGCAAAGGATTGATTTACAGTCACAAAAGCACAGATAACAGAAGGCAGTTGAGGCTTAAGAGTCATTGGGGAAGGAGACTAGGATAGTGTGAATGTTAGCATATGGATCAATTGCTGTTTAAATTGTGTGTTCCCATTTTCTTCATGCTCACACTTGATGTTTAAAAAATGTATGTAAATTCAGTGTTGCCATTTTAGAAGGCTATCAGGCTGTTTGGATGCTTTAGAATTCTTATTTTAACAAGTGATGTCGATGGTGTGGTCATAAATGCTCCTGTGTGTTGTAAACGTAAATATTTAAATGGGTACACTAAAATTTGTGAAAATTGATGCAAAATGCAAGAGGGGGGTGAGAAATATGCTTTATATCCTGCCCATTGGTAGCTGTATCATAGGCTCCTTTTTTATTTTATTTTTTTGATGGTCTCCAGCAAATTTATTTAACTAGTAGAAGACCTGCCTCAAAGAGCTGGGAGAGAGAAAAAAAAGTATATTTTATAAGCATCCTCCCAAAATGTATTTAAATAGAGGAGTCAATATAGATATTTTTATAGTACGACAGGTATTTGAAAGGAATATTTCAATATATACTTATATAAATGCATATGTGTATATATAGATATATATTACATATATAGGAAATATAAAGATTATAGGGAATCAATGCATCCGTTGACAGAATTGACATTTAGAAAATAGACTCATAAAAGGTATTTTGACACAATGGAAGATTTTGCTTAATTTTTCCCCATTTCATAGTGAAAAATGTATAACTTATTTGTATCCAACTACTCAGCAATTGGTTAAAAAAGAGTAACATAAAATTATATAGCATTTAGAAAATTGTGTAATCTTAAATTGACTGAAAATCTATGGCTTAAATTCAACTGCCATCAATGTAAAAATTAAGAAATTTTATTGATACCATTATTGATCATAATACTGTGCTACATTTTCATACAAATGGAGGCTATATTTGCATTTGATTTGCAGTTCTCAAATCTTTCACATATATATAACTTTAATTTTATTTTATCTAAGAATCAATTGCTAATTGGGATAAAATAAAAAAATTGTCTTTCTTTGGATAATTAACATAGCCAAGGCTCTTTCATTTAAGGAATAAGCATTAAAATTAAACAAATTAAACAAGTAGATGCAAAGCCTGACTCTCACAAACTGATGCTGCACTGGACGTTAATGAGAAAAAAGAAATCGGTTTAATAGATAATACTTAACACTTAAGGCAGTGAAGCCACTCTGTAGATCAGTTTTAATCTTTTTCCCAAATAAAAACAGTGCTTCTTTCTAATATGCCTGAATATTCGGCAGAGTGTGTGTATTTGCTTAAAATAGTATAACTTCGGTAAATGCACATGTGCCTGGAGAAGCAGTACTGTGATTTGACTAATAAATAGTAATATTCATGTAACTTTATAATGGAATTTAAAGCCAGGAGTAACTGTAGAGGTCAGTTAGTTCAATCTTTTCATTTTATACATAACGTATATTACTACGGTGTTTTTTACTATTGAAGTTAAACATAATCATGTTCAAATCTGAGCAGAACAGATTGTAAGAATTTTATAACCACTCAGTCATTACAATCACCTATTCATCAGCAAGGCATATTCACTCACAGGGAATGAATCATCTATTCATCAAGAAGCGATAACCATACTGACACAGATTTCAAATAAAAAGGGAGATACATATAGTGTGTGTGTATATATAGCAGCCCTAAATAATAAGCAGCAGCTTGTAATGTGCTTGAACATTTCAGACCCTACCTCACACAAGAACAACATATTCATTGCTGGGGTTCAGTTTTCCGAATGAGGCATTTATAATTTGGGGCTACAGATTTTGGGGCTAGTAATTACCACTAGAAACATTGAGTCTTGGTTATGTGTTTTGATAACATTTGCCAAACTATGTGCTTACTGACTATTCTAGAATGATTTATTTTTTTCTACTGACATTCACTTTCCAACATGCAGTTTTTTCTGAAATAAGAAAAATGGTCTGACAAAGGGTCAGGTTTTGTAGGTATACAGATGATAGGATGCTCATTTTGTCATTAAGATAATGAGTTTTATAGTTTTTTAGCGTTATTTTCTTATATATAATTTGCACTAAAGTTGTTGATTATAAAAATGATATGGGTTCTACGAAAAATATTTGGAAATATTGAAAAATAGGAATAAGAAAATAACAACCAACTACAAGCTTACTACCCAGAAAAAGAACACAAAACATAACATTTTGGTGATTTTTTTTTCCGCACTAGATATCCCTCCCCTGCCCTCCTCTGACACATACATGTACACACATATGTACATTTGTGTATTTTTATTATGCATTCTGGGTCCATCACTTATAAGCTCTGTGACCTTTGGCAAGTTACTTCGCTTCTCTGTGCCTCACTTCTTCATATTTAAAATATGGACAGTAATGATAACCACATTATAGAATTGTAAAGATTACATGGGGTAATAAAGAGTATCAGTCATAATGTAAACTATTACTAGAGCTACGATTTTATGTTTTGAAAACATTTTAAAATTACCAAACCTTTTTCATTTTGATTTAAAAGCCATCCTAGCCATTGCTAGTATCTTGTATTATTTTCAGCAAGTCATCATAATACCTTTTTTTCCCCTTTTATGATAATGGTGGTAAGTGGAACATCTGAAAAATATGTTCCATGCAAAATGGATCTTCACACAGACTTATTTTGTCATTTTAGTTTGATTTTTGAGAAATGAGTTCAGCACATCTGCCAAATCCTTTTATAAGATGCTACATTCCTGTTTTTATTTTAGTGTATTTCATTTATGAAAAACTCTTTTCTTCTCCACCCCTCCCCCAGACAGTTAGGCCTACCATCTCCATTCCTCCCTGTCCCGAACTATAATGTTGCTGTACATTAAATCTGTAAAATAGAAAAGGGAACAAAAATGGAAGGGCTCTGTCACTTTCTTTTTTTTTTTTTTTTTTAAAGTCATTCTCCTTTTGGTATATCTAAATTAAGCAAAAAAAAAAAAAAAGCCTGCCTTTCACAGTCTGAGAATATACCATTGGATAATGGACATTTTTTTTTTTTTGCCAAATTTGAAATAGCAAAGTCTTTTTTTTCAGGGTGGGAAGCAGAAAGCTGGTTTGGGGAAGGGGAAGGTGGAGTAAAGCAAATGAAGAAGAATCAGTTTGTGAACATATGTTAATGTTTAGATTTTTTTTTTTTTTTTTTTTAGTGAAAAGTTAACTCGTTAATGCTTTTTGTACAAACTGTCTTTGATACTATGTTTTGTTTATTCCATCCCAGAAGAAGTTAGCGGTATACAGCAAGATGCAGGACTCTCTGGAAGTCACCCTTCCCAGCAAACAAGAGGAGGAGGAGGAGGAGGAGGAGGAGGAGGAGGAGGAGGAGAAAGACCAGCCTGCCGAGATGGAGTACCTTAACTCTCGCTGTGTCCTTTTCACTTATTTCCAGGGAGACATTGGGTCAGTAGTGGATGAACACTTCTCAAGAGCTTTGGGCCAAGCCAGCACCCTTCATCCAGAATCTGCCATTTCAAAAAGCAAGATGGGGCTAACCCCCTTATGGCGAGGTAAGAATTCCAAAGCAGATGCTCTCCAGGGCACTGGCTCTGTTTCGCAACCGTCTGTACCAGGTTCCAGCTGGAGACTTGCCCCTGGAGGACGGATATCCACTCGCTTTTTAATTTTTAAGGACAGCAAGGAATTTCTTTCAGACAAACAGCTGGATCAGTTTTGTCACATGTGGAATGCAGGGTTGGAAAGGATGCAGTCACACCCCTTAAATTCCTCGTGGAAAGTAGTGATGCAACTGGCCTGAGTTCATAGTGGCAGGATTGAGCTGCGAAGCACCATTCCTTAAGCCCCGATGGCCCAATTTGGATCTCTAAATAATAGGCGTGCCTGGATCAGTGTTTAAAAATTAGCTCTTGCTCATTCCACGAGGTGCTACGTGATGACATAGCAGAGGTCTGAGTCTGACCCAGGAATACATACTTTGAAAGCCTTTTGTGTTCTCTTGATGGCTTTCTCTGTCCTGCTTTGTTGTGATGTTAACTCTTTGTAGTGTACAACCCAGACATTATTGACTGTATCTCCCTGGTTTAAGCTATTTTTTTTTTTTAACTCAGTAAAGCAAAGCAGTAGATTGGGCTTCCTCTTCTTTATTTCCCACTATATAGAGGTCACAGAGAGGTGTGTTTGAATCTGATTTCTGACTCACAGAAAATGGTCTGATGACAACTTAATTGAGATAATTACAACATTAGAGAAAAAACAATCCATCATTCCAATGGTAGTTTTAAAGAAATATGAATGTTTCTTCTGAACTCACCTGGTTCTAAGAAGAATCTAGTAAAATGGTTCTCAAAGTGTGGTTTCCAGGACCAGGAACATGTACATCACATGGGAGTTGTTAGAAATGCAAATTCGTGGTCCGAGCCCCACACCTACTGAATCAGAAACTCACAGGTAGAGTACCTTGTGTTTTAACCAGCCCTCCCAGGGATTCAGGTGCAGGCTCAAGTTTGATAATTGTTGATCTAGTGCTGCTAAAAATCACAGATTGCAGCCTTCGAATCAGACAGATTTGGACCTTCGAATCAGACAGAGACTCCAGAGGGAGGCTCTGGGAATCACTGTAATAAGTGCCCCATGTGATCCTATGGTGAGGAGAGGCTGGCCACCAGTGATAGGTCACCTGTGGTAGGTCACTTGTGGTAGGGGGCAGGTGAGAGGTGATGAGTGGTCAGTCCCCTCTCAGCATCAGAAGAATGGTTCTTTCTTGTCTGCCTGCCTTTCCTTCCCTTTTCTCTCCTCCCCTCCCCTTCTCTCTTTTCACCATCCCTCCCTTCTCTTCTCCTTTCTGATAAGAAATATGAACAACATTGACATACACAGTAACTTTAAAGAGGAAGGTGGAATCCATATTCAAGTGACCTAGACCTTGGTAGAGGTGAATTGGGAAGCATACTGCTTATTTGATTAGTAATTATGGACTTCCCACAAGAACTGAGAACTTAGTCCTCGAAACCCTAAGATGCTAATAGAACCAACAATGTCCTATTTGATAGCACATTGTGAATACTTTTAATAGCTTGTGGAGGGTGAAAATAGGAAAACTTCAGTGAATTAGCTGGCTTTAATAAATAGTTTGATATATCAATAATAAATCCTATCATGACAATCAGTCCCAGGAGAGTAATGAATGCAATGCCTAATTCTTTTAGCATACTAGCATATGCAGCCCAGTGATCATTTAACTTGGAATATAGGAGCAAAAGCCCCAAATTATAGAAAGTTGTAAGAGTGATTGTCTAAAGTATCATAACCATAATAGTTTTAAGTGAGGTGTTGTGTAAATGCAAAAACTCTACATGTCAGTGTTTTTCCCATAATCTGCATGACTGAGTGGAGAGGATCTTTGGAAGGCTGTCAAATTTCAGTATAGAAAGTGTGGATAATGGTAATGTTTTAGTAAGTATTATTAGAATTTTCTTGGCATTATCTTAAATCTGGCCTTCAAATCTATCTCCCGTTTCATTCATTGACTTATGCAGCGAATATTTATTAAGGTCCTACTATGTTCTAGGTAGTGGGAATATAGCAGTGGACAAGAGAGTCTAAGCTTCTATACTCAATGGAGCTTGCTAGTGAAAGAGACAGGCAATATATATATAATGAGATGCAAGGTATTATTTTACTTAGAGTGATAACAGATGGTCTCTCTAAGACTTACATTTGAGCACAGACCCGAAGGAAATAAGAGTGCTTCTTATCACACAAATATCTAGGGGGAAATTATTTAAGGCAGAGGGAACAGCCAGTGCAAAGGCCCTGAGGAAGAATTGAACTTGAGTGTTCAACGAGAAGCCGAAATACTAGTGTGAATGGAATGAAAAGAAGAGGTGTAAGTAGAGACCAGAATTTTTAGAGCTTTGTATGTTAGTTTATCAGAGTAGCCCAGGCAAACACAGCATGCTTTTCAATTTCCATCTCTTCCTTTTCCACTGAGACTGTATATATCCTATCTAGTTAACTCACATCGTTTTCCCCAATACTCAGAATAATGCATTTCTATGTGAAAAATATGGAATATGAATTGAATGATCAAGTGATTAAATTAGATGAACCAAGTTCATACTATGTACCCAGGATTAGAAAACAAAAAAAGTCCTTAATAGACTTAATAGAGAATTTATTAGTAATAAGTTGTATGCAATCTTTGGGTACAGTTTTCTTATTTATAAAATAAGGGGGCTGAATTAAGTGGTTGTTGAAATCTTTTTTTTTTCTGTGAAATTCTATGATTTCAAATGTATTACTTACTTTCCACTTGTGAATAAAACTTTGCCATAGTTGTTTCTAATTGTGAATTAGTGTTTTTAGTTAAGTATACATAAGTTGGATGATTCATATGAAATCCACAAAATGTAATTAAGGATTTAGCAACTATTGAATGTGTTAAAGAGAAGTATAATAAATTGAGATTCCCATGTCTAGTTAAGAGAGTTGCTGGAAATATTGTATTAATTGCCAAAGCAACACAGGTTTGCATAATGCGGTCTTTGGTTGGATTATGTTTGTTTTGGGTTCAAGTTTTGACCTTATTACTGCCTGGTTGCAATGTTATCTTTGAGTAATTCTCAAAGTCTCCCTGAGATTAACTTCAACTATAATATTTGTTGATTAATACCCATCTCCTAGGGTTGTTGTAAAGATATTTTGATAATATATATGAATTATTTGGCATAGGGCTTGATGCAAGGCACCAACTGAAGGTCAGATGCCTTTTCTCTCTACCTTAAGTAAGTTTCCATTCATTTGGCACATAGAAAACCAACCTTGGATCTTTATTCAGAAAACTGTTTTCTAGGAGTTTGTATTCCTGGCAAAAATACAGTGTTTTGGACATACTAAGTACTCAAGGCTATTGACAATGTTGATGGCCGTGGCAATAATACTTTAGGAGGAGCTGCTGAGCAGCTGTATTAAATTAAAGGGTCTAATTTATGGCATGAGGTTTTTACAGTGCTACACAAGTGCTACAGTACTTCAAAGGAATTTAAAACTGAATTATGTTTGGTTGCAGAATGTATTTCCACAGTAAATCTTTAGGCAAATGATAAAGTGTCAGCTAATGATGGAACAGCGGTCATACGTTGCGTCTGTATCTTGATGGAGTTAGGAAAGTCCTCTTTAAACGTTTTGCAGCTTTGAGGCAAGCAGTTGACAGTAAATATTTGTACTTTATTTGACATGACATCACGACGACTACCTCTTCTCGCATTATATCTCCTCATGGATTGAGTAGAGCTTCTCAATTAAGAAAACCTAATGAATCTGACTGTCTCCTTATCCCATCCAATAGAAGCGTTGGCTTCAAATATGTCTGTTCACTGACCTCAGTGCTTAAGTGTTATTACAGAAAGTGTGTGTGTGTGTGTGTATGTAGGGAAAGCAAGTAGTTAAGTCAAGACATAGACAAATATGTCACTGGCTTGAAAACTATGCTGAGTGGTAAACTTGATACACTTTTTCTTCTTGTAGTTGAAAAGTAAATGTTTTCTGCATGACTGATCTACATCTGTCTTCTTGGAGCAACATTCTCATAAGAAAGCCCTCTCAAAATGAGCATTAAACTTAGCAAAGAGGAGGAAGGGGAGAGAGGGCCTATCTCCTGGGCCGACTGAGACAGGGACGGAGAGAGTTGGGCGGCATCTCTAAGAGGCACTGGAAGTAATCGCTGCTGGGAAGCTTAGAACAAACACGTGGGAGGAAATTGAGGCCTGGTTTATCTCATTGTCCTGCCTCCAAGGAGTAGGGCAGCTGACAGCACCCCTTGAAACTCTCACTTTAGAGTCACAAGGCCCATTTTTGAGCAACTCTAGAACAAAATACCTGGAGGGCAGTCTTTTGATATAATGGTAATGCTTAATGCCTGAGTGACAGAAAACACTGGAACACGTATCATTTCACCTCTGACCCAATGAGTTATTTTTATGGGAAACAGAACAAGAGGAAGGGAATTAAAATTAGAGCGAGGGCCCTCTAGGTTGAGAATGGAGTAGCAGTTTTTTTCACTGAGGTTAATAAAAAGGTAAATGTTATCTTTTAACATGGATGTTTTCAATCAGTATTTATTCTAAGAATATGTTTTCTGGAGATTTTTAAGATGACTTAAGATAGAGGTTCTACAACATTTTATGGTCCTATTTTTCCTTTTAATATAGTTTTCATTTTTTTTTCAAAATTAGGTAACAAAATATTTATTTTTTAAAATTATATGTTGAATTTTCTCTTGCATAAAGTGTTTGCCCTTAGGTTGTTTTTCAGAGGCATTGAAGTTTAATGTCAAAAGTATCCCAGCTCCTGTGAAATTGAAAGAACCACCTGATGATCCATGTTAAAGTCTTTTATGTCTCTAAGACACATTTCTGCTAAAAACCATGCCAGTGGGATTACTGGGTATGCTTTGAGTGGATTGTATGAGACAATTTCTTTTTTTCTTTTTTTGTTGTTGTTTAGAAATAAGGGTGTGTATGCATGTGTAATATTCTTTAATCCCAAATGCAAACTGAACCAAAGTATACTTAAACTTTTTGTACATGTTAGACTCAGTGTTAACGTCACCCAAATATCCAGTATCATTGAGCCCAAAGTCACCACAGAGTGTGAATATTGCATAGTTCTGAATTGCTAAAAAGTAATATTGCATGGAAATAGCGTGTGCAGTTTTTCATAAGCTTTTTCATCCAAAAAAATGTGGCTGTGATTAAATACTTGTAAGCAAAGAGTCATGTAATGAAAAAATTTACACACATATGAAATAAGCACACTGATTCCCAGGCATGAAACAAAGAATATCATCTGTTTCTTTGTATCAAGAATTTCTTTTTTAACAATCAAGATACCAGATAGTGGTTTTGAAATGTAGACTTGTCCATAAACATTTTCTGTTCAATATAGTTTCATTTACTTGTAGACTGCAACATTATTTTTGAAAAGAGCTGCATAGATCTCTGCAAACTTTATGTTACTATCAGGAGACATACTGACTGGGAAAATATTAAGTTGCTTCTAATTTGATTTTTCCCTGGGGCATTTTAAAGCTTTGTTCAGCCTCTATGGGGTGCATTTTTTAGAATAGATTTCTACTTTCAATGCTAATGTGTTCACTAATCACAATACAATATGTCATAAGTAGGATAATATTTTTGGTAAGGAATTTTTTCATTATTCATATTTCTGCACGCATATCCAAAATGCGTAAGCATCTGTAAAATAAAATTAGGTCCGTGGACATACAAATGGAAAGAAACAAAAGGAAAGCATCCAGGGAAATGACATATACTCTCTGTACTTTTGACATTTTAATGGGGGATATTAATAAAGAGAACTGTCTGTCTCTGGCACACACCTGTGGGTGGGTTGAGTTCAGTTGTTTTTATAATGAGATTCTGGCCCCGCAAGAGATACAAATTATGAGCAGAATGAAGGGTTTGCCACCAAAGATTGGATCTGTGAGAACAAAGGAGCAGATTGGTGGTGGCAAAGCTGCACTGTATAATATAAGGAGCCTCTATAAACTCTTTGTATGAGTTTTAAACTTTAAACATTAACAGCTTTCTACTGTGGGTATGATAGAAATATTCTACAAATGGCCATCATTTAAGGCAAATTGAATTTTCTTCCTACAGCTTACACGATTTTCCTTCTTGTCATTAGCAGCCATGTTTCATATGTCAAAGGAAGACCATTCTTAAATAGAACATATTTGCCTCAATGCCAGTAAGTGACTTTAAGTGCTATTTTCGGATAGATTGTGATTGTGACAAAACTAAGCCATTCAAGTAAAAGTTTGCCAGGACTGTTGGAAGGTTTGAAGAAGAGTTTGTCCTTTCATCCTTTGCCTCTTGAAGAACATCATCGCTTAGATTTCCTCAAGGGTTTTGAGATCCATGGAGATCCTGAGCAGGGGATGGGAGGAAACTTGAACTGAGACACTGAATAGCCATCTGTCTGTGGATGGGGTGGATGATAGCGCTGCTGTAGGGCTGATGGGGAGAGAGAGGAAGAGCTCGCAGTGTTAGTGCCACAGCCTTTAGGGAAGCTAGAGAAAGGAAATGTTTGAACAACCCGGTGATAATCATAATTACGTTCATCAAATTACACATGTAGGGGTTGAGTCAAGTTATATAAGCTTTCCCTGAGGCAAGAAAACTATGTCCTGGAAGTTTATGACGTGAGAACGTGAACATGTCAGACTTCTGAATACTTGTATTTCACAGTACTTCTTAGGATATCTTTTATTCCATGGAAAGATCTAGCAAGGTTCATTTATGTGGAACCCAGTATAAAAATACTATTTTACTGTACTTGCATGACTAATGTACTAAGCAACCTTATCATTATCTATAGATACAAATCCTCCATAGGACATGTCACAGAATGGCTAGAGGTATGGGGACAGAAGATATTTGGAATTAAATGAGCTCAAATCCTCACATTTGATTGGAGGACACTGAGCCACAGAGAGGCCAGCAGATCATTTGGGGTCCTACAATGAGACAGGGTAATTGCTGGGTGTCAGCTTTCTGGCTGAGCACCCCAGACTCCCAGGCCCGTGCTTGCTTAGTTACCCTGCACTGGAGGCACCTGGCTCTCACTGGAGGTATCGAGCTTTCTAAACACAGTTCTGACTATAACGCTCCCTAGATTAAAACCCTTTTAAGCTCACTGGATCTCCTCAGGACAGCGCCCACACTTAGTGCATGGCTCATAAAAACACACCCATGTGGGTCCTTCTTAGACCATAGTCTGTTTGCCACCATCTGCCCACTGAACTCTTTTTTTGTCCCTCAAATGCTATTTGTGTGTGTATGTGTAATTTTTGGCCTTTTTTTCACATACTTTTTCATTAGCCTGAAACAGCAGTCCCCAACCTTTATGGCACCTGGGACCTGTTTCGGGGAAGACAATTTTTCTACAGAGGACGTGGGTAGGGGGGAGGGTTTCGAGATGATTCAAGTGCATTACATTTATTGGGCCTTTATTTCTATTATTATTACATTGTAATATAATGAAATAATTATACAGCTCACCATAATGCTGACAGGGGGCAGAGCTCAGGAGGTAATGCGAATGGTAGGCAGCAGCTGTAAATACAGAGGAAGCTTCGTTCGCTCTCCCGCTGCTTACCTCCTGCTGTGTGGCCTGGTTCCGAACAGGCCACAGACCGGTAGTGGTCCGTGGCCCGGGGGTTGGAGACCCCTGGCCTAAAACACTCTTCCCTACCTCTTCACAAGGCTAGCCCTCCCGACCCTTTCTATTTAGCTATTACTTTCTTAGGCAGCTTTAGTGCCCTTTCCCTGTACTTCCCCTTATGAGAGCACAAACCAAATTACATTGCTTAGGTCTATTTACTTATCTGTCCCCTGCCAGATTGTGATTAAAGGTGATATCTGTCCGGTCATCCCTAGTCGCCCCATGTTTCACACATAGTAGGTCATCTATATAAACATGTCAAGACCATTGAGTGGAGAAATTGAATTGAAGCAAAGTCGGGGACGGGTCTCCCTCTTGCTTATTTATCTCCAAGTGCTATTCTCTGATATCATTTCCCCTTCCCTAAACATCTCCTCAAATCCGTTACCCCAGTTGGGTCTCCTCCACTCATGATTTCCACAGAATCTTCACCAAATTCTAGATGTTCAGGTTATAGTTACAAATGTGCTGTCCTGTGGCACAGGTATGATGAGAGCCAGCCATCCAGGCAGGCTACCTGTCTTCAAAGCCCAGTCTCCCACTTGCCAGCTGTGACTCTTGAGCTTCTTCCCTGCCTCAGTTTCCACATCTCTAAAATGGGGATAATAACAGTAACTACCTCATAAGGTTGGAGTGAGTATCCAGTGAGATCAAATCCATGCAAAGCTCCTGGCCTAGTATTGGGCATTTGGTCACTGACATTAAATGTGAACTATTATTATTTTCAGTTTAGAAACTCCCAGACCTGTACAGAAAAAATAAGCTTGGAACATACTCTTCTTGATGGAAAATGGGTGTTGGCAAGCATCACTGTGATCTTACTTCCATCTGTTACTTTCAGCGTTAAAATGCTTAGTTTGGGTGAAAATTGTATTTTCCTTTAAAAGAAATTGGTAAACATCATCGTTTCCAACCTACCTGAATCGCGTCTATGGCATAAGCTTTTCTTACCTGAGACTTATATACCTGTGACCTGTGCTCAGACTTGATGGCAGCAAGACACGCAGGAGGAAAAGAAGCTTTCCAGTCCCAGACTTGCCGACCTCAGCCTAGACTGTGACAGCCTAAGCTAAGCAAACAAAGCAGGGGACTCGTTCAGCACCTGGACCCCTGAGTACTGACCTGGCATGGCAACTCAGAGGCTTACCTGGTATCTGTTCACCTCTGTGTGGGGAGAAAAAGAGTGTATGCTAATTAGTCTGCTTGTAAAATATTGGACAAGTAGAGGCAAGTCTATCCCAGAACTGAATCTTATGTAAATAATGTATTTTTCTGTCTTCTCAGACAGCTCAGCTCTCTCAAGCCAGCGGAGTAGTTTCCCGACTTCCTTTTGGACCAGCTCTTACCAGCCCCCATCTGCACCCTGTTTGGGGGGAGTTCATCCTGACTTCCAGGTCACTGCACCCCCTGGCACCTTTACTGCCGCTGACCCCAGCCCCTGGTCAGGACATGGGCTGCATCAGACTGGCCCCGCCCCTCCCCCTCCCGTGTCCGAGTCCTGGCACTACCCTTTGGCATCTCAGGTGAGCCCGTCCTACAGCCACATGCATGACATGTACATGCGGCATCACCACCCCCACATGCACCACCGCCACCACCACCACCACCACCACCATCACCACCACCCTTCTGCTGGCTCTGCCCTGGATCCATCCTATGGGCCCCTGCTGATGCCATCTGTGCGTGCGGCCAGGATTCCCGCTCCCCCGTGTGACATCACAAAAACAGATCCGACTACAGTCACCACTGCTACCTCAGCGTGGGCCGGAGCCTTTCACGGAACCGTGGACTTAGTGCCAAGTGTGGGGTTTGATACAGGTGAGCCCGGTGATTTCCTCCTTTCCATAAAAGAAGAAAAAATAATGAAATAAATACAGAAAAATGGAGGATGTTTTAAATACCTGGAAAACTTTTTTTCTCTTCCATGGAAAGTTCAGCTTTGCCCATATGTTTATAGAACTAACCATTTTTCAAGAATTCCTGCATTCCTGCAGAAACTGGTATGACTGCGTGAGAGAGGTCTCAGAACTTTTCTCCCATTTCTTAAGCTAGTAATCTGTTTCTTTGAACTGGAATCTCTGGCACCTTATATTTACAAAGATTTAAACACATTCTTTAAATCTCCCATGTCTCTGTGCTCTCTACCAGTGATGTGTAATGCCTAACAGAATTCAGAAATAGTATGTTTCAGTAATTTTTCCTTCTCCCTTTTTTGTCAGGTCTTATTTATTATTTATAAACCAAACTGCTTTCTGGAGTATAATCCATGTAATATAATCATGGTCTTTAAAAAGAATTATGGAACGTATTTTAAAGGAATGGATTTCTCTTCCCTTTCTTCTCCTTCCCTTCCTTTTCCTTCATTTGCCTTTTGTTATTTTCCTCCTCCCTCCCTCCCTCCCTCCCTTTCTTCCTTCTTTCCTTCCTCTTCTCATCCTCCTTATTCTCCTTCCTTTCTGTTTCTTTCCCTCTCTCTCTCGTTTTAAAGCATCAGACTTGAGATTACTCTAAAGTAATCAACAGATTTAGAAAAAAATTGGTAAGGGAAATATTTCTTCACAGAGCATTCAGCTCCTCTCTGGAATTCACTAGTTCCGAAGGTCATGGTGTTAAATGTTTGAGCTTGATTTTTGGACCAGATTACACATATTAATAGTGTTAGTAGTTCTGAGTTCACAAAATCACAAGCATCACAGGCTAAGAAGACAAATCAGGTCAGTGATTATATCCCCAGAATCTACGTTCCAAAGGCAGCCACCTCCACCTCCAATCCCAGGTTCTTTTCCTGGAACACTTTGTGACAAATTAGAATTTTCTTTCCAGAAGTTTAAGGAAACTCACTCTTTTCTTTTTTTTTTATAAATTTTAGTTCTTTATTTTTTCCTTGTGATTAGAAAACTCACTCTTTTCATAGTTTTTCTTAGTTTTATTCTTAGTGTGCAAGGTCTTTAATCTGAATGCTGGTCACAGCAGAGAAAACCCCAGAGTAATAAATGCTGAGCATCAATTTGCGTTCACCCTGACATAAGTGAAACATTCTTATCTTGGTTAACTTGTTCTTTACTGAGCTTTCCAATGTTGGTCATTGCCTAACCTTACCCATTTCAGCTTCCTACTTAGCCTCTGGGTTCAAGCTGGTTTTCTAAACTCTCAGGGGACTTGGTTCTCCCTCTCTGTGAGAAGAGAATATGATGGGGCTAACCACCACAGGCTTCCCTCCTTCCTTTGCCACACACTAACAGTATGAAGGCAACTCTTGCGTTGTTTGATGCCTGGGGCCAAATCTAATGAGAGCCCCAGTTTGGTAGCTGCCATCATTGGCAGCCAGTCTCTGCAGGCTCTCACTTTCCAGGTACCTGCGTGGCCAGAGTTAACAATGCTCTTAGCAGGCAAATGGAATATTTTCTTCTTCTTAGTTTGGGCTTCTTCAACAGGATACCATACACTGGGTGGGCTAAACAACAAACATTTAGTTCTCACAGTTCTGGAGCCTGGGAAATCCAAGACCAAGGTGCCAACACATTCAGTGTCTGGTGCGGGCCCACTTCCTGTTTCATAGATACTGTCTTTTCAGTGTGTCCTCACTTGGGGAAGGGACAAGAGAGTTCTCTGGGATCTCATTATGAGGGCACTAATCCCATTCATGAGGGCTCCACCCCATGACTTAATTGCCTCCCAAAGGCCTCACCTCTTAATACCATCACATTTGGGGTTAGGATCTAACGTGAACTTTGCGGGGACACAAACATTCAGTCTGTAGCATCCAACCTTTGCATTTTATAACATAAAGTGGAAGGTGGATGTGATTGCCTTTGCTCCCTGTTTCTCTCTGTCACTTATTACCTACTTTTGTACTTGTTAATTTTGGTGTGACCCTGATTCCTTGACTCACTGTCCAGAATTTTGACTTGAAACAGTCTCTTCGGAATGAAAAGTCATCCTACTACCTTTTGGAAGTAGAAGAGAGGGGATTTTTGTTCTCTCTGAAGAATCTAGAGAGCACCCATATGGGTATATTATATAATAGTTCTTAATACTTACTGAGCTATGAATAAATATGTATTGAATACCCACTATATAGGGTATTGCCAGAGATACTTTATATATATTTTTTTGCTTTTAATCCTTAAACCGAATCTGAGATGGATCTTCTCTGATTCAGTTATTGATAAGGACACAGCTCAGTTTTCCTATTTGAAAACTGCTTCCTAAATCACAAATGCTCAAGGTGGATTTGAACTAAGACCTACCCCAATCTAAAGAGTTGCTGGGGTAGCATCTCCCTGTTTATATAGGTAAAAGAGACTATTAATTAAAACTGTTAAATTAGACTGTAAATGGTTAATATTGAGGAATGAAGGTTTACCTTTTGGATGTATGTAGTGCTCTTCTTTGTCAGTGTGGGTTTAGGATGATGATCATGATTCTTTCCTGTCCCATAGTTTTAACCCAACTGAACAAAGACAAAGGAATCAAGCAGATAAAGATCAAATCATTAGCATAATTATTGATCAGGCCAAACTGGAGATCTTAGATTAGGCTTACTACCATAATTGAACTTCCTGGAATCCTCAGCTAAGTTTAGATATTGGGAGATCCAATCCTAGGGAAAATCTAGTCTTCAGAGAAGATTCCCATAGACAACTTCCTTGTCACACAGTTTAGAGCCTCGTTACTGTGAAAAGAGATGATGGTTGGTCAGATTTGCCTCAGAAAAGCATAGTCTGAGGCATGACTTACCTTACAAAGGCAGCAGGAGGAGCATGCACCTCCCTGCATGTGGGTGGCCCCAAAAAGAGAGAATTGAAGGGGCTAAGCCACAGGGACTCATTTTCCTCTCCTATTCTCGGGCATCATATCAAATATCACATCTCTCTTCCTTTAGGAAGAGTTAGGAGTGTTTTAGGTCAGTTTCCCCAAGAAACAGACTCTGATGCAGTTTTGGTTGTAGGAAGTATATGCAGTAGTGTTCTCAGGGCAACATCTTTGTGCAAAGGGAGAAGAATTGAACAGGAGAAGTCTCACAATGAATAAGTTCAACTGAACCTCAGTGGATTCTACAGGGAGCTCTAGATCTGGGATGGCCTTTTATAATTGTCTTGCCTTAAGTCAAGGTGGATGGGCTTTTATATTCCCACACTGATCAGTTACTGGATGGATTTGCCCCTGGAAGGAAGGTCATGACATTAGGCAAGGTAGCCTTGTTCAGCTGAAAGCAATTCCCAAAGCGAAACAACTGAAGGTCGTGAGCTGCCAACAGCAGGAGAATGAATATCTCAACACAGAATAGTGAGGGACCTGACAGCCCACCACAGTATCCACTACAGAGGGACAAAAAAAGAGCGGTAGCTACTCTTCCACTTTTCTAACTACTTGTAAAAGAAGTTTCTGTATAATAGACCCAAGCAGGGAAGGTAAGATTGTTGAGAAGAATGAGAGATGAGTCCCTCTATGTAATCTGTGTAAAGCTGACCTGACCGTGCAGCCCAAAACAGCTCAGAACTCAGCATCTTTGTTAGGTGACTATTGAGCAACTGTGAAAAGAGCCTGCATTCAGGTGAGACAAGCCTGAAACTTCCCAAAGACCAGGTACTTAGGCCACCAATGTAAGTCATTTTTACATTAGGAGGTAAATAAATTAATCCAACCATTTGGAGAGAAATTTGGTAAAGAATATGCCCTTTTCGTCAATAGGGGGAAGGTTGAATAATTTTAGGTGCATTTTAATTTTGCAGCCATTTAATGAAATTAAGAAGTCTGGGAGGTTGAGCATGATATAATGTTTAGTGACCTAAGAAAGTTTTAGAGTATCTTGTATGGTATAATCCAAGGGTCAGCAAATTTTTTCTGTAAATGGCCTGATAGGAATATTTAATGCTTTGTGGGGGTCACACTGTCTGTGGCCACCACTCAACTCTGCTTTTGTACTGTAGAAGCCCATTGCAGACAAAAAAATAAATGAGCTGGCGGTGTCCCAATAAAATTTCTATTGATACTAAAATTTGAATTTTATATGCTTTTTGTGTGTCATGAAATGATACTCTTCGTTTTTCATTCCTTCTTTCTCAACCATTTAAAAATATAAAATCCATTCTTAGCTCATGGATTATGTATAAACAGATGGTGGGCCTGATTTGGTCTATGGGCTACAGTTTGCTGACCTCTAGTATGTATAGTCCCATGCGAATACTTGTTATCTGTCGACACACATACATATGCATGTGTGTGCCTAGAAGTATATACCCCAACTTTTAATGGCCATTACTCCTAGTAACTAGTGTGCAATGTGAGCTTTTAAGCTGGTTTTATAAGCCCAGCTCTGTCCCTTGCTAGCTACAGGGCTTTGGGCAAATTTTTTAACCTGCTTGGTGCCTCAACTTCCTTATCTTTCAAAGATGTTTCATTGGGTGGTTTCAAGGATTAAATGAGTTAATGAAGTAAAACATTTACAGATGTGCCCTGCACATAGTAGGTACACTATAAATTCTGGCTACATAAGGGAAAGTGATCAGACCTTCACTCATTTTAGCTTTAAAAAATTTATTATTGAACAATATTTCATATATCATACACTTTAGCATTTTAAAGCATACAATTCAGTGGGTTTTAGTATGTTGACAATGTTCTACAACCATCTCCACTGTCTAAGTATAGAACGTTCCCATCACCTCCACAAGAAATTCCATACTTCCTCCTTCCACTATTACCTGGCAACCACTAATCTACTTTCTGCCTCTATGGATTTTCCTACTGTAGACATTTCATATAAATAGAGTCATACAATATGTGACCTTTTGTGTCTGCCTTCTTTCTCCTGGTCTGTGTTTTCAAGATTCATCCGTATAGGATGTATCAGAACTTCATTCCTTTTTAGGGTGGATACTATTCCATTGTATGAATAAACCACATTTTGTTTATTCATTCTTTCAGTATTTGGTTTGTTTCTACTTTTTGGCTAATAAGCATAATGTAATGAACACTCATATACAAGTTTGTGGGTGAACATATGTTTTCAGTTCTCTTGGCTATGTACCTAGTAGAACTATGGGGTTGAGAGAACCTCACTTTTTATTTTATATACCTCTCTATTTCTTGAAAATATTTCAAAGAGCATTTACTATAGCCATAATTAATTTTTTAAAAATTTAATTACAGAGTATCATAATACAGTAATAGAATAGGGTTCTGGGGTTTGGTAGACAAAATTCTTCTACAAGCATGAGGAGAGATGGTCCATCTTTTCTGAAGGGCCCAAGCTAGGGTGAGGAGAGTGAGGTGCGTCAACTCAAAATTTAAAGAGATACTCACTTTCCAAGACGTGCAAGTACATACCTCCTTAAATTTTACCTCACCCTGCCCTGGCCCTGCTTTCCTGCCTTGCCTGATCTGCTGTCACTTATTGCTCCCTCTGTTGAATGGATACTTCATATACATCGCTCAGAACGATCAGTGTGTTGATATGATTGTAGGGCATCTGTATCTGCCCTCCTTGTGCAAACAGCAATACTCTGTTAAGAAACCTGGAAAAAATATTTTTGAGCTCTTAAATTTTGATAGTGAATAGGGAGCACTGGGCAACAATAGGGAAGTCAGGAGTTCACAAACGTCCTTCTTTTATTTTTTTCTTCATAGACACTATGTGTCTGATAATATCATAAAAGTCGAATCACCTTAGATAGTTTTCTGAATTTTTTATGATATAAGGCCTATAAGCTATATATATATTTATATATGTATAAATGTATTTTATACATATATGCACTTATATATGTATAAATATATGTATTCATAGTTCTACATATATATTTATAGTTATATATATATATATATATAAAAATCTGATTTAATCTGAATCTTCTAATCTGAATATTTTGTGAAAGAGACGTCTTTCATAAATGACCCAAAATGCATTTTAATGCAATCTAAGTTGTAATTATTATTGCTTAAAATTATTATACAGTGTTCCCTTTGAAATAGGCTAATTAAACTCCTTCATTGGTTAAGATCAGTCTTGCTTAATACTATATGGATGCTTTACATTGAAATCCATTAGAAGTATAAATATCTTTGTTTTATCAAATATAGGAAATAAAAGAGTGGGGTAAAAATAGCTCACATACTAGAGCAGCAAATGGAGAAGCAGTTTCTCTCCATGAAAGAGAAATGGATATAAAGTCACCACTTGCTTTTCCATCCAGCCTGTAAGTTACCATCTCTCTAGATCACCTCTCAAGACCCATGCTTTCTTGTAGGTGGTCTGGTGCTGACAAGCTTTGGAATTTTATTTGGAATATTAAGGGTATCAAAATCATGGAGTTTTGCATACAGTAACTTCTTGGAAATCATTTCTCTCTCTAAACATATACATTTACAATAAAAGACCAAAGGAAACCAAGAGTTACCAACCTAAGACATTTGAATATTTACCTGATAGCCTAGTGCTCCAATTCCAGGCTTTATAGTGAAAGATAAATATGCTAAATTTGGAGAGAGATCATTGAGAGCCACAGTAATAATTAACAGGATAGTATGAGCTCTAAAAAATATTAAAACACCAAGATATTTTTCAGCATAGAGAAGAGAAGGCATCAAAGCAAAACATATGATAGGGGCTCAACTACAAACAGTTTCTCTCTTTTCCATTTCACCACTTCTTTGGAACATATATACTAGTCATTTAATATATATATGAAGGTAATGGGGTTGGTGATTCATTGAAGTCTTTCCTGATGTTATTAATGATTTTTATAAATGAAGAAGTTAAGGAATTTTATTTAATAGTGTCATAAAATAGAATAGACACAGAAGCTTACTTCTAATCATTTGATTTCAGCAGGGAGACACATTAAATGGCATTTTAATATAGAAGCCATCCCTAGGACTATGTGATTTTTCAATGACAGTCACTCTGGTCGATAGAGATTTATAGATTTCTGGGTATTTACCTTGAGGGCCTTATCTCAATTAGAATAGTTAAAATGTCACAAAAAATAGTTGTGGGTTAAAAAAAAATACTAGGAAGAATGTTTATAAAGTAATACTTCCTGTGGACTTTTTTTTACAGTTTATTATGATTTGGTGACAGTAAAGACTTCAGTAATTAACAGCTGATTGCTTCACACTTTCTGTAATCCTTTTTCTTTTTCTTTGGCCTATGGCATAAGTCTATTTTCCGCTGAGAGGAAAAATAAAAGAAAAAACACCAAAGGTATGTTACAGTATTTACACACTCTTGAATGGTGTTAGTTGTACAAGGCACATGTCCAGAATGACAGTTTCGTGACCAGAAGAAGATGGAAACCATCTTTGAGAGGCATGCAAAAGGCCAGGAGATCCCAGCCAGAGAGTGAAATCTGCATGAAAAGTAGCAGGATGGTAAATCAGAGGGAGAAATGCATTCCAGAGCACTGCTGTCAGTTTTGAGTATCCAGGGCTGGATTCTGCAGGGCCTTAATGAAACTCCCCTGCTCTCTCAGGGCCATGTAGACCTTGCCCATGCTCTCTCCCAGCCCTTCATCCTTAGAATGGTGCCATAACGTCACAATGCCTGAAACCCGGGGATTTCTTCCCACAGATCCTCCTCTGACCTTATAGGACAAATGCAGAAGCCTTCTGAGAGGATTCTGAATGTTTTAGGATGCATTTGCATAATAATACAAATAATTGCCTGTGTGGTATGTGTGTGTGAATCCTTGTGAAAGACATGTTAGTTAAGGGAAAATGCTATTTTTCATACATTGCTGGTAGAAAATTAAAGAATTGTAAGATTTTAAAAAGTGAACTAGAAAATGTATTACAGTTAAAAATTCTCATAACCAAAAAAAAAAAAAAATTCTCATAACCTTTGGCACAGTATTCTTCCTCTTGTGAGTCTATGCCACACAAATACAAGCAGCAGCATATGAGGATAGAGGTACAAAAATGTTTATCGTGACAATACTCATAGTAGCAAAAAAGTGGAATCAAGTGACTGCCGTCAAGAGGGTAATGTATGAGTGAAGTATGTTTTGTGTGGTATTGCTGACTGAAACAAAAAAAGAGATGAAGAAGTGCCTATATATGCCCTTTTTATAAAAAAGGGATGGCGAGAAATCCTGCATATGTGTACATGTACTTACAATTCAATGAAAGCAGTGAAGACTAGTTTGTCAATTTGTGTTTCCTTTTGGGGCTGAAGGTATTGGGGTCACTAATATGAGTTTAAGGAGGAGAGAATAAGAGAAAAATATGTATGTATGTATGTGCATATGTGTATGTAAGAGAAAGAGACAAGGAAAAAGAGAGGAGAAAGATTGATTTTATCAACAATTTACTCTTTCCCCCAAACTAAGGGGCTCATAAAATGATGGTAAACACAGGAATGTTAATCTTTGCAGAGACGTTTATGGAAAAAGCAGAGGTCCAAAAAATAGATTCCAGGACTCATATGTTCACTTAGCTATATTATGCTGAGCAAGCCTCTCTACCTCTCTGATCCTCTTCCTTAGATGCAAAATGGAGATGATACTCCCTACTCTGACACAACTAGGAGATTCCAATGAACTAATGAACGTGGTTGTGTTTTCTAGATGGTGACACATGGTGCAGAGCTAAAACTCTCATTATTCTTAATAAATATGGTGCATTTCAAACAGAAAAGGTCACACTGGAGATGTGAAGCATCATGCATAATTGAGATGCAAACTTTGAATGCCTCTATCACTTTGACTATTTCTAATTTAATTTGTTTCTGTTCTTGAAGAGTAGCTGTGATATTTATTGGAGTCAAATTTCCCAGTAGTGGTGTTTGCTGGTATTGGCCATACCTTGAAAACTGGGTGCTTTGGTATTGGTTGGGCAGATTATGAGGGAAGGGAGGATAAAGAATCCAGAAGATAAAGATTTGAAGGGTCAACAGAATATACATCTTTGACATTTTTAAACATAGTGTTCTCCATCTAAACACTCTACCATGTGGTAGAGGTTACTAAAAATGTATATCCTATCCCATTGTGCTTATGGATGGTTGAGCTTTTTGTTCTTGACACTCACATAGATGAAAAGGAAATTTTATGTGCAGAATAAGGAAGTTAGACTATGCATATAATTAGATTCACCAAAACTCCATTAATACATGCTAATCTTCTAAAGTTGTGAGCTAAAAACAGATTCATTTTCCATTCTAGTATTAATTTTGTGAACAAGTTGCTATCAGTAGCTATATAAATTGGGTGGCATCTCTTGCTTTCTGAAATGTTCTCTTAAAAATTGCAAGCAAAATTGGGCAACACCATTATCTTTTTTTTCCTTTTTTTTTTGTTTTTTTGTGGTACATGGGCCTCTGACTGTTGTGGCCTCTCCTGTTGAGGAGCACAGGCTCCGGACACGCAGGCCCAGTGGCCAAGGCTCACGGGCCCAGCCGCTCCGCGGCATGTGGGATCTTCCCGGACCGGGGCACGAACCTGTGTCCCCTGCATTGTCAGGCGGACTCTCAACCACTGTGCCACCAGGGAAGCCCAACACCATTATCTTGATTATTTTCTTGAAGGAGTTGTCATCAACTACCTGTCGTTGACTGGGGTTGGGGATTGGGGATGTTGTCAAAGTACACAGTGTCTTCCCAAGAGAAGCTTATATGCTTGCCTGAGAGGAGAGCTATAGAGGTTCAAAAAACTCATACTTAATTCTAACATGACTCTAATGGAGAACCACTCAAAGCATTAAAAGGCTTGTTTCAGGGGTCAGTGTATTTTGTACCAGCAAATTGTCTTTTCAGTAATGCTTTCCTATTTCCTGTATCACATACAGGCATGCATCTAAAAGAAACAGCTCGAATGAAGAAATCCATTTTAGAACTTGTCCCCAAGCAATTTCACATTGACTTTCAAATAGGCTACAAAGATTCTATACAAAATTTCTATACGGCCTGTGGAATTTACAGATACTTTTTATTCTCTTTCTGGCTGTCTAACTCTTCTCTTATTGTTCTATTTATCAACAATACAAGGTTTCACAAACAGTTGTCTGTGGCCAACATGTTCTGAATTCCTTGGCAATAATGACCAAAAAAAGTCTTGCGAGAGACTGATGAGAAGCAAAATATGCCATTTTTTGTTTGGTTACAGCCTGATATACTGGGCATTTAATTTTTGTCAACCACAAGCATGTGTTATAATGCTTATTTTCATAGCTGCCTCGTTTGAGCAGTATCAGGTGACATCTAGTATCTTCACAATCATTGAAGCCCTATTTATGTTTGCTTGGATTGGACAGACGTTTCTGGAAAATGTCAGAGAGTGAGCTTGTGCTCGTGTCACATAGAAGTGAGATGAAAAATGATGTCAGTGGAGAATTGATCTATATATACCATATCTCATTCTTACTGAATATTTTCCAATATGTTTTGATTTAATGGGAAGATTGATTACTTAAACTAAATGGGCATAAAAATTACATTGTATTTCTACAGTTCTGAAGTAAGTTTTAAAATTTGAGAGTTCTTAACTAACTTATAGTTTCAGGTAGAATGTTTGCTGTAGTGGTGTTGTGTCCCTAATTAAGGTTTTATGGGTAAGCAGTGGATCCAGATTAGCTCTTCCTTTGGTTGTATTATCTATTTTCTGGATCGTAAAGCTGTCGCTGCATAACCTAGAAACCTCTTTAAAGATGGATGTTTGGCTGTATTTGTTATCCAGCAGATGTCTGGATAGTTAGAATCTCTTGAGAGTATTATAACTTGTGGTTTCAGTTACAATAAGTGATCCAGGCGTTTTTCTGGTCTTACTCCTCTCCAGTTCTGGGAGAAAGTCTGTAGAAGAAATTACAGAGGGTATTTCATTTCACTCTTCCCCATTCCTTTTTTGCTTTATTCTTTGTCTCTGTCTTCAAAGTTACTTTTTTTTTTCTTTTCTTTTCTTTTTCCTTCCTTTTTGCGGTACGCGGGCCTCTCACTGTTGTGGCCTCTCCCGTTCAGGAGCACAGGCTCCGGACGCGCAGACTCAGCGGCCATGGCTCATGGGCCCAGCCGCTCCGTGGCATGTGGGATCTTCCCGGACCAGGGCACCAACCCGTGTCCCCTGCATCGGCAGGCGGACTCTCAACCACTGCGCCACCAGGGAAGCCCTACTTTTTATCTGCTTTGAAATTGAGGTCACTAACTTGGTGAGAGGTGTCTTCATGCCATATTGCACCTCCTGGTCCCCAGCTTCTCTCAGCCAAAAGGTTATCACACTGACACTGACATTTTGAACGTGGTAAATTGCTGCTGTGATAAAAAACTACCTAACTGTGATTTATATTATATATTTGTCCAAAAGGTCGGTTTTAGAATTGCTGGTCCAGATTTGTAATTCCATATCCTGATGCTTAAAGTACTTGCCAATTTCCCTTCCAGCTGGGCATTTAAAGTGCACAAGTCTAAGGTAGTGGATATCGCTAAAGGCAAAGGCTGGAGAGTCTGTGCATGAGTTTGTGGTTTTGGAGGGAGGAGAGGTCTGAGAGGGCAGGCAGACTAAGGGAGCTTGCCACCTGGGCCAGCAGCAGTGGGAAACACCTGGCCACTGAACTGCTCGTCACCTGCAGTGTTGGCCTCAGGTGTGCGGGTGCCCTGCTTCTTAAAATAATGCAGTAAATTATGGTCTACCGGTAACGTCAGGTTCAGAGAGCTTTAAATTTCTCCTCCTCTTTTAAATCTGAATTAAAGATATTTTGGCAGGTTCAGACAGTTTTCACCTCATTGTTTCTGACAGTGTGGGGATTTTAAGCCAATTCTAAATGTACCCGGAGAAAATGTCTCTATACACTGAAAACCCTCCCTCTGCTAATCAATTATTACTTGGTCATAGTTAGGTATCTTTTATTATTGTTTTAGTATGGAAGAGTTGTCATGATAAGTGAATAATTGTAATTCAAGTGTCATAATAAATTTAATCCTTGGTCTGGTTCAAGAATGCATCTTGTTTGTGATGACTTTTAAAAGAATTATTGTCCAAAATTTCAGTACTAAGTATAGAGGTAATTAGTGCTCATCAAATTGGCCAAAAATACATGTAATACATGAGAAAAAATGCTAATATATCTAATATACAAAAAGCATTTAGAAATCAATGAGGAAATTACTTTCTTAAAAGCATAGAAAATAGGCCAAAGATAAAACACAGAGGAAGAAATGCCATAATCTCAATAATGTTCAGCTTCATTAATATTGAAAGAAATGTAAATTGAAATTATTAGATACTTTTAATCTATAATAATGATAATAATAGTAAAAATATGAATATTGGTACAAACTTTCTGAAACACACCCCTCATGATGAAATATGTAAGCATAAATGTGGGTATATGCTTGGGTTCAGCAATTATACAAACATATTTTCAGGAATTTTTCTTATCTACCAAAATATTCACATAAGTAACAAATATAATTTTACACACATGTGTCTGTGTATCCAAATGATGTGTATCTGTAGAGTACTGGGTAATTTATGGTACAGGGAAGAATGAATATTGTGTAGCCCTTCAAAAGGGTTGATCTACATACACTGACATGAATGGTTTTCCAAGATAATATTGCTGGTGAAATAAGCATGTTGTAGCACAGGACAAACAGAGGTGTATGCATGTACATCTGAAGTATACTCAGCAAGTTGTGTGATGACAGGGGACATTACGTAGAACTCTTACTTTTGAAATACTTTGTAACTTGATTTTTAAACAAGAAATCTATGATGTTTTAAAGTTTAAAAAAACAAAGATGTTTTAAAAACAAATAAAGGGACGTCTCCATGGTGAGTAAACATGATCTATCTTGATATTCACCTGAAATGAAATCATAGTTTCCAAATTGGATAGCCCTCACTCTTATTTTTTTTTTCCCTTCATTAGTGTTAAGGTGTTACCCCCATGTAGATCTTATTTAGAAATTCTTAACTAGCATTTAAACTGATTGCTCCGGGCCTCAGACAAACAAATGCAGTTGTATGATCATTAGCAGTGATAATTTTATAAAGTAGGAGAAGATAATATGACTGTCTCTCACATCACATAGTTTGTGATCATTTGACAGTATGTCAGTGTTAGATGTCAGGTTGTTGGTGAAGGTTGGATATTTTGATATAGCATCCAATACAGTGTTGTATATATTTATATTTGTAAAAATTATAGCTTGGGCTTCCCTGGTGGTGCAGTGGTTGAGAATCCACCTGCCGATGCAGGGGACATGTGTTCGTGCCCCGGTCTGGGAAGATCCCACATGCCATGGAGCAGCTAGGCCCGTGAGCCATGGCCACTAAGCCTGCGTGTCCGGAGCCTGTGCTGCACAACGGGAGAGGCCACAACGGTGAGAGGCCCGTGTACCACAAAAAAAAAAAAAAAAAAAAAAAAAATTATAGCTTTTCTTTATTAAAGCAAGGATGAAGCAAGGATTCATTTTTTTTTTAAATGTAGAAATAAGCTACCAGCTTCTTTTAGTCTAATAGCAAGCATTCTGATCCACAAGGGTTTTCTAGACTCTTAATGTCTATGAAATGAAAAGTTCATTTAAGTATTTTCTTTACTTTTCAGTCATAAAATATTCTACCTGCACATCCAGGTTTTATGTTCCTATTTTTCTTCTCTTTTTATCAACAGCATGTTCATCAGTGCATGGTTACCACATTACCTCTTTTATCTCCAGCAATAAAATTAATTGGAAGCATATTCACCTTACTTATGAGCGATAGTCAATGAAGTTGTCAAGTGATTATGCCTCCTTAGAAGTAGGATATGCTTTTCTAGTGGATATGACTCTGATAATCACATAGTCCCTAAAACTCAGGTGTGCTGGAGTGTAACATTTTCAGTAAACCAACTTATTATTTATTTCTGCCCCATAAAAGAAAATTTAACTTCATCAATACTTTTTTTTTAATTTACTTTATTCAAGTATAGCTGATTTACAGTGTTATGTTAATTTCTGCTGTACAGCAAAATGATTCAGTTATACATACATATATATATATATATATATATATATATATATATATATATATACATTCTTTCTCATATTCTTTTCCATTATGGTTTATCATAGGATACTGAATATAGTTCCCTGTGCTATACAGTAATTTCATCAATTCTGAGTATTCATGGTCCAGCTCATTGATATCTTCACTGCTCAGTTTTTTAAAACACTGTCCCACTTAGAGTTGAAACCTCTTCTCAGATGCTTCCCTCATGCTCTCCCTAGGGATTGCTTCACATTGCATCACATTGTTTGTCACATTGTGAACGTTGTTGATTAAGAGGTTGCTCTCTGCTCTTGGCCTTGTCATTTCATTCCTATCTTGGCCTTTGTTTGCAAACTTATCCCCTCCCCACACTGTTTCTCTGTGCATTCTCCATACAGTGCTCCCCAGACAATGACTAATTACTTCGAGTTCAGCTTCCTAATATTTGTGACCATCCCTCCAAGGTGCTCACTGGGGTGGCTCGTGCCATTTCTTCTGCCATGGGGTACCCACATCTTCTGCCATGAGGTACCCACATCTTCTGCCATGGGGTACCCACATCTTCTGCCATGGGATACCCACATCTTCTGCCATGGGGTACCCACTACTATGAAATGTAATAGCAGGCCTGCCAGAAATCTCTCTGAACTAACTTCTGTATCATTGTTGCAGGGGCCCATGGGAACTTTAAGATCTTTCCATCAGACACGTTGGAGTTGAAGGAAACTAGGGAGGGGGAAGTTTCTAGGCTTTCTATGCTTAGACACACCCTGTTGCCATCTCTACTTCCTTATTCCCAGAGTCTTTTGCAAGAGATGAATCTGTGAAGCAACAGCCTCCCAAAAATCTCAGCTAGAAAATGAGCTATGATACCTTGATATATAGTCAGATTCTTCAAATTTTAAAGGGAAATCCTATTATGATCTTCTGTGACCAAGACTTCTCTCCTGCTACTAATTATTCTATATTTCTTTCTTATGTTCGTACTTCCTTTGTTCTATTCCTGGGTCTGGTTTTTTTTTCCCTTTTCTTTTGGTGGTCAGGTGGTGGTGGTGGTGGTGGAACTGAAGGGAGGAACTGGGTCTGTGGGCTTGCATTTCCTTTCAGGCTTTTCTCCTAATTCCATCCCAGACTCAGACTCTGAAGCCAACAATGTGATGTCTTTGTTCTTTGGTCCCATTTCTGACAACCACCTCATGAGTCAAATGGCCACCCTATGTCTTCAGTGTTCACACTGGGAGGTCTTTGGGGGGCAGGGAGGAGTGGTTATATTAAAGATACATATCAAAAAAACACATCAGTTAATAAAACATGTCCATCACACGATTGGAGTAGTCTTCATCTGAGGTATAACAAACTACTCTGTAATCATTTGCTGTGTCTTGGGAAAAGCTTTTCAAATGTATAGTTTAAAAAAACACAGTAGGAGAGCTATTTTGTTAACACTGGTATCAGTTCTGTTAAATCAGGGTGTTTCTAAACAGTGCAAAAAGGAATAAAGCAGAAACTAACACACCATTGTAAAGCAAGTATACTCCAATAAATGTGTTAAGAAAAATGTATTGACTTTTCTTCAAATTAATTTAATGAAAGGACTTTGACTCAAGGGAGTTGCAGTATAGGCTAGTGTCACAGCCTACAGACAATATAGTCCACACAGGGGGAGCCATATACATTGTGGTTAAGACCATTGACTCCGATATCAGACCACCTATTTTCAGTCCTGGCTCTACCACTTAATAGTTAACATAACCTCTCTTACTCTCAGTTTTCTCATTTGTAAAATGGATATATATATATATATATATATAGCATAGTTGGAAGCATTAAATGAGATATTTCACATAAAGCAGCACAATGGCATATTCAGCCCTAAGAAAGTGTTTGCTAACATTATTGTTATGATGTTTATTTTCCTTTCACAGAAAATCTCACAGACGAAACAATAAAACTAAAACTGAGTTACTAACATCAAGAGAAAAGCACGGGTGATTTCAGCTAGCCAGTGGGCAGATTTCAGAATGTGTTATAAACTAATTTCATATAGGTTTGAGTTGAGGAATTGAGAAGGCAACAAAAAGCCTGAATAGGAACAACATAATAGCAGAGTTGATTTTGTGTTCTGGTAAGAAAATTTGGGGAAACCCCAAGTAACTGTAGATCATGTAAGGATCATGGATTAAAGATATGTATAGACCACATAAGGATAATGGGTTAATGACTTTGTCCCCTTTCACCCTTACATGGAAAACTAAGTGTACTGGCTGATCCTTAAATATTCTGATCTTCCTTCAACAAGTGTTTAACAGGAAAGATCATAGTCCTGCTTTCCTGTTACAACTTACTAGTAGTAGGGTCTTTTGCCTGTGGTTGTTCATTTTCTTGTGCTTTACTTATACCTATTTTGAAACTTACAGGTATAGATACCTAGTAATCAAAGTAAAAATTTTATTTATGTCCCATCACTAAGAAGAAGCTAAGCCAAAAGGACAATATTAGCTATTCAATATGTTTCAGGGCGTAGATTAATTGATTTTTTAAAGGTTTGCTTTGGAGTAATGCAAAGCTTTAGAAACAGAACAACTGAAGAGACGAAGTTATAATGAAAGTTATTCCAACCAGTTATTCTGGTTAGAATATTTAGGGCTCTGTTAAGTAATGTAATCCTTGTCCACAGAAAAAGGCTAACGTGCTTTTGACGGAGTCATCTGTCTTTGCAAGGCAAACTGAGGATTGCTTTTATTTAAGAAGAAAAAAAGACACTCAAACCACTTGATAATTCCAACACTATTCATGACTTGCAGTGCTGACATTCTATAGATTGATGTAGTCTTCAAGTGTGGAAAATACTGAGTCATACAGAAGATGAGACATTTTAATAATGAAAAAAATATTCATGCAGTCAGCAGATTGTCAGTTAAGGTGGTTTAGATTATAAAAGTCACCCAACGGAGACTTTGTCAGGTTGCAAATTATTCTGACCACAAAATTATTATATGAATAAAGCAAACTTAGAGTGAATTGGTACATCCCAGATCCTTTTATTTCTTTTTCCTGCTTCTCTTTATCCTTCTCTTCTTCTTTTGAAAAGGGAAAGGAAAACTATTGACTCTGAATCTAAACATAATGCTGGTATACATGAAAAAAAACTTAAGATGGAGCTAATCTTTTGGCATTCTAGAAGTGCTGCTTTTTCCCAG
Organism: Grampus griseus; assembly: GCF_964374135.1. Taxonomy (NCBI): domain Eukaryota; kingdom Metazoa; phylum Chordata; class Mammalia; order Artiodactyla; family Delphinidae; genus Grampus; species Grampus griseus. Next base: position 104,292,243 of record NC_138998.1, read on the forward strand.
GATACGAATGCTATAAACCAGAGATTGTGTCTTGTGGCTCTATGAGGTGCTTCTCTGACTCCTTTTATTTGTTCTTCCTCCCTTTATGTAATCTGTTTTGTAGATTGTCTTAATGTCTCCTATCAATGACTGACTAATTGTATCTTTTATAATGACACACATTGTTTTATAAAATTCTTTAACAAGTTGAAGGACAAGCAATGAAATCACTATAGCTGTTTTAGTGACAATTACATTGAAAACCATACTGGCTCATTTAACCATTCAATTTCTGACATCCAGCCCAGACTTAAAACAGGTTTAGATTAAAAATCAAGAAGACAGGGCTTCCCTGGTGGCGCAGTGGTTGAGAGTCCACCTGCCGACGCAGGGGATACAGGTTCATGCCCCGGTCCGGGAAGATCCCACATGCCGCGGAGAGGCTGGGCCCCTGAGCCATGGCCACTGAGCCTGCGCGTCCGGAGCCTGTGCTCCTGAACGGGAGAGGCCACAACAGTGAGAGGCCCGCGTACCGCAAAAAAAAAAAAAAAAAAAAAAATCAAGAAGACAGCCTGGGATCCTAGCACCCACATAACAGCAGTCACACTGCATTTCTACTCACTTATTTAATAGCCTTCTCTTCATGTTTTGGTATTTGGTTTTAAATAACTGAAGAACAACCATTATTTGGAGTCTTCACTCTTCCAAACAGTTATGCCTCAGGACAAAAATAAAGTGATTCAAGTGAGTGTTAGCTGAAGATGCTGTGCTAATTGCCCGCATCAGAAATTAGTCAATTGACTACATTAGAACCAAATCAGTCATATATTCTGTTTCCTCCTTGATATACTTCGTCCTAATCATTCTAGCTTTGAGTTGGAATTCATACATGTTCACATATTTTCCTTTTGTACTACTATTTTTTTAATTTTATTTTTAAATAAAATAAAATGTGTTCAGTAGCTCATAGTCTCTCAACCACTGCGCCACCAGGGAAGCCCTGTACTACTATTTTTAAACTTACCTGTAAATTTCATTTTCTGGCTTTGAGATATGGATTTTTATAAGCCATCTTAAGTAGTTTCTGAAAGAAAAGGCAATAAAAGTAAGTAAATTTAGTCACTACCTTAGTCCAAAAGTGTCATTTGATGGTTGCTGAAAAGTATGAACGGAAGCGTTGCCTAAATGCCCAAAGACTAGTTCTGTCATTTTCCCCCATATCAGTTCATTTTGGGATTAGAAGGAAGAAATCTTGATTTATATTATTTTATTTATTAATCACACCTACTCTAGTAAGATAAAACCATAGTAAAGAATGTGTACCATGCAGATAGCACTGCTCTAGTCTAGAGTTTTTTTGTCACCTACTGTGTTGGTTGACTGTTTGTACATTGTGAGCTCAATTGTCTTTTTGGTTTCTATATGTAGATTTTGCCCATTTTTGAGTGCTACATATATTGATTCTTTTCTATTTCTCATTGTCACCTTTTCTAGGTCTACAGCATCAAGACAAGAGTAAGGACTCACCATGGTACTGAAACACACAGTATTAGCAAGTTAGATTGAAGCGTGAATCCATGGGCCCACTGGGAAAAGATGCTGCCAGGGTTTGTCATTCTGCAGTGGGACACAGTAGACATGGAAGGAAAAGAGGAAGTGTTATCCAGCTGACTTTGGTTTGGAGCCTTTTTTTGAGAAAGCAGAGTGGGTCATAGACATTGAAGAAAAGCATTTTTGTTTATTTTTTCCCTCATCTGAGCCTTTGCCAACTGTGCAACTCTCTTTTATTTTTTGTCTTGCTTTTAACAATACATGGTTTAATTTTTGTTTCAGTTCAACACTTTTTTTGAGTTTTTTTTTTTTTTTTTTTTTTCTTTTTGAACCAACCACCTTGTCAGGAAAAGATGAACCACAAAGAAAATGATCATTCTTTCAGGAATACAATTTTGTAGCTCTATGTGCATCTATTTTTGTAAAAATACAGAAAGTTTGATTTAGCATTGATGGGCTATTTTTGAGGGATGTGGGTTTTTTTAATATTGTAACAATTGTTAAGTTCTGTTTAAAGAACTTGCTCTCAGAGAAGCACTGGCAAAAATGTTTAAAATGCTTGGCTTTAAGATGTCTGTGATGCGCTCTGTGCTTTCTAGCTTACCTCAGATGTTTGATAGTTTCTCCTTTTTACAAAAGTAGCACCATAGCCAAGCCAATATGGTATTATTTTACATTCAATCTCAGTGAAGATTTAATTCCATGCTAGCTCACTTAGCTCTGAGTTATATGTAAAGCTTGAAAAGGAAGTTTTTTAATGATCACACTAAAGAAAGGCTATTTCATTACTTTGATTTCTCCCAAAGACTGCTTGGAGGTTGACTAAGAAGAAAGTTGGCATAAACTTTCAATCAGATGGAGAGTTTGCCTAGAGCATACAATTATCTTTCTAGTCCATCTGACTTTGAAAAATGGAACCAGAATTTCTATCCAACTACTGGAAAAAAAAAAAAATAATCATGCTACCTTTGAGTGCCAGTGACTTATTTTTCTTGTTTATAATTATTCATTCATGGCAATTTTTTGCCATATTTTAAGTGATTTTTTTTTTTCCTGAAGATAGTTTGAAGGGATAATATTTGGGAAGGTACTAGACACATCACAAAGCCTTTAATTCAATGGCTGTTTCTGAGAGTGTTACCCATCATTTTAAATTGAAAAATAATGTATTGCATATGTAATATTTTAAATCAGTTTTTGCGTCTTTTTTGTCTGTTTAACTCTGGTTTTAGTTGATTTAGTTCTTTTTAAGAAAAAAATGGGGGCAAGATAAATTTAAATTGAGATTTATACTACAATTACTGAAATTAGGTTAATAAATTGACAACTTACCTGAAATTTATTACTGAGGACTCAGGATTCAACTTGACATGGCCCTCAGGATCTAAATAAGAAAAAGTTGGGATTATCATTAAAATGCTATTAGGAAAAGATTAGGTTTATAAAAGTAGCCGTTATTGGTATTTTAAGGACTTTCAATGTAAAGTCCATTCTTTCATTTGCTTCCAGAGATGGCTCATATCAAAAAGGTAGTATTATATAGAAGTTTTAGTTTGTTTAAAATGTTTCTCAATTTTTCCCATCTCTGTCTTCACCCATGTGAAATTAAATGTTTAGTGAAATACATTTTCCATCTTAAATAGTGTATCTCATATGTGTGAACATTTTAGATATAAGAGCAACATAGTCTCTGCTTAGCTAGGCAGAGTTCTCACAGATAATTTTCAAATATTTCCCTTAACTCTATTTTAATGCCATAATCTTCTTTCCTGGTGCATCTTATCAGTTATGAATCTATACACTCTCTTGTATTTTCATCACTATATTGCTTCTTAACCAGACTACTCTTAACACAGTATACACATTTAATCTAATGTGAGGTCCAAACGTAAGGAATCTTCCACTTACTAATGACATGAACTTAGATTTCTAGGGAGTGGCTTGGTTAAATTATCTACATTTTGATCTACAATTTGATTTGATACAATTATTTGTAATTTGCCTAAATCTGTGTAGCACAAGGTTGAATGAATCTATAAAATTTGTTTTACTTTGTGTCCTCCTGAATTCTCAAAGACCAGTGCTCAGTAGCTCCCATGGGATGACTCACTGGGGATATTTATTTTCCTCCTCTTCCCTTGGAACCTGTTAACTTCCTTTGCAGTTTCTCTTAGAGCAGTTTTGTACTCCAACTCATTCAGATCATTCAATTGGATTTTCCCAATTATGAGAAGAAATGTATTGACTTTCTGCCCGTTTCCTTACTCTCCACTGAATTGAATGTAAGGCAAGAGAGCTGACAATTAGATAGCTTCACCCTGAATTTAGGGTGACACTTTGCCCTGTGTCACTCCTGGTAACTATCTGATAAAACATTCCTTGGCTCAGAGGACCCAAGAAAAGTTGGGGATCTGAATTCTGCTGTACACAGGAGAGATTTGTGAGTGAGATCCCCCATTGAGAACAGGCCCAGGTGTTGCTTGGCACATCGCAGGGACTGGATCCTTGCCTATACAAGGAGTGGATCAAAATGTGAGTCAAAAAAGATGAGTGCCTGTCTCTGTAATTGTCTCACATCCCATTGCTACAATCATATTACTATTACCACCGAAGTCATAAAAGAGGATGAGTTGTAATTTAGTATGATTCTGAGTTTAAGTTTAAAATGCTGTCACTCTCTGGGTTGGTTTTCTCGCACCAAAATGATACTGTTAATTTTGGAGGCTTCCAGACTGCTTTATTGAGAGCTACCATCTCCCTCCCCAATTTCATTTGCAACCACTCCACCTTTGGTTATTTTATAAATTAGGCTTTATTCAAGCTTTCTAAAGATCTGTGAGCTAGATCCTAGAAAATCATCTCATTGATTTGACATCTAATCTATGCTTCAACCACTAAACTATCATGAAATAAGAAACAACAAAATAGTGATTAGGTAGATCTTTACAGGTTATTTGGTTTTTCACTGTTTATTTGAAAAGCACCTCTGAAGGTAAAAATCAATGCTTCATCTTAAGAAGGTTAACCGTCCCCTCCTAACTTTCCTCTTTAGCTTTTTTCCTCTCTCTTTCCTCTTAGAGTTATTTACGTTACTATTTTAAGCAAAAATGGCTGGGATTGCTCTACATTTTGCAAATGATAACAAGTGGTTTGCAAATAATTGAGAAATTAATTTCTTCAACGTTGTAAAAACCTTTTTTTAAAAAAAAATTCTAGGCACTGGCATAAACTGTGCCCTTGAGGAGCTCGTTATTCATTATACAAATGGCAATCAGAAACTATATTTTTAGAAACTGCATTCTATCCCTTACTGAGTGCCCCTTGGTTATGTAATGTTTGCCAAATTAAGTCAATGGGGCAATGGTACTAAGAGGTAGAAAAGGCTAGTATTTATGTTACAGTTCGACTAGAGGATAAATAGAGAAGCAGAATGAATTAATGAAAAAAAAAAACCAACAACATTGGCTTGGACATTAGGTCATTTTCTGAATTCTGGTTTAGCCATAATTAGATGTGTGTTTTGGTGTTTCATTTATTTATCTCGTGAGTAAAGTGGGATAATAATACCTAACTGGCAGGCTGGAAATCGTATATATATACTCAATCATCTGGCTCATAGTAGACATTCAATAAATGACAGATACCACAAATACCTATCAGCTGAGTAAGTAAATCATAAAATTGAGCTCCCAAACATCACTTCTGTTTACTTTCCACACCCATTTCTGTAGCAATCAAATAGTTATGACTGTGCTTTTCTGTAAGAAATTGTTGCAAGAGAATCTTTGCCTTCTACTAGATGTTGAAGATAAAACATAAATTTCTAAATTATCTTTATTTTAGTGTGCTGTTTATGAAGGAAAATAAATTAACCTTTTAGTGGTATGTAGACCCAACTTTGAGTTTTCTTACATGTTCCAAACTTTTATTCATCCAGGACCCTGTGTATTATTGTCCCCAAAATTAAAGTGACAGTTTCATGAAATCACCAAAGTTTTAATTTTTTCATTATATTTTGGGCTTCCTTAGCACCTAGAATAAAAACATCTCTTTTGAAGTTATCTCATTTTTTTTTAACTTGGAGAAAAAATTGCAAAATATGGTGGAAAAAATGTTCTGCATGAAAAGAGGAGGAAAAAAAACCCCAACCCTTTATGATCTCAGTCAGCAGATTTATTCTACTTGAGAAAAAAAGAAACAACTTCATTGGAAGCAGATGTTGACACTGTGTCAGTTATTGAAGATGGAAAGGGTTCACTTGAGCCATTGTGGTTACAAAGGGGTATCGATGGCTGTTAAAATTCCTGTGATTGAGCATCTTCACAGCAGACAGGACAGCAGAAAAGCTGAAACTATGAGACCAAGACTGAAATCAGCCTGCCAATTTTAATGTACAGGACCCTAAGGACTCAGTTGTGTGTTTTTTTTCCCTCCTTCAGGATAAAAGACATATCTTTCAAAAAATTTAAGGTGGTTTGAGAGAGAAATTAAAATGTATTCTCTAAAAACATAGCCCTAGAATCCTTTAAATCTATTATTAAGCATTAAAACTATTATTTAAGTCATTTTAGAAAAATCAGGGTAAAAATTTAGTTTAATAATATATGTTGAAGAAACAGACTCACAGACATAGAGAACAGAGTTGTGGTTGCTGAGGGAGAGGTGGGGTGGGAGGAGGAAGGATTGGAAGTTTGGGATTAGCAGATGCAAACTAGTATATATAGAGTGGATAAAAAACAAGGTCCTACTGTATAGCACAGGGAACTATATTCAATATCCTGTGATAAACCATAATGGAAAAGAACATGAAAAAGAATATATATATGTATAACTGAGTCACTTTGCTGTACCACTGAACCACAGAAATTAACACAACATTGTAAATCAACTATACTTCAATAAAATAAAAAAAATAATGTATGTTGAAGAAGGATATGTAAACTACACACAAATGGAGAGTGGGGAACGGGTGAGGCCTGCAAGGGAGCCTCAGTTCTAATAGCTTCAAAATGTTAATTAATTGGTAACTTGGTCATGGAGATTGGGCACAGAACAGACTTTCAGAATTTTCAGTAGGTTTTTTTCTTTTAGTGCTCGCTGGGAATTTCCCTCTATACACTTTCCAAAGTATAGAAATAGTCATTATAATTAAAATATCATAATTTTCTTATCCCTTTTATTGTCCATTGTGCTTGTCTGTTTGAAAAATATTTTTATAGTTTCAGATAATTGATCAAACTAATGTTCTCTCGAAAATACCAATTAATTTGATCCAATACAATTATCTAAATCTTCTTTTAAAGTTTCAAGAAATGATAATTGAGTTAAGTGTAATTTACCAATTCTTTTGTGTAAATAAACAATGACACCTAGAAAATGCCGCGTCATCATCGATTAGCTTCCTTGTTAACAATTTCTGGACTACTAAATTTTGCCCTAAGAATAACTCTTTTAGAATACAAGATTCTTTAATTAGTTATTTTGGTATATGCATAAGATGTGAAGTTTTCTAATGATATCTCTTACTGGTAAGAGATACTGATAGAGGTGTACATTTTTTTCTAGGCTGTGGCTAGGGCAAAAATTAATGATTATTTACACACTTGATTTAATTTCTTGACTATTTACAATCTTGGATATTGTATCTGATTTAAAATTACTATTCCATACATTTTTCTGGATATGCAATATGGGGAAGGGTCTTCATGTGAATTCTTTGTATTTTAAAGTGCATATATTGAAAGGGAAAACATAGATTCAATTTGCTTTCATCACATAAGTCTAGATAAGGTGAAAGCTTTTATAAACAAAAAATTCATAGTATGGTGAAGTTTATATTTGTCACTTGATTAAGTGAACTGAAAACTTGTCATATAAATGTTATCTTACAACCCTGAAATACAAAAAAATTCCAGATTTATTAGTTTTGTGGGCAATTTTATGCTATCTTCATTTTACATGTCCAGAAAGAGAAATTAACTAATCTTAGCTCTGTTGTCATTCTTAATTTACAAAATATATGTAATTCATAAAACTTTTCGCTTCACAAGCTAATTATAAAATCATATTTTTTGTTGTTGTTTTTCATGGGGTTGGAGGAAGAGACATTTTTGTATTTCTATTCAGTCTTCAAATGCAGGTCTCATAACTATATGTTGATGATATGAGATGATGGAGGACTTTGTAATAAAAACAAATGTCATCTTCAATTTTTTCAATAAATAACTTAATGTGAACTTAATGTTTATATTTTAATGTAGCAATTTGGTTTCGTCTGCATTTCTTGACAATTAACTAAAGCTGTCTCTTTTCTTCTTATTCAATTAAACAAATTACAAATATCTTTAGAAATTAAACCACCGTAGTTTTTTTTTAATGAAGTTAATTTCTACAGCCAAGGGATTTATATGTTATAGTGAGGATTGTATGGTTACAAAACAAGTGTTTATAATAGAAGAGCAAGTGAAATGGGCTATATCAATTACATAATAGCAGGAGGCTTGTGAATTTTTTTAACACAATGCTTCTGAAGTTATCAATTAACTCTTTGGGAGAGGTATACTTTGTTGTTTTGCTTTTACATTTGTGATATGGAGCTTCTGTAAGTAGTGTGGAAGAAGAAACAAAACTTTCCTGGCAATTCATTGTGATTGAAGAAGTGTATCTGGAAAGGAGAAGTCCAAGACCTTATTTTTAAAGGAAGCTGGAGTTTCTCTACAGGGGCCTTCTATTTTCTTATTAAATGAATTTGTAATGTGAAAATGCAAAGCCTGGAAATCAGCATTTCGATTAGTAGACCTTCATCATCACAGGTGAAATAATGTGGCACAGCCTTCTCAACTGTCTGCCATATTTAGACCAGACAAGTGTAATGAGTTTTCTATGTTGCTGTAAAAAGTTACCACAATCTTAGTGGCTAAAAACAATACAAATTTACGATCTCATGGCTCTATAAATCAAATATCCAGCACCAGTCTTGGTGGGCTATAATCAAACTGTCAGCTGCATTCTTTCTGGATATAAGGGAGAATCTGTTCCTTTGGTGTTTCCAGCTTCTAAAGTCCTTGGCTAATGGCCTCCTTCCTCCATCTTCAAAGCCAACAACAGCTGGTCAAGTCCTTCTCACATGGGATCACTCTGACCCTCTCTTTTGCCTCTCTTCTACAAGTTTTAAGGACCTTTGTAATTACATTGGATAATCTCTCCATCTCAAGGTTCTTAATTTCAAAAAAATTCTTAAATGTAAGGTAACATATTCACAGGTTCTGGGGATTAGGAAGTGAACATTTTGAGTGGGCATTATTTAACCTACCACAATTACTATCAGATTTCAGTTAATTTTTATCAGCCTTTTAATCTAAGAGGGTTTAATATATCACTGGAACTCGCAAGGCGTGTTCCATGTTTGCAATGGTCATCTGTGTAGGATTCATCTACATTCACTTAAATAATTGCATAAAAAGGAAATTCTTGTTGCTATTTCAAACATTTATGTGGTTATTACAGTGTCTTCGAATCCAAAGGGTTATGTTGTCTTTATGTCAGACAGGCACTCAGGGGGGTGGTGAGCACGACATCTGGTACAGATTCTTCCTAGCTGAAGTGTGTTTTCTCTGGGGACAATCAACTACCATTTAATTGTTTTGCTTCCTTTTTTGGGAATATATGCCCATCGTGTGATGTCCTAAGTCTCCAAGCATCTCATTTGACCTGCTTATACACATTTGACTAAATATCCATATATGACTACGTTGGTAAAGCTTTTACATTTCTGTCCAGATTGAATCCTTACATCTGTTATCAGTTAAGCAGGGGAAAAACTATTATGGAAAGCAAACATGTTTTGATACATTTAATGTGTAAAGTAGGTACCTAGACTCTAGAATGCTGTTGATCAATAAATGAACTAGAATCTCTTAGAAACAACACTTAAGCCCAACTGTTTTACTTTCCATACCAAGTTTGGCTGTGGCTGAATGAAGAACACCAGCATTGATCTTTGCTTTGCACTTGTACTAAAGGCTATTTGCAGGAAGCCAAATATAGCAACAGAGGATTTAATATCTTGCCAAAAAATACAAAATCTGTTCCCCTTTAAGCATAACACTCTATCCTTTTCTTGTGGATCTTGCTAAAAGGAAAATATAGCTTTCAACTACCCCATTCCTTCTGCTGGAAGTTCCCTAATCTTTTTCAAATGGGCTATGTGTGGTTTTGTGGAGTTTTATGTTTCCAAAAGAAAATGGCTATATGAGAAATCCATCCAGTGTTAGCATTTTTCATAAAAAAAAATCAACTCCTAAATCAAAGATGAGAGTCAGCAGTGACTAAGAAAATCACACTTTGGTGGGTTCAGGACTAACCAGGATCACTGGGTGATGTTTTGTCTTTCGTTTTGTATTGAACCAAAAGTAATAATAAAAAAATTGGCTTCAACCAACCAGGTATTTTTTTTTGCCTTAGAGTGTGGGTGTTTCACTCTGAATGTTGTCTCATGGGTAAATGGACTAGTCCAGATTTCTCTATAACGTGGGTGATGACAGTGACTCTTCTGTCTCTTATGTTGTATATACAGAATTTTGAAAGCAGTTTTGCAAACATCACCAAGAAAATAACTCTTTCACAGTGACAGCTTCACCAGACATCTCTGCGTGGGATTTTCAAACAAACACAGGGCTGTTTGGAAATACCTGGTGTGTGTGAATATGCAAAATATGCTGACCAGTGCTGACAGCTGTAAGGTGTACTCCCTCACTCCTTGAGCAGAATATTTTGGTGGCAGTAGTGGTTATTTTTTCCATCTTTACTTGTCATTTTCCCCTTTTGTCTCCACCCACTCACCCATCCACTATCTCCTCTGAAAACACCTACTTAACACCCTTCCCGCATTCCTCCACACTGCTTCCAAGAGAATCATTTCAGTAGATTCCCACTGGCAAAGGTGGGCGGTGCCTTGAAGGAATGTTTGAGTTGTACTATGTTGTAAAGGCTGAGCTTCGGGGGAGCAGCTTGCACTTGCTCTGACACCAGCCCTGCACACAGCCCAGACACTGCTCAGGCCAGATTCCATTAAGGCTTGTCATTGCGAGGGGAGGGAAAGTCCTCTTGAGAGTGGCCATCCTGCCGTGAAGATTCCAAAGATCAGAGTAATCACTTTAAGTGTGTATTATCAGGTTCTTATCAAGGCATTCATCCATTTATGAAAATAAGCATATGCCTTTCTACCCAAAGCCTAAAAAGGAAGAGAGGACTCAAGAGAAGTTAAAATAAAAGTTACTTCTTACAGGATTTTGACAGGTTTTGAGAGGAGAAAAGATGGCAAACGTAAAAGGAGAAACCCTGGGTCCTAGGACCAGTTCCACGGGAAATTTGTTGATATCATTTAGTCCCAAATTTCCAAAGTTTCTCTGTTGGTCAGATGAAGATCAAGTGAAATAAAAAGATGCAAACTGCTTTGAGAAAACAAAAAGTAGATACAAAGAGACAGGAAGGGATATGTACTAAAAGTCCTCTATATACCATGAACAATACATGAATTTATCTCAAGGAATTTTCACAAATAACATGTGGATAGCATTATTTGGGAGGCTGTTAGCAATATTTAAAAAATGGGGATTTGAGTTTTAGTGATGTTACTTAGAAGTTGTATGTCCTTGGACAATTTCCTTAACCTTTTTAAATTTCATTGTGTTCATCCATAAGATGAAGATATTTAAAATAACTACTTCATAGAGTTATGAAGACTAGTAAAATATGTAAATAGTTTAACACTAGGTAAATACTATGATTTTTTTATTAATCTTATTTTTCAGTAATTTGAGTAATTGAGTAAATGATCAGGGAAGCTCTTGCCTAAGGGATTCAAGGGATTCAAAAGCCAGGATTCAAGTCCCCAAATAGAATCTTAGAACACCACACTGTTCCCAAAAGTTTTTGCTATCGTCACATCTGAATGTATTTGCCCCGAACATATTTTAATAATCTCTTAGCTAACTAGAATAAAAGAGACAGTAGGAGGAACTAAAACTAGCCAGAAAGGGGAAGATTCTTTAGAACAAGCTAGAGTAGGGTGGCTTTCACAAGCCAAATAGAGTTCAGACAGATTTTGCAACTGTAGAGCATTATTTGTAACATGGGGATATAGAATCAATTCATTCAACATATTCCTCTGGTCTGAAGGATCCTGGTTATTTTTCTACTCAGGCCAATCTCAAATCTCATTAAAATAGTGGATAATGGGTTGGAAGAATCATAGCTTCTTTCTGTTGACATCTTATCATAGTTTTCATCTGAAAATGTCAACTCACTAGCTCTTTAGGGATGAGCTCTCATTTTCTCTGCTGAAAGAATCAGTGTTACATTTTAAACCTGATTATTTTATAATTAGGTTAATGTTTATGAAGTATTCTCATTTCTCACACCGAGTGTGTGTTGGGACAGGACCAATGGTAATGGAATAAATCATTTAAAAACACACAATATCTTAACTTGCAGGTTCTCTGTCAGAAAGCTAAGAAATTGCAAGATTTGGTTTTGATCTTTTTACTCTCTAATTGTCAGTTGTTTGATGTGGGAAAAAGTATTCTTCCTCATCAGTAAAAAAAGATATGGTAATCCCTGCATTGTAAAGTAGATATGTGGATTAAACGAGATAATGTATATATGCTTGTTGAACACTAGACTTTCCTGGGAAGAGTATGATTTCCTGTATCAATTACTAATGGCCCCAGTTTACTAGGCACTTGTAAGAAGGACACAACAGTCACTCCATTGAATTCTCACACAACTTTCCAAGGTGGGTTGTTTTGTTTTGTTTTGTTTTTTTGCGGTACGTGGGCCTTTCACTGTTGTGGCCTCTCCCGTTGCGGAGCACAGGCTCCGGAAGCGCAGGCTCAGCGGCCATGGCTCACGGGCCCAGCTGCTCTGCCGCATGTGGGATCTTCCTGGACTGGGGCACGAACCCGTGTCCCCTGCATTGGCAGGCGGACTCTCAACCACTGCGCCACCAGGGAAGCCACAAGGTGGGTTTTTTAATTCCCACATTACAGATGAGAAAGCTGAGTTGTAGAGATTTTAGATCACTTGTCCAAAGCAGAATTAGGATTGAATGCTCAGTCTGTGTAACTTCAAAGCTCACTTCTTTTCCACTGCACCAGCTGGCTTCTCAATCTACTAAAAAATTAATATTGAGTGCCTACGGTTTGCTCACATTCACGTATAAAATATAAGTAAGAAAGAGTATAAATGCCCTACTCTGGGTGATGGGATGCCTGGCTTCTAAACTGCTTATACCACAGACTAGCTGTGGTCCCTGAACTAAATTACTGGGCAGCTAATTTCATGACTGATATACCATGATGAGTAATCAAAAAGTCTAGTCGAATTTCTGCATCAGCAATCAGATTAACGTAAACTTGTGCAAGAGGGAAATAGTTCCCATTTTCTTCTTCCTCCAAATCCCATAAAAACACAGCAGGAAGTGTCGATGCTACTCTCACTTCACCACAGCTTCTTCCTCCCCCGCACCGTGTCCTCAAGTTCATTCTCGATGTCTATGTCTTTATTCCTGCCCTGCCACTAGGTTCATCAGTACCATTTTTCTTTCTTTTTTTTTTTTTTAGATCCCGGAAGCACAGCACAGGGAGATCAGCTCAGTGCTTTGCGATGACCTAGACCAGTGGGATAGGAGGGTGGGAGGGAGGCTCAAGAGGGAGGGGATATGGGGACATACGTATGCATATGGCTGATTCACTTTGTTGTACAACAGAAACTAACACAGTATTGTGAAGCAATTATGCTCCAATAAAGATCTATTAAAAACAAAAACAAAAAACAGAGCAGGAGAAATCTCCCTCTCCCAGAACCCTAGAATTTGGGTGTGTTTATGTGTACAACATAATATCTTTTCTTCTTCTCCATTTATGCTAAATGGAGGGTCAACCATATATGATAAAATACTCATACAAGGAAAACAAAGTGGTGATTTCAATGCATAGGGGCTGTGGTCTTGAAGTCATGTGTGTGTTAAATCTTTTTCCCTTGACAGTTGGCAGTGGACATAGTGTCTGTACTATTTGAAATAGGGCAAACTACCCTCCTATTCGGCAGTGCACATTCATGAAAACAAGTCTTAGGAATGCCAGGTTTTTCATGGAAATGTTCTTTGATGCAACCACTGCTCCTTGCTCTCTGTGGTACATCTGGGCCTGTGAAACTTCTGAACTCGTCCATTTCCTGGCCCCATGATGAGCCTCTTAGACTTGTCAACAGAATTCAACCCTTTCTGATGTTGATCTTTTTATTGCACTTCTCAAAGAGGTTTTGACTTCTTTGGTAGTTCATAATAGGTCTTTCCTACCCCTGCCTGGCTCAGTTCTGGCTCCTGGAATGAGCCAGGATCAGGCTGTCCTGAAGCCGAAAAGGATTCTCTCTGGGAAGTTATTCACCCAAGGGCTGATCTATGATTTGTGGGACCTGAGACATAAAAGTTTGGAGAATAGGGGACTTTTAAAGAAAAAGAAACAAAACAAATGCTAAATTATGTATGAAAGTGAATATTTATTTAGAATTAGAAATCACAGCTAACAGATTTTGAGAGACTGATGAATACTATAAACACAAAACTTAGAAAAATCATGTAAATTTGTATTAACTACCTGCTTAAGACACAAGTATGGTATAACATAGTACTCTTCAAACAACTTGCTTTTATTACCAGATTTCAAACATGTTCCTTTTCCAGTACCTTCTTCTTATACTTGGTAGTGGAACCTTCATAGGACCTGTTCATAAAGTAACATGCTCTCAGACCCTTTTGAAACAGCACAGTGAGGGGCTGAAGTGTTCCTAGAAGCCATTACACTAGGATATGATTACTTATCTACCCCTGGAAATGTTTGAGAATGCTATAAATATATCCCACTCAATCCAAATCCAAACTGTGTATGTCTACCAACTAAACTTTCCCTTAGCTTAATCCCCACTACCCCATGCAGGGAAAGTGTAATAAGGACCATCTGAGTAAAAAAGAGAGTGCTCTGAAATGATTGTGGTTAAAATAGCTTATTTTTGAAATATTTGCAAAAACATATGTCAACATGAATGCTGGGATGCATCCCAGGGCTTGGGAAGGGGCCTTGAAGCTTTAGCCTAGTTCGCTTCAGGGCAAATCTGACTGTGTACATGCCACTTCAACGTGTCCCCGTGGTAAAGAGAAGTCCTACTTACAGGATATTGGTGTGTGGTTTTGCATTTTTTTCCAGTTATAATTTCCTTTGTTACTTAGCATGTATCATAGCTTCCTTTGTGCATCATTAAATGTGCACTCATGGCATCATTTGGAAGCGTTTCTCTCCATTCCAAACATAAAATGCTAATCTATCCTCTATTGCTGTCTTTGGTTTATTTTCAGGCAAAGCTGTGATGTAAACACTTTCATGCCTCAGGTCTCCTGGGGATGGAGGCTCTGCTCACCTGTGGACAGGTGCTCACACCATGGATTACCCTGTGAATCAAATGGGCCCTGAGGAGACAGGGGGCTAAAGGACTCGAGGCATTGGGTAGAATTCTGAGGGGAACCTTTTACACAACTCTGAAGCACCATGTGATTCTCTCCATGGCCACTGCCTGTGCTCTAGGTGACAACACAGCCACGCCGATTCCAGGATGAGCTCAGACGCTAGGAATTGGCTCATGGGAGCCCGAAGTTCGGGATGTTCCCTTCCCAAAGCTTCACAGCATGCAGAGGACTCAGGTGGGCTGTGTGACACCTCAAACTCAATGCTGCTGAAAATGAGTCTGCTGGGCAGCATCAGCAACAAAATACTTGTTAAGATGTCATTTCATGGGCCCCAGTGCAAACTTGCAGGAACATAACGTCTTAGATTGAGGCCCCTTATCCTTAAGGGATTTTGCACACACTTTAAAGCTTTAAAAGGAATGCTTAGCTAAGTGGTTCCCGTCCATTAGGATCACATGAGGAGTATTGAGAAATAACGTCACCTGTGCCTCCCCCCAGAGTCGGTCTATTGATCTGGGTGGAAACATCAATGCTATTTTAATTAAGTGCTCCAGGTGATTCTAAGCTAAGGCCAGGATTAAGCACGGGGGCTACTGGGTATATCTGTGAGAGTTGCGTCCAGGCATTGGTCCAAGGGTGGGTAACAGAATGGGCTCCGCACGTGTTTGGAAGGGGCAGGTCAGTGCAACCAACAGATTTCATGCTGTAGCAGAAATTTGGGGTGTCTGTGTAAGAGGAGAGCACATGCAGACAGGAAAGAAAACAAATCACAATTTGATCTTCATATAGGAGCTCATTGTTCCTGAATTTCTCCTGAGACAAAAGACTGGAGAGGTTGGCATTTTCAGCATTTCAAGGTCCTTCTTTCTCTGGATGCAGTGGGAGCAGGTGAAGGAGTTGTGCTGATGCGTTTGAAGGTATGATCTCAAGATGCAGATGTGATTCCGCAACATAATCTTGCCTGAGGATACAATCCAAAGCAAGAGGAGGAAACGGCAGGCTTTCAGGTAAATGCCCTCTCCCGAGTCAGAGGCTGTGTCTGTTTTTGCTCCTGAAATGCCATGGATTGAGAACTCGCAAACATTTAATTCTCTACTTCTCATGTTCCTGCGTAGCGGGGTGGTTTTCAACTGCTTATATTTTTTAATTGAAGTATAGTTGATGTACAGTATGATATGTTTCAGGTGTAGAATATAATGATTCACAATTTTTAAAGGCTATACTCCATTTATAGTTACTATAAAATATTGGCTATAGTGTCCCTGTTGTACAATATATTCTTGCAGCTTACTTTATACATGATCATTTGTATCTCTTAATCCCCTACTCCTGTGTTGCCAATCCCCCTTCCTTCTCCCCACTGGTAACCACTAGTTTGTTCTCTATATCTGTGGGTCTATTTCTATTTTGTTATATTCACTATTTGTTGTATTTTTTAGATTCCACGTATAAGTGATATCATACAGTAGTTTTCTTTCTATTTCTGACTAATTTCACTTAGCATAATACCCTCCAAGTCCATCCTTGTTGTTGCACATAGCAAAATTTCATTCTTTTTTATGGCTGAGTAGTATTCCATTGTGTGTATTTACCACATTTTCTTTAACCATTCATCTGCTAATGGACACTTAGGTTGCTTCCATATCTTGGCAATTGTAAATAATGCTGCTATGAACATTAGGGTGCATGTATCTTTTCTTTTTAAAAAAAAAACTACAAGTTTTTTTAATGTAAATTTATTTACTTTATTTATTTTTGGCTGTGTTGGGTCTTTGTTGCTGTGCGCAGGCTTTCTCTAAGTTGTGGTGACCAGGGCTACTCTTCGTTGTGGTATGCGGGTTTCTCATTGTGGTAGCTTCTCTTGTTGCGAAGCATGGGCTCTAGACACATGGGCTTCAGTAGTTGTGGCTCGTGGGCTTCAGTAGTTGTGGCTCACCGGCTTAGTTGCTCCATGGCATGTGGAATCTTCCCGGACCAAGGCTCAAACCCATGTCCCCTGCATTGGCAGGCGGATTCTTAACCCCTGTGCCACCAGGGAAGACCCCATGTATCTTTTCAAATTAGTGTTTTTGTTTTTTTCAGATATATACCCAGAAGTGGAATTTCTGGGTCATATTGTAGTCCTACTTTTAGTGTTTTTAGAATCCTCCATACTGTTTTCATAGTGGCTGTACCAATTTACGTTCCCACCAACAGTGTACAAGGGTTCCCTTTTCTCCACATCCTTACCAAAATTTGTTGTTTGATATTTGGTGACAGCCATTCTGACAGGTATGAGGTGATATCTTATTGTGGTTTTGGTTGTGTTTCCCTGATGATTAGTGATATTGAGTCATTTAATGTGCCTGTTGTTCATCTGCATTTCCTCTTTGGAAAAATATCTATTCAGGTCTTCTGCCCTTTTTTTAACTGGATTTTTTTTTTTTTGTGATGTTGAATTGTATGAGCTGTTTATGTATTTTGGATATAAACCCCTTATTAGTCATGTCATTTGCAGATATGTTCTCCTATTCAGTAGGAGAAAACTGATGGTTCCTTTTGTTGATGGTTTCCTTTGCTGTGCAAAAGCTTTTATGTTTAATTAGGTCCCATTTGTTTATTTTTGCTTTTAGTTCCCTTGCTTTAGGAGACAGATCCAAAAAAATATTGCTACGATTTATGTCAAAGAGTGTTCTGCCTATGTTTTCCTCTAGGAGTTTTAGGGTTTCCGGTCTTACATTTAGGTCTTTAATCCATTTTGAGTTTATTTTTGTGTATGGTGTCAGAGAATGTTCTAATTTTACTCTTTTACATGTAGCTGTCCAGTTTTCCCAGCACCACTTATTGGAGAGACTGTCTTTTCTCCATTGTATATTCATTCATGCCTCTTTTGTCATAGATTAATTGACTATAAGTATGTGCGTTTATTTCTGGGCTGTCTTGGCTTTGTATTTTTAACTTCCAGTTCTTGTCTGTTGTAGTACATTAAATTATAAATTCAAAGATGATAAGAGAGTTCCATCTTGAAGAGCCGAGTTTAAAAAAGGCTTCAGGTTGAGAGAGGAAGGCAGAAGTGAAAGCTGAAAATTTTGGAAGGAATTCAACATAGAGAAACAAGAGAAAAACAGTTTGTAAGATGACTCTGAACTGAAGAATTTATGTGTAAATAACCTGAAGCTGAGAATAGTGAGGAACGAGTTACGCCCTGGATAAGCTAGTCTTATTTTTCTTCAAGAATAAAAAAGTCTATGTGTTGTTTGCAACTATTCATGATCACAAAGAAGAACCACATCACATGCTCTCCCCAAAATGAAGTCTTACCGTGCAATGAAATATTACTGAAAGAATGCTTTCTTAGATAATCTGAAAAAAGTGTATTCCTGACCTGACTGTCACTAAAAGCCTATGTGCTTCTGGAAAAATTACTGAATATCCTTGTTGTGTTTCCTCATCTATGAAATAGGGAAAACAAAACTAGAATACCTCTAAGACGTCTTCTAGCTCTAAAAGTTTTCTGATTCTACATGTATTTTTTAAAAACATACTGCTATAACCTATTTAGACATCAGCATTAATATTTTCCTGGGGCAAGAAAATTTTGGAAAGAATAATCTAATTGGAAAAGTTTATTTGACCACTTCTTCAGATGTCAGTGGAAGACTAGACTATAAAAATTCAGTAATGACAATGTTGCACACAGTGGAACAAAGGAAAATTCCAAATCTCTTTGCGACAAAGGCCATCGGTGTTTATGTAATCTTAACAGGAAAAAAGCAGGAGAGACACAATTTCCTTAGGAATTTGACATCCTGGAATTTATATTTTTATCATAGCTTGTCCTTCAAGGAGCCAATGTTCAAACCTGTGTATAATTTAGAATTTTTGTTTATCCCATGCATTCAGTGCTCAGGATTGAATTACTCAATGGTTGCAAAATAGAAATGTAGAGTTAAAAAGAAAAATTTACAGCATTCTTATAAATAATTATATCCAATACAGAAGATAATGTTACAGACATACAGCACTAAAGACATAACAGGTTATCCAGGCTTGCCCCTACTTATTTTTTTCTATTTAGTTTTTTTTAAAAAATCTTTTATGGGGTGTCCAGTCAAATTTTAACAATCCATGTTGGTTTCTATGACTTCCAATGGAAAATTAATAATAAAATAAATTTCAATAAACACATTTAAAATTATTTTATACTAGAGCATAGTTGATTTACAATGTTGTGTTAATTTCAGGTGTACAGCGAAGTGATTTAGTTATACATATACATACATCTATTCTTTTTCAGATTCTTTTCCCATATAGGTTATTACCTATATGAGTAGAGTTCCCTGTGTTATACAGTAGGTCCTTGTTGGTTACCTATTTTATATATAGTAGTGTGTATATGTTAATCCCAGACTCCTCATTTATCCCTCTGCATCCTTCCCCTTTGGTAACCATAAGCTTGTTTTCTATGTCTTTGGGTCTATTTCTGTTTTGTAAATAAGTTCATTTGTACCTTTATTTTCGGATTCCACATATAAGGGATATCATACAATATTTGTCTTTCTCTGTCTGACTTACTTCACTTAGTATGGCAATCTCCAAGTCCATCCATGTTGCTGAAAATGGCATTATTTCATTCTTTTTAATGGCTGAGTAATATTTCTTTGTATATATGTTCTACATCTTCTTTATCTATTCATCTGTCGATAGATATTTAGGTTGCTTCCATGTCTTGGCTATTGTAAACAGTGCTGCTGTGAACACTGGGGTGCATGTATCCTTTCAAACCATGTTTTTCTCCAGATACATGCCCAGGAGTGGGATTGCTGGATCATATGGTAGCTCTATTTTAAGTTTTCTAAGGAACTTCTGTACTGTTCTCCATAGTGGTTGTACCAGTTTACATTCCCATCAACAGTTTAGGAGGGTTCTCTTTTCTCCACACCCTCTCCATCATTTATTGTTTGTAGACTTTTTGATGATGGCCATTCTGACTGGTGTGAAGTGATATCTCATTGTAGTTTTGATTTGCATTTCACTAATAATTAGTGATGTTGAGTATATTTTCATGTGTCTCTTGGTCATCTGTATGTCTTCTTTGGAGAAATGTCTATTTAGGTCTTCTTATTTTTTCATAGGGTTGTTGTTTTTTTTGATATTGAGTTACATGAGCTGTTTGTAAATTTTGGAGATTAATCCCTTGTTGGTCGCATCATTTGCAAATATTTTCCCCCATTCTGTGGGTTGTCTTTTCGTCTTGTTTATGGATTCCTTTGCTGTGCAAAAGCTTTTGAGTTTAATTAGGTCCCATTTGTATATTTTTGTTTTTATTTTCATTACTCTAGGAGGTGGATTCAAAAAGGTATTGCTGCAATTTATGTCAAAGAGTGTTTGCCTATGTTTTCCTCTAAGAGTTTTATAGTATCTGGTCTTTCATTTAGGTCATTAATCCATTTTAAGTTTATTTTTGTATATGGTTTTAAAGAATGTTCTAATTTCATTCTATTACATATAGCTGTCCAGTTTTCCCAGCACCACTTATTGAAGAGACTGTCTTTTCTTCATTGTATATTCTCGCTTCCTTTGTCATAGATTTATGGACCATAGGTGTGTGGGCTTTCTATTCTGTTTTACTGATCTATAAATCTCACTTTGTACCTGTACCATACTGCTTTCACTACTGTAGCTTTATAGTATAATATATGAAGTCAGGGAGACTGATCCCTCCATCTGTGTTTTTCTTTCTCCAGATTGCTTTGGCTATACGGCATCTTTTGTGTTTCCATACAAATTTTAAGATTTTTTTGTTCTAGATCTGCAAAATCTGCCATTGGTAATTTGATAGGGGTTGCATTGTATCTGTATATTACCTTGGATAATATAGTCATTTTGACAATATTAATTCTTCCAATCCAAGAACATGGTATATCTTTCCATCTGTTTGTGTCATCTTCAATTTCTTTCAGCAATGTCTTATGGTTTTCAGAGTATGGGTCTTTTGCCTCCTTAGGTAGGTTTATTCCTAGGTATTTTCTTCTTTTTGATGTGATGGTATATGGGATTGTTTCCTTAATTTCTCTTTCTGATCTTTTGTTGTTAGTGTATAGAAATGTAACAGATTTTTGTGTGTTAATTCTGTATCCTGCAAATTTATGAAATTCATTGCTGAGCTCTAGTAGTTTTCTGGTAGCATCTTTAGGGTTTTCTACGTATAGTATCATGTCATCTGCAAACAGTGACAGTTATACTTCTTCTTTTTCAATTTGGATTCCTGTTATTTCTTTTTCTTCTCTGATTGCTGTGGCTAGAATTTCTAAAACTCTGTTGAATAATAGTGGTGAGAATAGACATTTTTGTCTTGTTCCTGATCTTAGAGGAAATGCTTTCAATTTTTCACCATTGAGTATGATACTTGCTGTGGGTTTGTCATATATGGCCTTTACTATGTTGAGGTAGGTTTCCTCTTTGCCCACTTTCTGGAGAGTTTTTATCATAAATTGGTGTTGAAATTTGTCAAAAGTTTTTTCTGCATCTATTGAGATGATCATATGGTTTTTATTCTTCAATTTGTTGATGTGGTGTATCACACTGATTCATCTGTGGATACTGAAAACTCCTTGCATCCCTGGGATAAACCCCACCTGATCATGGCATATGATCCTTTAATGTGTTGTTGGATTCTGTTTGCTAGTATTTTGTTGAGGATTTTTGCATCTATGTTCATCAGTAATATTGACCTGTAATTTTCTTTTTTTTTTTGATATCTTTATCTGGTTTTAGTATCAAGGTGATGTTGGTTTCATAGAAGGAGTTTGGGAGTGTTTCTTCCTCTGCAGTTCTTTGGAATAGTTTGAGAAGGATAGGTATTAAGTATTCTCTAATTGTTTGATAGGACTCTCCTGTGAAGCCATCTGGTCCTGAACTTTTGTTTGTTGCGAGTTTTTAAATCACAGTTTCAATCTCAGTGCTTGTGATTGGTCTGCATATTTCCTATTTCTTCCTGGTTCAGTTTTGGGAGATTGTACCTTTCTAAGAATTTGTCTATTTCTCTAGGTTGTCCATTTGATTGACAAATAGTTGCTTGTAGTAGTCTCTTATGATCCATTGTATTTCTCCAGTGTTCATTGTAACTTCTCCTTTTTCATTTCTAATTTTATTGATTTGAGCCCTCTCTCTTTTTTTCTTGATGAGTGTGGCTAAAGGTTTATCAATTTTGTTTATCTTTTCAAAGAACCAGCTTTTAGTTTCCTTGATCTTTTATATTGTTTTATTCAGCTCTATTTCATTTATTTCTGCTCTGACCTTTATGATTTCTTTCCTTCTGCTAACTTTGGGTTTTGTTTGTTCTCCTTTCTCTAGCTGCCTTAGGTGTAAGGTTTGGTTGTTTATTTTCTTAATTCCTGAAGTAAGATTATATTGCTATCAACTTCACTTTTAGAACTGCTTTTGCTGTGTGCCATAGGTTTTGGATCATTGTGTTTTCATTTTCTTTTATCTCTAGGTATTTTTTGATTTCCTCTTTGATTTCTTCAGTGATCCATTGGTTGTTCAATAGCATATTGTTTAGCCTTCACGTGTTTGTGTTTTTTAGTTTTTTTCTTGTAGTTGATTTCTAATCTTGTAGCTTGTGGTTGGAAAAGATGCCTGATATGATTTCAATTTTCTTAAATTTATCAAGGCTTGCTTTATAGCCCAGCATGTGATCTGTCCTGGAGAATGTTCCATGTGCACTTGAAAAGAATATGTTTTCTGCTGCTTTCAGATGGAATGCTCTATAAATATCAATTAAGTCCATATGATCTAATCTGTCAGGTAAGGCCTGTGTTTCCTTATTGATTTTCTGTCTGTATAATCTGCCCATTGATATAAGTAGGGTGTTAAAGTCTCCCACTATTATTTTGTTACTGTCAGTTTCTCTTTTTACAGCTGTTAGCATTTGCCTTATATATTGAGGTGTTCCTATGCTGGGTGCATATATATTTAACAATTGTTTTATGTTGTTCTTGGATTGATCCTTTGATCATTATGTAGTGTCCTTCCTTGACTCTTGTAACATTCTTTATTTTAAAGTCTATTTTGTCTGATATGAGTGTTGCTACCCCAGCTTTCTTTTGATTTCCATTTGCATGGAATAACTTTTTCCATCCCCTCATTTTCAGTCTTTATGTGTCCCTAGATCTGGAGTGGGTCTCTTGTAGACAGCATATTATATCGGTCTTCTTTTTGTATCTATTCAGCCAGTCTGTGTCTTTGGTTGGAACAATTAATCCATTTACATTTAAGGTAATTACTGACATATATGTTCTTGTTGACATTTAAAAATCTTTTTTTTTTTATTTGTTTCTGTAGGTCTCTTTTCTTCCCTTCCTCTTTTGTTCTTTTATGATTTGATGGCTATCTTTAGTGTTGTGTTTGGATTTCTTTTTCTTTTTTTTGTGTATATCTATTGTAGATTTTTGGTTTGTGGTTCCCAAGTGGTTTTGATATAGCAGTCTATATATACAAGATTGTTTTAAGTTGCTGGTCTCTTAACTTCAAATGAATTTCCAATATCCTTCATTTTTACTCTCCTCTTTTCATCAGTGCTGGTTATGATATCGTATTTGTGTGTGGATGATTTCATACCTTCACTGTATGTTTGCTCTTACCAGTGAGCTTTCCCATTCATAATTTTCTTGTTTCTAGTGGGGACATTTTCTTTTCTGCCTAGAGAAGTTCCTTTAGCCTTTGTTGTAAAGCTGGTTTGGTGGTGCTGAATTCTCTTAGCTTTTGCTTGTCTGTAAAACTTTTGATGTCTCCATCAAATCTGAATGAGAGCCTTGCTGGGTAGTATATTCTTGGTTGTAGGTTTTTCCCTTTCATCACTTTAAATATATTGTGCCACTCCCTTCTGACCTGCAGAGTTTCTGCTGAAAAATCAGCTGATAACCATATAGGGATTCCCTTGTATGTTATTTATTTTTTTCCCTTGTTGTCTTTAATATTTTCTCTTTGTCTTTAATGTTTGTCAGTTTGATTAATATGTGTCTTGGTGTGTTCCTCCTTGGGTTTATCTTACATGGGGCTCTCTTTGCTTCCTGGACTTGGGTGAATGTTTCCTTTTCCATTTTAGGGAA
This sequence comes from Grampus griseus, assembly GCF_964374135.1. Taxonomy (NCBI): domain Eukaryota; kingdom Metazoa; phylum Chordata; class Mammalia; order Artiodactyla; family Delphinidae; genus Grampus; species Grampus griseus. Next base: position 104,316,384 of record NC_138998.1, read on the forward strand.
GTTTTCAGCTATTATCTCTTCAAATTTTTTCTCAGGTCCTTTCTCTCTCTCTTCTCCTTCTGGCACCCCTATAATGCAGATATGGGTGCATTTTATGTTGTCCCAGAGGTCCTTTAAACTTTCCTCATTTCTTTTCATCCTTTTTTCTTTATTCTGTTCCATGGCAGTGATTTCCACCATTCTGTCTTTCAGCTCACTTGTCTGTTCTTCTGACTCATTGATTTTGCTATTGATTCCTTCTAGTGTATTTTTCATTTCAGTTATTGTATTGTTCATCTCTGTTTGTTTTTTATATATTCTATCTCTTTGTTTAACATTTCTTGTATCTTCTCGATCTGTGCCTCCATTCTTTTTTCTGAGATCTTGGGTCATTTTTACTATAATCGCTCTGCATTCTTTTTCCAGATGATTGCTTATCTCCACTTCACTTAGTTGTGCTTCTGGGGTTTTAACTTGTTCCTTTGTCTAGAACATATTCCTCTGCCATATTATCTTATCTAACTTTCTGTGTTTTCAGTCCCATAGGCTGCAGGATTGTAGTTCCTCTTGCTCTGGTGTCTGCTCCCCTGGTGGTTGACACTGGTCTAATAGGGTTGTGCAGGCTTCCTGGTGGGAGGGACTGGTTCCTGCCCACTGGTGGGTGAACCTGGGTCTTTTCCCTGTAGTGGGCAGTGTCATGTCAAGGAGTGTATTTAGAGGTGGTTGTGGGCTCAGGACAACTTTAAGCAGCCTGTCTGTTGATGGGTGGGGCTCTATTTCTGCCCTGTTGGTTGTTTGGCCTGAGGCATCCCAGCACTGGAGCCTAAGGGCTGTTGGATGGGGTCAGGTCTTGGCATCAAAATGGCAGCCTCCAGGACAGCTCACGACAATGAGTACTCCCTAGTACCTCTGCCACCACTGTCCTTTTCTGCTCAGTGAGCCACAGCCACCCTCCTGCACCACCTCCTTAGGAGACTCTCCAAGTCCAGAAGGTTGGTCTGGACCAGGCTCCTATGAAGTCACTGCTTTTTTCCCCTGGGTCTCAGTGTGCATAAGACCTTGTGTGTGCCCTCCAAGAGTGGTGTTTCTGTTTCCCCCAGTCCTATGGAATTCTTGTGATCAAGCCCCACTGGCATTCAAAGACAAATGCTCTGGGGACTCCTCTTCCCGATTCCAGACTCCTGGGGAGCCTGACATGGGGCTTAGAACTCTCACTCCTGTGGGATAACCTCTGCGGTATAATTATTTTCCAGTTTGTGGATTGCCTACCCAGCCCGTATGAGATTTAATTGTATTGTTAATGCGCCCCTCCTACTGTCTCACTGTGGCTTCCTTGTCTTTCGAAGTAGAATAACTTTTTTGGTAGGTTCCAGTCTTTTTCGCTAATGGTTGTTCATCAGTTTGTTGTGATTTTGGTGTTTTTGTGAGAGGAGGTGCACTCAGGTCCTTCTACTCCATCATCTTGTCCTCAGACCCCAGCCTCAATTAATGTGTGTTGACCACTTAATTTTCTTGCATCCAAATTCCATGTAATTACCTACAGTCTTTCACCATTTCATCAGGAAGAACAATTATCACCATAATCTAAAAACACTTTCTATCTCCTCACAATGCCATCTCTCATGTGGGATAAAAAGCTAGTTAAATGGATACAGTTCCTGTGTTCTAAAAACATCCTCAACCTCCTTGGTCTGGCTGTACTGTATGTTTGAGTCTCTATCACATTGTCTTTTATCAGCAACTTGACCAAATCTTCTTTCCTTTATTTTTGAAAAGTAAATGCTTGTTTCTCCTCAATTTCTTTCTCCTGGTAAATGTCCTAATGCATAGTTGGTCCGTTTTCTTCTTGTAATAGTTTTATTCTAGGTAGATTATGCACATGGTGCCTGATGCTCTCCTCATTACACAGTGGTAGCTGCTCAATGTAACCAGAACAGTTCACTCCAAGGTGGAGAGGGAAATTGTTTCTCCTCCTTAGTAAACCACTCTGTTCTGGAAAGAGCAACAACTTTTATTTATTTGTAGATCCAGGGACTGTTTGCTCTCAGATCTCTCCCTAAACTTTCCAGTGTTTCCCTCAGTATCACAGGAGGATTGACTCCCAGCAATGGCAGGAGATTGAGGGATGACACCAGGAGTCAGGGAGAAGCTGGGATATTTCTCCTTTTCTACTTTGAACAACATCTGTGGCAGCAGTTATATCTCCAGGGATGACTATGGCTTCTCTGTAGCCTCTATTCCTGCTATATTCCCAGCTAATGCTAGGTACCCTGGCCTCAGGCTCTCTTAATATGTGTCCTCACTTATAGGTGGAAGCAGCTTCCTGATGTTACTAATCTCTGGTTCACTTCACCATCCCCTTAGCTTTTCCATCACTGTGAAACTAATATCCTGCATTGAATTTGCTACTTTGAGTATTCAGAGTGATTTCCATTTACCTGGTTGAAATGTGGCAGACACACTTTTGCCTATAAGGAATGGTCCTAGGAAAAAAATCCTCAAGAAATTATGTGGCATAGAGTTGCTCATATGTTAGAGCATGAATGTAGGAATGACCCCCTTGCAGGCAAAAAGGAGAATTTTAGTAATCCATGGTATGCAGTGTCAACAAATCCATTTGAAGTATCAGGGCTCTAAGAACTAAGTAATCTGCTGAACTCGTCCACTGTGGCAGCAATAATTGTTATAAATATTGTAAGGGATAGAAGAGTATATGAAATGGCATCGAAGGCCTGTAAACAAAAAGGTTAACTCAAAGTTTTGAACTTTTAGCTCAAAACTGGTAGAAAACCAGAGAACTTCATAACAGCATTTAATGGATTTTTTAATTCAATTGTAGACACAGCTGAAGATCAGAATCAAAGTCTTATGGTACAGTCTGGAGAATTTTAAAGCAAGTTGGACAGACAACTTTACCAATTTTCTTAATGAGGAAGGAATGATTCCCTTAGACGTGGGCAGAAATATTTGAGTGTTCTCAGAGGAAGCTGGAAAACCTGGGCCCCCATAATTAAATAAATCCCATAATTGAGTCCCAAAATTCACTTTCCAGTTCAAACAACTCCCTTCCTCTTTTGGAGGAAACTAACCGTCTTTCATAAAATACCCGCATCATACTTCAAAAATGAGAGTCAGGTTCCAATAAGACCCAGGGGAGAATCACTAATTATCTTGGGAGAAGACAGCTTACACATCACAGAGATTGAAAGAACTTGCTCATATTTGCCATTTGGAAGCTGAGAAGCATATACATGAATGGATCCTGAGCATGTTAGACTAAGGAGGTGGAATAGAAAGTTAGATAGGCTATATCTATTGGATACAGGATTTAATGGAGTAACTCAGTTGGCCTTCTTGAGGAGGGGCTTGTAACCATTATGTGTACAGACTGTAAATCATCCTCTAAACATCCCCTGATATGGTATATAGTCATTTTGCCAGTGACTCTGCACTGGAGAAAGGGAAAAATCCCAGACACTGACTCTGAGTTGACCTTAATCCCTGTGGACCTGAGATGCGACTATGGTTCACTGAAGCTTATGGAAGGTGGCTGGTAAAAAGACTTTGGCCAAACCTCTATCTCAAAGTGGGCCTATTGAATCCATCCTTTGGTTATATTACCAGTTCCTGACTACATAGTTGGGTAAAGTAGATGAAGAAAATAACATAATTGGTCCAGTCCAAAATGGCAAATTAGGAAGATCTTGAACTAACCTCTCCTACAGACACACTGAACCTATACCTGCATATAGAGCAATTCATCCTGAAGAAGAACTGAGGGTTGGTTGAACAGCTTTTGCACATTAAATGATAGAGGGACCACATAAAGATGGGCAGATGAGTCACAGACACAGTATCTATGGAAATCCCACCCCTGATGTGGCAACGTGCAGCAGGAAGGGCTATCACTGAGGAACCCATGTGCAGACTTGCCCAACCTGGGGCACAGCAAATAAAATAAAATAACATAAATAAACAAAAAACAGTGGTTTAAAGGGCACCTAGTCTATGCATCAAGGATATTCATTTACCAACCTTAGAGCATCTGCTAAATGGGTGGGGAAATGATGAGACTATCTCTGAGGTAGGAGGTACCCAAAAGCACCACGACTTTTGACATTCCCCTTCCACCTTGATAGCTCAGGTGGGAATACAATCCAGCTGTTCTAACTGACCAGCTAAGGCAGTGCCAGTGTGCCCGCAGAATCCTGAACCTCACAAGACTACAGCCATCCCCCCAAGTGAGCACCAGTTTGGAATATCCTGGGCTCCCTGCCCATGCCCACTCCAACTCCAGTTCTCCTACTGGGGCAGCCCCATCACAGTGTGCCCCAGGACTCCATGGTCCACATGTGCCTGCTTCAGCTCTAGTTGGCCTGCCATAACTGCCTGGTACACACAGTCTGCACAAGGGACACTCTGACACAAGCCATGCCTTCAAGATTGAGAGAGGTATCTGTTTTGTCCACATGAAAACAAACACAGAAAGTCAAACAAAATGATGAGGCAGAGGAGTATATTCCAAATGAAAGAACAAAATAAAACCCCAGGAAAAATACCTAATGTGATGGAGATAAAAAAATAATTTACCAGATATAGAGTTCACAGTGGTTAAAATAGATGCTCACTGAATTTAGGAGAGGAATGAGGAAACACAGTGAGAACTTCAACAAAGAGAAAACATAAGAAAGAACTAGTCAGAATATAAACACTGAAAGAAAAAATACAGTAGAGGGACTCAATAGCAGATTAGGTGGTACAGAAGAATGGATCAGTGATCTGGCAGACAGAATAGTGGGAATTACCCAATCAAAATAGAAAACAAATTTCTTTTAAAATAAGGATTTTTTAAAGGACCTATGGGACAAATTTGCATTATATGGATCCCAGAAGGACAAGAGAGAGAAAGAAAGGGGTAGAAAAATTATTTGAAGAAATAATGGCTGAAAAACTTCCTAACCTGGAGAAGAAAGCAAATATCCAGGTCTAGGGAGCACAGAGACCCTCCAAACACAATGAACCTAAAGAGATCCACACCAAGACAAATTGTAATTAAAATGTCAAAATTAAACATAAAGAGATAATTTAAAGACAGCTAGAGAAAAACAATTAGTCACATGCAAGGGAATCCACATACGCCTATCAGCTGATATTTCAGCAAAATATTTGCAGGCCAGAGGGAGTGGCATGCTATAATTAAAGTCCTAAATGAAAAAAAAAAAATAACAACCAGTAATACTGTACCTAGCAAGGTTATTATTCAGAACTGAAGGAAAATAGTTTCCCAGACAGGCAAAAACTAAAGGAGTTCATCACACTGAACTGGCTTTACAAGAAATGTTAAAAGGTCTACATGAAGTAGAAAAGAAAAGGAAATTAAAGTATATAAATTCACTGAAAGTCAAACTTTAAAAACAAATGTATAAACAAACAAAATGTTAAAACACTCTTTTCAATCTGAATCACCTCATCAGGTTGTCTTAGTACAAATTATGTAGATAATTCAATATATTTTACTTAATATAATGGTGGTTTGGAGTCTCTGGTTATGTGGGAATGTCACTGATTATTCTTATTGAAGGCTAAGCATGGTGCATCATCATTTTAAACAGAATAGGAAAGTGAGGCTGAGATTACAATCATCAAATCTCAGAGGCTTCATGCAAGAAACTTCTATTTCACACTCACTGTAGAGGTTGACAAGGGACCTCTACTCCACCTAGCTACTCTAGAACCCAGAATAAGGAAGGCTTTCTTTACATCTTGAAGCTGCAATGTCTGGAACACTTAGTCTTTTCAGCTTTTACTTTTTTTTTAAATGGATTCATTTTGGAAATTAAACATGTTCCTTCTGTTTATATCTAATTGGCTCAAACTATTCACATGGTCCTATCAAGCTGCGAGAACACAGAGAAATGTGGGTAAGAAATGTTTGGTGAACATTTTCTCTACCACAGCTATGAACAGTAACAAATATTTATTGATTACTTTTACTTATGTTAATCACTGAGCAAAAAGCTGAACACATATTAAGATATTAATTCTCATTTGGCCCTAGGAAGCCTATAAGCCAACCATGGAAATATTTCTTCAATAATAGTCATCCAGTTGAAATGATACAACTTCTCCAAAGGATTCCACAAATGAAGTATCCTTTCACATTTGGAAGAAAGAAAATATACAGTAAAAATTAATGAAAATACTATAGAGTATTTTTCCTATGGATAGGAACATAGTTACTTATTATTATATGTAATTTTTAAAATAAATTACAATTTTAAAATGATGAACCTGTGATTCAGAGAGCTTATATGCCTTACTAAACACATACAGCCAATAAATACTGAGACAAGGCACAATTCATCTCTGAGTCTAGAGCCCAGACTACCTGCCTTTATGGTAGAACTTAGCAGTTTTTCCTCTGCAAAAGAATATTCCAACCACCACAATCCAAGGCAATAATCATATGTTCACAGTGATAGTTCTCTGTTGATCTCCATGTCACTTTTGTGCTTTCTGTCAAAGCATTGAGATGTATCTTCCTTTGAGCAGTCAATTTTTATGATACTTTATTAGATGGGTAAGTTGATGGTATACTATTAGTCATCGTTCACCAGAGAAACAGAAGCAATAAGATATGTATGTGTGTGTATTTTAATTAGTTCATTCATTCATTGTGCAAGTCCAAAATCAGCAGAGTAGCCTGGCAGGTAGGAGACCCCAGGGAAGAGCTAATGTTGTGGACGGCAGGCAGAATTTTCTCTTCTTTGGGGGATGTCATACTTTTTTCTTGTAATACCTATTTTTATTTTAGAAAGGAGAGGAAAATTAGGCTGTGATTATAATCATCCAACCTCAGTTGCTTAATGCAAGAAACATTTATTTCAACTGATTGCATGAGACCTACCCATATTAGGCTAATCTGCTTTACTCACGGTCTACTGATTTGAATGTTAAACTTACCTAAAAACTAGCTTCACAGCAATGTCTAGACTAGTGTTTGACCAAATATCTGAGTATCATGGCCTATTCAAATTGACACATAAAATCATCATCACAGATCAGAAAGCTACTGATAAAATACTTAGAAAATTATTTAAAGGAAATAATATTTTAAATTATTTTTTCTCACATATTAATGTAATCTGTACTTTTAACATAATGTTTTTAGAATAAATACATAACACTCAAATGTCTTTCCAGACTCATTTTACATTTAAATATGTTTTTAAAATATGCATAATTAAACCCAAGTCTACAGAATTTTTATTGACAATGTTGTCTTAACCCCTCCTCTTCCCAGAGAGAAGCTGTTCTCCAAGTGAAAACACTCAGTGCAACCCAGCAAGTATTCACAGAGCACCTGTTGAAAGCCAAGGAAAAGCCTTATTTTCTTCTGTATCTTCTGTGCCATTCATTTTCCCTCATATACAGACTTAGAGTTTCACATGCCTAGACCTTGATTTCCCAAAATGATTTCCCCAAAGAATGACATGCTTCTTGACATAAGGAACCATGTCTTTTCTTTGTAGGCTCTACAACACTGTTCACAAAGCCAGTTCCCTAAAATATGGCTTTAATATGTTAAAAATGAAATTCCTTCTATTTCAGAGATTTTTATTTGAAGATTAATGAAATAATTACAAAAAATTGACTTATTTTTATTTTTTTATTGAAGTATAGTTGATTTACAATGTTGTGCCACTCTGCTGTACAGCAAAGTGACTCAGTTATACACATATGTGCATTCTTTTTTAATACTCTTTTCCATTATGGTTTGTCATAGGATATTGAAAGTAGTTCTCTGTGCTATACATCAGGAACTTGTTGTTTATCCATTTTAATGTAATAGTTTGCATCTACCAACCCTAAACTCCCAGTCCATCCCTCTCCCTCCCCAGCTCCCCCTTGGCAACCACAAGTCTGTTCTCTATGTCTATGAGTCAGTTTCTGTTTTGTAGATAAGTTCATTTGTGCCATATTTTAGATTCTACATATAAGTGATATCATATGGTATTTGTCTTACTCTTTCTGACTTACTTCACTTGGTATGATAATCTCTAGTCGCATCCATGTTGCTGCAAATGGCATTATTTCATTCTTTTGTATGGCCCAGTAGTATTCCATTGTATATATGTATCACATCTCCTTTATCTGTTCATCTGAAAAATTGACTTATTTTAAAAGAATGACTTATGTGTGACTTATGTGTCAAAGGGACATCTCAGGAGAAATTTGGTGGAAGGAGTACAGAACTTGGCATCAGGAGAGGTGGCATCTCCTTCTGGCTCAGTGGTAAGCAAAATGAGTGGCTTAGGGCATGTCAACTCTCCCTGCCCCTGAGTTCTCCACTTAGCAAAGGAGAGGCTTGGACCAGAGAACTTTAAGGTCATAGAGATTCTAAGAGTCTATAATTCTTTGAAATATTCTAGGACTTTATTTACATTTTTATTTCTCCTAAATTACCTCAGTGATGTTTTTCACACCAAGATAATCTCCTTCAAAAAATTTAAAAAAAATTTAAAATAATACCTTTAAATAGTTTTGCAATTTTTAGAAAAAAATCTTGTAGAAAGAAGAATTCTATAATTAATAAAGGAAATCCAGATGGCATATAATAAACAGAAACATTCTGGTGTTGTATCATCCTGTTGTAGTTGAAAGATATTTTGAAAAATAAAAGCAATTCTAATAGTTTTGAAAGGACTGACTTCTTTCAGCATTCTGGCTGACATTTCTGATTATTTTCTATGTTGTTATGATTGACAGTTTGAATAAATCTACACGAAATATTAGCAATCTAAATCCAAATAGTGTCAAAACCTCCACACTCAGAATGAGTGTCAAACTCCCAACATAATCTACAATTAGAAGACTCCTGCAAATCACAATCCTGTCTTTTTTTTTTTTTTTTTGATGTGAAATCTACAAGCATAGTAATTACCTCTTGGTAGGATACTTTTTTCTTTTTTTTCCTGAGGGGTCAAATTTAAACCATCTGCAGACAGATGGAAGGGAAAGTGGAATTAGGGCTGTTACCAAAATCTTCTGCAGCTGTCAGGATATGTCTGCGGCAATCCCAATGGTCCTAATAGGCAATGCTACATCCTGGGAGAAAGAAGCAGGGCCTCAGGGGAGAGGGACGTTCTTCTCCTGGCTGACTGTTTTGGCAAATATGAGTAAGTGATGATTGGACTCATCTTTGCAGAATACTGTTTCTATGGGCCTGGCCTGTAGATTTTACTCAAAGTCTTTGGTGTACTTTCTGGTCATCCAGCCACAGTGTGATTTCCAGTCATCCAAGGGAGAACCAACTCAGGCCCCAGGCACTTATTTCTCACAACTCCCACACCCACATTCTTCCTGTTATGATCCTCATCTGATCTCTCCTGTTTGTTTTAACTTTTGAAGAGAAAAAGAAAAAGAATGAGTATACCACAGAGCTTGGCTATTTCATGAGATAGAACAAAGCTAGCCTGTGCAGCAGGAGCAGGGGTCTTCTGGAGACACTGACACCCATTTCACATAGGGTACACCAGCCAGGCTCTTCTCAGTTTCTGGATTCTTCAGGTGACAATCATTCTAGCTTGTTGCATGTTTGTTTTTCACTTTCTATTTATTTGTTTCATGTAAGCATAATAAACATGCTCTTGCTTGGTGTCTCATACAGCTTGCCAAAGTCAAATGGATTCTCGGAACATTAGGTCCCCATTAAAAAGGAAGGGGAAAGAAGAAAAACATACAAAAGGAATACTAGTTTACAGCAAGAATATTTGCCTAATAGCCATCATCCGTACCGTGTTTTTTGTTGATGTTTGGGTTCTTTTCCTCTTCTCTTATGAACTCTGTAGTTTTTACTAGATGGAAAAGTGATTCCATATTAAAATTTCTCACAGTGACCAAATCATCCTACTCTTATTTCTCAGACGTGTCATGTGCCTTCCAGATTCCGCAATGTGTGCTCATTACGTATATCCTTTTGAGGATGCTCTGATACACTCACTTTTCTTGTCTCAATCTTACTTATTTTTTAAGACTCAAACCCATTCTTTATTCTGCATGTAGCATTTATTACCTGTTGCAATTATAAGCCACACAGTAAATTTTACCTGGGTTCATAATCTTTTGGCACTTGTACAGTTTCCCCATATAGACTCTTAACCTCTCCGTGACCAAGATCCGTGTTACACTTTTCAGTGTTAACAATATCTTTGAAGCACCTTACTCAATATGAGCTTACGAAAGGATGATGATGATGATGGTAATAAATTGAGGTCTCATTTGGAATGGTACGTTTGGGATGGAAAAATAGTTTAAAAAAAACTTGTGGAGATAATTGCATCATGTAATACTTTCAAGATGTCAGGGTAAAAATATGTTCAAAGATAAAGTCTTGTGGGCTTAAGTTTCACCATTTATCATGACTCAATAGTATTCAAGTTTGCCTTTTATTCAAGGGCAGAACACTTTTCCAGAAAGAGGGTGGAATGCAATGCTATTCTCAGAGCGAGAATGAGAGAGTAATATAACCCTTACAACTTTGAAACTCAAGACAAGGGTCATTACTGGAAATGTAGTCAGAAAGAAGATTGGAACCCAAAGATGAAAGAAAGAGGTTGGAGGAAGAACACATGTGGTTGGCCTCAAATATACTGATAGTCCAGATCAACTTCTGTACTAAAGAAGCTATAGCAGAGGGGCTAAGTATGGTCGGACTTTCTCCATGGGGTCATTTGAGTTGAGAATGAGTTTGCAATGTTGTTGGATGTCCAAGACTATCGTGGAAGTACTTCAAGTGTCAGTCAGCCTCATGACTACTAAAACTTTGAAAAAGTAATTATTAATGTGAGAGTTGTTCATATCAATATATTGACACACTGATGTGTTAGCCTTTCATGTATTTTGGCACTCTTTTGAGGGCTTTGTGTATATTGACTCTCTTAATTCTTACGGTAACCTTAAGAGGTGTGTGCTGTTATTTCCCTGGTTGTTCAGAAGGAAAAACAGAGGCATAGAGAGTTTAAGCAACAGGTTCAAGCTCATACATGGCTGGTGAGTGGAAGAAATGGGATTCAAACCCAGAGAGTCTGGATCCAAGGGGAAGGTCCATAACCACCGCACTAAACTACCTCACATGTCATTGGATATTTCAAGTAGCTTTGTGCCAAGAATTGGACAAGGATGGGACAGATTCTAAGTTTACAGTTGGTAATCCGAATAGAACATTTGGAATTTGAGAGCAGTTGATGAAGGCAGGCAACTAGTACATTGGTTATTCAATGGTTTCTTTCTGGTCCTGAATGAGGGTACTTCTGCATGAACACATTTTAATACATCCTTAGAGTCCTTGCTTGATAATATGTCAGGTCCTTGGCTATCAGCAAGCTGGGTGCTGGCAGTTGTGCTTGCCCAAGAACAAGCCAGGAAGCCATAGTTTTCTCCACATCCCTGGCTTTAGCACAACTGTGATTCTGGTGCTGATAGGAGGTTCTGTCCTATAGTGTGGTTCCTTCTTCAAGTCGGAGTTGCTATGTGTTGTCAGTAAAGATGCCCTGGAGTTTGTCTGCAGTTAGTGCCACTTGGTTGACTCACAGAGTAGAATAGAGCACTGAGTGAAGGTTGAGTCACACCCCCAGTCTAACAAATTTCATACCCACAGTGTTTGTAGAAACACCACATTTCTTATGCCTATCGGATGGTGAAAATACCCACTATGTTCATGCATCACATCTTGGTATTTTGTTGAATGTTTAATACAGAACCTGAACTATTACATAACTCAAGCCAATTTATTTGGATTAAAATTTATCTCCTTAAATATTTTTCAACACTTGAAAATATTAAAAACCTAAATATTGACCACTGCAACTCCCATTACTCTCATGTTCTAAATTTATTTTCTCATTCGGCAGTTAGATTAAGAGAATCTCTATTGCTTAACGTATGGTCAGGCCACTCATTAAGTGAAGGTTGTTCTCTTGCTCTCTGTACGTCCCCTGCCCAACCACTGCCTGCCTCACCTTTATCCCACTCACGTGACTGAGCTTCCTACATCCTTGCCCCAGGCCCCAGCTAGTGATTGTTCTTATCAGAAGCAGTGAGGGACGTGCCCCTCTGATGGCTTTCTGCTGGTTTCCTGGTAACTAATGAGCCCGCCTGCCGTGCACTGTACATGGTAGGGTGTAGCTCCAGGACCTTGCTACTGATGTGTAAGCTCCCCCATCCATTAAAGGAATGATGTCTCTGTTGCTGACTCCAGGCTCTTTCTTCAGTCTTGAAGCTGGGCAAGCACAGGCCTTGCAGGCTGGCGGAGTGAAGCCCAACACTTAATTTGTTGCCTTGTGTTTCTTTCTCATTCTACCATTCTTGTATAGGAGGTCAATTTAACTTTCGTCTGAAGTGTAATTATTTTCTTTCAAATATTTCAGAGTTTGGTCCATTGACTACTACGATGTCTCTCTCACAGCTTTTTAAATTTTTTTTAAAAACATTTTATTGACTATTACTGACATTCATCTGCCTTTTCAGTTGCCACTATTTCTCTTCCTAGAGATACTTTTCTTTAGGTTTCCTTATCATTTCCTACATCAATCACAGAAGATCTTTTACTATTTGTAAAGCAATATTAAACTAAAATAAAGGCTTATAGAACTTCCAGTTCAAGTTGTAACAGAGAGCACGTATATTTATTTCACTTTCTTTCTGAAAATTCAGTGAAATTACAACACAAATGACAAAAACAGAGCTGAGTAAAGTGAAGCTATCATCAGAACAAATATTTAGTTAACTTCTGAATAATAAAATTCAGATGGACTTATTTGAAAGATAAGTCAGATGAAGGGTACCTAAGTTTAAAGCCAATAAAGAAGAAATTATAAAATAAAAGTAAACTGCTATATATAAAAAGAGAAAAACAATCACCAATATAAAATGTTAAAAATAGACTTGAAGAAAAAAATCTAAGAAATTACCAGAATATACACAAAAAGAGAAAGAGATGAAAAAGTAAGAAATCAGTATTAGAGATATAGATAGTTATTCTGGGAAGTACATCATTTATGAAATAGGAATTCCAGAAATGCCGAATGAAGAAAATGGAGGGTGTGGTAGATAAAACAGTGGTTCTGAAAGATGTCTATGTCTTAATTCCCAAAACTGTGAATATGTTACATTACATAGCTAAAGAGAATTTGCAAATGGGATTAAATTAAGGATCTTAAAGTGGGAAAAGTATCCTGAATTATTCAGGGAGGCCCAATGTAGTCACAGGGGTCTTTATAAGAGGAAGGTAGGAAGGTCAGAGTCAGAGAAAGTGATGACAGTGGAAGTCTGAATGATTTAAGGAAGGAGCCGTGAGCCAAGGAAGACATGTAGCCTTTAGAAGCTGGAAAAGAAAAGGAAATGGATTCTATTTTAGAGCATCCAGGACAAATGCCTCTGATGACACCTTGATTTTGGGACTTCTGATCTCCAGAACTACAGATAAAAACTTTGTGTTGGGCTTCCCTGGTGGCGCAGTGGTTGAGAGTCCGCCTGCCGATGCAGGGGACGCGGGTTCGTGCCCCGGTCCTGGAAGATCCCACATGCCACGGAGTGGCTGGGCCCGTGAGCCATGGCCGCTGAGCCTGCGCGTCCGGAGCCTGTGCTCTGCAATGGGAGAGGCCACAACAGTGAGAGGCCCACGTATCGCAAAAAAAAAAAAAAAAAAACAACTTTGTGTTGTTTTAAGCCACTAAGTTTGTGCTAATTTGTTACAGAAGCAGTGGGAAACTAAGAGAGAGAGAATGAAATAATCAAAGGGAAAATAAAGTGGAATTTTCTGAGGGCATAAAAAAGAACAGTGCATTCAAGATTGAATGAAGGCTTCCCTGGTGGCGCAGTGGTTGAGTCCACCTGCTGATGCAGGGGACACAGGTTCGTGCCCCGGTCCGGGAAGATCCCACATGCCATGGAGCGGCTAGGCCCGTGAGCCATGGCCGATAAGCCTGCGCATCCGGAGCCTGTGCTTTGCAACGGGAGAGGCCACAGCAGTGAGAGACCCGCGTAACGCAAAAAAAAAAAAAAAAAAAAAAAAATTGAATGAACCCCTCTAGTTCAAAACAACATTCAGTGGAAAAAAACAAAAAACACCACAACTAGACATATCACAAAATTTAGAACAAGAGAAGATCTTAAAAGTTGTTGGCAGGAGGACTTAAAATGAAAGTTAAAGCAATACTAAACTAAACAGCCATAAACAAAGGATCGGTTTTAAGATGGGCATCATAAATATTTTTCACAAGAATCATTGGATAGAAGATGATGGAACATTCCTTCAAATAGATGTCTAGAATAAATGGTTTTAAAAATTGATATCTAGCCACAAGAAGACTATTAATCAAGGTGAGAAACAAAGCATTTTGGAAATGTAAAAACTCAGATAGTTTACTACGTGTAAATTCTTCCTTAAAGAAATATATAAAAGTGTACTCTGGCAAAATAAAGCCTGAATCTGGGAAAAAGGAAAGTAAGGAATTTAAGAACCCACATACCAGATTCAGGAAACTAAAGAATAGAAATTTCTGGATAACAGGTAAGTAGCAGTGTTGAAACCAAGCAAAAAGAAATTAAAATAGGAAGTCAATGAGTTTTGAGAAAAACTTGTGTGAGAAGAAAATGAATATACTGGGACCAATGATGTAATGAGAAAGCTGGGTGGTCTTGGAGACAAGGTAAATGCAAATCAAAACATAAAATCTTGTAAAAAGTACACTACACCCTCACAATTATATCAGTTTTCAGTATTTCTTTGTTACTTGAACTTTTATCCTCCTATATATTTGAAGAATTCATTTAAAAAGTTATGGGTTTTGTCACATCAGGAAGCATAGATTAGTTGAAAAATCTTCTGCAAGGCAGAGGTAGCTTTGAACCCAGGCTCTGATTTCTAGTGAATATTGATTATGCTACTGTCCTTACTGAGTTTTGTTTTTATCATCTCAAAGCTGGACAATAAATTTCAATTCATACATAGGTTAAAGAATTACTTCAAGATACCATGTAAAAGCCTCTATCATAATGTAGGCATTTATCAATATTATATGGTTTTTGCCTTCCTATTCTACCCTTGGAAGTGTAAATTTGAACTCTTTTACTATTTCCCAGCCTCCATAAAATCTTGGATTCTCACAATTTATAAGGACGTCCTCACTGTAATTTAGGGTTAAGGTTCTCTTTAGAGTCTCTTTAGAAGCAGCTCCTTTTCTAGGTGTCTACCTATAGCCAAAGTCTAAATTTCAATAGCAAGCACTGATGAGATTTTTCACATTTTCAAGTAAGAGTATTTCTTTTCCTTATGGTAGTTAAATAAATGCTTGTTTAGGGAACAGGGAGGAAAATCTTAAACTGTTTCACAAACCTGTTCTTTTTTACACCTACTTCCTCTACTTATTGCCCAGGGAGTTTGAAAGAACATCCTGGGATGCCTGACAGTATAGTTGCAAAATCTGTAGCATTTGAAATGGTCCAACCATTTTTATAGACATCCGGCTTTCAGTTGAGACTTTTAAAGGTTTCAACATTATTTGCAATTCCTAGAAATATTTTTAAGAACACAATGAAGGAAACTGAATTACCACTAACCAATAATTCTTCAGTCTAACCTTGTTTAGCTGTTTGTAGTCCCCCATTATCTGACCCCCTAAGAAATATACACATTCTTTTGGCATTTCCTCCATCTTAAAGGCCCAATATAGATTTTTTGCAACATACTTCTTCCATAGAAGGTATATTTAAAGTGGTTTGAGTCATAACCATATCAGATTTTTTTGATCACATTTCTATCAGATGTTATTAGTATATGTATTTCAAATAGACATTTCTCTCCAAACAAATCCTGAGATCCCTTATTCTCTACCCTCAGCACTTCAGTTTGGTGCTGAGTCTGTGAAAGCTTATGAATGGCCAAGGAGGACAGCACTGACTCTACTGCAAGTCTCTGGGGCTACTGCCCCAGGGTTTCTTTCTCTTTATGCTCATGGATGGCCAGAGATCTCTTGCAGCTAGGGGAGGGATTCCAATTCCCAGCAAGAAGGCTCTCTTGCTATAATACATTCAAATTACCTTCTCATTTTGGAGAGCCTGAAGAATGCTTTGTTGTTCTGATGTTCTTTTTTCTATCATCCACCAGCATGCATGCACAAATACAGTGATGCCTCTTTCTCTGAGGCCTACTAGCACACTGCAAAAGAACATGGGTGGACTTCTGGTTTCCAGTTCTGTGTGGAAGAAGATTGGAAGTCATCATTCAGTTCTAACAACAAGTAAAAAGCTGGACAGGATGAAAAACTCAACAACTCATCCTGAGAGAGGAATGCCCACAGGGCAAACTGCTGCCCCCAAGACTGGAGAGACAGTCAGGAAAATACAGGGAGTCTTGGCTTATAGGAGCAGAGACTCACCAGCAGAAACTGCTGCAGGAACCAGTGCTGGGGTAGAGAAACCTAAACTGTACTTGATACATTTCTGGAGGCTTTGCGTGGACAAATCTGAGAGTTAAAAATTCTAGAGGGACTCAGTCATAGGGGTCCCTCCACATTATTGTGAGATTTACTTCCAGGAGCTTGACCAGATTCTCACAGTAAATGTGTAAGAAAAATCCCCTCAGGCTTCCCACAGGGGGAGGTGGAAAAGGAACTATTATGAAATACCCAAGAGTACAGGTTTCCCTCACTTTTTCAAAGTAAGGGAGTTCATGAAATCTTTCATAAACTGAAATGGTGTAAAGCGAAGAAGCAATTACCTTAGGATACATTTTGCCAGTGGATGCATAAAATAAATCGAGCTAAAGCACAGATGCTCACAGGCACAGTTCAAAGCCTTGGTGGCTTGATGCTGAGTGTAATTCCTGGGGAAGGAGCTTGGTGGGGCCACCCTTATTGCTCTGGGTGCACGCTGCCTCTATAATGACTCGCTGCAGAACAAACATGCAATGCTAATTTTGTTTTTTACATTTTTTCATAAATGCCAAGATACTCTTCAGATTTCTTTTGGTTAGTGAAAGCAGGTACTAAGGTAGGTCTTTCATAAAAGTGAAGTGGTGTAAAGCAGACTTCCAAAAAGCAGGGGATAACTATACTCTTTTTTTAATTTTAATTTTTATTTTATGTTGGAGCATAGTGGATTAATAATGTGTTAGTTTCAGGTGTACAGCAAAGTGATTCTGTTATACATATACATGTATCTATTCTTTTTCAAATTCTTTCCCCATTTAGTTATTATAGAATGTTGAACGGCGTTCCCTGTGCTATACACTAGGTCCCTGTTTGTTGTCTATTTTAAATATATCAGTGTGTACATGTCAATCCCAAACTTACTCTGTTTCTTTTAACAAGGCTTGCCATCAGGAGAAACTAGTTAACCAGACCCTAGACTTCTGGGGTTTTATCAGAGGCTAAATGACATGAGGAAAGGAAATACCCAACTCTAGCCTACTCTAGCCTTCCATGTGGCAGAAGGGAAATACAATTGACCCTTGAACAACATGGGTCTGAACTGCCTGGGTTCACTTATAGATGAAGTTTTTTGAATAAATACTACATGATCCCTGGCTGGTTGAATCTGCAGATTAAGAGCCATGGATACTAAGGGCTGACTATTGGACTTGAGCGTCCTGGAATTTTGGTATCTGCGGCAGGTCCTGGAACCAACCCCCACAGATACCAAGGTATGACTGTAGTTAACTCAAGCCCACTTTAGCATCTTTTCTCAACTAAGTGGGGAGAAATAACCTGTGAAGTACAGTCCAGAGGCATAGGGTCACTGAAAGACTGAGATCTAATCATAGGACTATAAAAAGTTTCCCTCCCTCTTTACTTCACCACCACATCAATAAAGGCTTATTTACAACAGCTCCTTTTACTCAGTATTGCCATTGTTCAGCTCTCAAGAAAAATTTCTAGGCACACTAAAGGAAAAGACACAATTTGAAGCAACAGAACAGGTATCAGAACCAGGCATGGCAGGGATGTTGGAATTATCAGACTAGGAATTAAAAAATCTGTGGTTGATATGCCAAGGGCTCTAATGGATAAAGTAGACAGCCTGCAAGAACAGACAAGCAATGTAAGCAGAGATGGAAATCCTAAGAAAGAATAAAAAAGAAATGCTAGAGATAAGAAATGCTGTAATATGAACGAACCTGAAGGATACATCAATAGAATCCTCAAAAACTAAAAAGGAAAGAGAACAAAGACCAAGAAAAACAGAAAAGAATATCCAAGGACTGTAAGAAAACAAAAGGGTGTGACATACACATATAGTAAACCCCAGAAGGTGGAAAAGAGAGAAAGGAACAGAAGAAATATCTGAAACAATAATGACTGAGAATTTCCCCAGAGTAATGTCAGACACCAAACCACAGTTCCAAGAAGCTCAGAAAACAACAAGCAGGATAAAAGCAAAAACAAACAAACAAAGTGCACCTTGGGGTAATGTTTTTAAAATACAGAAAATCGAAGATAAAGGAAAAATCCTGGAAGAAGCCAGAGGGGGAAAAACACCATATCTACAGAGGAATAAAGATAAAAATTACATCCAACTTCTCCTTAGAAAGCATTCAAGTAAGAAGAGAGTGGAACAACATATTTCAAGTATTGAGAGGAAAAAAAAAAAAACATGTGAGAATTCTGTATGCTGTAACATTATCCTTCAAAAGTGAAAGAGAAATAGAAACTTTCTTAGACAAGCAATAATTGAGGAAATTTCTTGCCACTAGACCTGCTTCACAACAAATATTAAAAAAACACAACCTCTTTTAAGAAAAGGAAAATAATGTAGATACTCAGATTTATATAAAGAAAGGGAATAAGTGAAGGTAAAATATTTTTTTTCTTAGTCTTCATTGTTCTAACAATTTTTTTTTCAAATTAAAAATAGAAAAAAGTTTTAATTGTGCTTATGTATGTATCTTATGTATATTTGTTATGTATGCTTATATATAAGTGAAATGAACGATGATAGTAATACAAAGGATAAGGGGAAGGAATTAGGATTATTTTGTTATTTTAAAGTACTCACACTACCCATGAAGCATTAATTGAAAGTGGACTTGGATGTAGTTTACAACACAGGAAATATACCCAACATTTTATAATGACTTTAAATGGAGTATAATCTATAAAAATATGAGATCACTATGCTGTACAGCAGAAACTCATATTGTAAATCAACTATATTTCAATTTAAAAATGCAAAATTGAAAACAAAGTAAGAAAGTGGTCTTGGAAGTATCACTGATATGCAAAGAAAGGAGACAAAATGGAGTCATATAAAATGTCAATTAAAACCACAAAAGGCACACAAAAATGTAGAAGATAAAAATAGGCACAAAGAGCAATGACAACAGATAGAAACTGGGTTCAGTTATTTTTCGCCTTCTCTTACTTCACTTGCTAAGAAGTTGAATTTTCAGGATAGAGGAAGGGGCATGTCATTCATATATCTTCATGGTGGCTCTTAGTTTTGTCTTATTTTGGTTCAGCCTCCCTCTGTTTACTGCACATGCACTAACTGATATCTTTGCCATCAGTCTTGTCTACTTTGTAGTTAGGCCTCCTACATGCCCCTGAAACTAAAGTTTGCGATTTTGAACTTAGGGTTGTGACTGTCCTTCCAGGAGCATAGGCATCTCCCACCTGGTTAATTCAGCTGACCCTCAGTTTCATTTGGCAGAGACATGCAATTCTCCTCCATGCATCTGTCTGGTCTTGACCCAAGTTAACTCATCCCACTACAGTAGGGTTACTCACAGACCTGGTGACTTCCAACGTGGTCCCTCTTCTATAGAACTATGGCAGGACCAAGAGAGTGTCAACCATGTCTCTTACCATGCTGCTCCACCTTCCTTTTTTTTTAAATTAATTTATTTCATTTATTTATTTTTGGCTGCGCTGGGTCTTTGTTGTTGCGTGCTGGCTTTCTCTAGTTGCAGCGAGTGGGGGCTACTCTCCGTTGTGGTGCAAGTGCTTCTCATTGCAGTGGCTTCTCTTGTTGTGGAGCATGGGCTCTAGGCGTGTGGGCTCAGTAGTTGTGGCTCGTGGGCTCTAGAGCACAGGCTCAGTAGTTGTGGCGCATGGGGTTAGCTGCTCCGCGGCATGTGGGATCTTTGCAAACCAGGGATTGAAACTGTGTCCCCTGCATTGGCAGGCGGATTCTTAACCACTGCGCCACCAGGGAAGTCCTTGCTCCACCTTCTTGATCAGACTAGGGTACCTCACGTTAGCACAGTTTGCAGAGTGTCCTGTGTCCACCCAAATGATCTCAAAGGAGGGAGTGAGTCACAAGTCCCTGAATTTGGTACTCTCCTCAAATTGTCTAATAGACTTTCCTCACCTCCAGATCAACCACAGAGAGGGAATATTGAGTCACAAGGCAATCTCCTTCTCTCCCCCACCTCCATTTCCTGATGTTTCTTCAAGGTCAGGGTGAAGTATTATTTCACTTATCACATTGTCACCTTTCTTTCCATCTTGCCCTCAGGGGAATGTGGCTGCTTTCTCTACTGGAAAACACCTAGTTTAGCCCTTCATATATTAATAGAAACTAAAGAAATCAAGCTAATCTTTATTTTTCTCTACAGTGTTGGGATTTAAAATCACTGTCTTATTGTAAAATATTATTGGTACTCTGTCATCATCTCTTTTTCTCTTTACATTGCTTCTGAAACAGACTTTAATTTTCTCATTCCCCCAGTGACTGATGCCTATAGCCCTGGACCTCTGGTCAGTAGGCATGATGGTTATATATGCAGAAAAGTAAAGGCATAAAGTTCATTAATACTTTTCAAATAATTACCTTTTTTTGCCATTTTTATCTATCGTCTCTTTAGAACTTAGATGTATATTTCAACGGCTCATCTAAAAGCTTCTGTTACCAGGAAGTCTGATAATCTGTACGAAGTCTTTTTGCAAAACCTGAATTCCTTATGTCCTCCTGTAACCCTCACACGCTCTTGTAAATCTCATTTAATGGTGTCATTTCTAACTCAGTGCCCTACTCCAGAAACCACAGTCACATTTGACTTTACCATATCCTCCCTCTAACCCTTCCCTCCAATTAAGATGTGACTCAAGTATACCGCTTCAGAGTTGTCATCCTTAAATCCTTAGGAAAATAACTGAAGTCTCTAAATGTATGCTTCCTTTTTTTTTTTTTCCAAACAAAAATATTGTTACATAGATCACAGGTTGTTGAAAGAATTAAGTGAGATGATGTATGATGGATGTAAATTTCTTTGTAAAGTGTAGCATTACTCTTGTTTTTCTCCTCATAAACTTCCACAAGCTTCTCCTTTCCTACTGGGTCCTTCTGTGTTACGCTCAAGCTTTTAGCAAAATATTCAGGATTCTTCACCATTTTCCACCATCTTTAACACCTTGAACACTGAGTACTCAAGCCACTCTGAATTTTTTCTCCTTCAACATCAAGCCTTGCTTTTTCATAATTAAGCGTGCTCTCCACTGTTTATCTCACTGCTTAAAATGCCTTTCTGCCCCAGCTCGCTCTGCAGCTCTGCCATTAACTCTCCCAGTGACCTTGGGAAAATGTCAGAATCTTTCTCTGCCTCAGATTCCTAAATTCAAGGCTAAAGATAAAAATGAAGCTGTTTCTGTTTTGTATATAATTTCATTTGTTTCATTTTTTAAGATTCTACATATAAGTGATCATGTGATATCATGTGATATTTGTCTTTCTCTGTCTGACTTACTATACTTAGTATGGTAATCTCTAGGTCCGTCATGGAAAACAAATTTATGGTTATCAAAGGGGAAGGGGGAGGGTAAATGAAGAGCTTAGGGCTAACAGATACACACTACAACATAAAAAATAGATAAACAACAAGGTCTTACTCTACAGTACAGGAAACTCTATTCTATACCTTGTAATAATGTATAGTGGAAAAAGATCTGAAAAAGAATATATATATATATATATATATATATATATATATATATATATATACTGAATCACTTTGCTGTATACCTGAAACTAACACAACATTGTAAATCAACTATACCTCAATAAAGAAACAAACAAAAAATGAAACCAAACTCATAAAGATTAAGCAAAATAATACATATTGATATTACAAATTGGCCTATCTTGAGGGGCAAGTAAATGTTACCCACTAACTAAAGATTGTATTATTAATTACTATTTATTATCATCATTATCAGCGGTAGCAGCAGCAACAACTTCCCAGAATGCTCTTACTTAACCTTCAAGAGCTAGTTAAAATATCATCTCATCTGAAAAGACTGCTCCAGGGAAATATATTCATTTATCCTGTTGTACTGTCTTTTCCATCTTGTATTCATTTCTTCCCAGTTTCTCAGCGTCTTGAAGGCAGAGACCATGACAGTCATCTTTATAGTTCTAGTGCCTGGTCAGTGACTGCATATAGCAGGTGCTCAATAAACAGTTGCTGAATGAAGGAAAACAAAACAAAAAAATAATAAAACTTATTGTGTTGTTAGCGTGTAACAAATTGTTTTAAGATCTCCTATGTATTAAGTCACTCAGTTCTCCAATAGCCCTGTCATTAGCTACTCCTATTATCATCCCATTGCAGGGGGGGTAAACTGAGAGATGGAAAAATGCATTAATTTGGTCACAGTCAGGACCGGAACCAAAATGACATAGGGCAAGTCCATGAAATGATTGGATCCATTGCAAGATAGGTTTAGGCCAGAAATCCATTTACTGCCTTGCAATAATATTAGGGATTACGGTCACTTTAATTTCAGTATCAAGTAAGGCTCAGTTTTCAACGCCTGACGATAGATCGTGGGTATTCTTCCTCCTCAATATGCAGTTACTTTAAGGCCATAGGTTCTTTCAAGGAGAGATTGGCGAAACATTTATTATACATGCTTTTGGTGGCATGACAGAGTCTTTCCTCAAGAGAATTTATCTCCCTTTGGGTCACCAGGCCCTGTGTGTGAGGTTAGCTCAGATCTGGAAACTGGGCAAGGAATAGTGATTTTTCATTGCAGAAGCTAATAGAAGCCTTGGTTTATTTTCTCTTGAGGTTTTTTATTCATATCCAGCATCACCCTTGCTTGCTGCTCATTTATTTCACTCCTAGACATATCACAGTGTCTTATAATTGTCAAAGAACCCCGTAATTTAAGGGCCCCTTGTTTTTCATATTAGTATTGCTGTGCTTTATAGTAATTATACTGACTTTGCTCCTGATGGCTATGTGCCACCATCTGGTCTTTGCTATTCGGGAGCCGTGTCATCTTCATTGACACGAGGGCCCTATCTCTCATGGCATCATATCCTCCTGCTAATTCTGTCTTACAGAGGACAGCCACAATGAACTTCTCAAAGATACTAGTGTTCTTCTCACTAATGCATGCCTTCTTGGGTACAACAGCTATCACCATTCCAGACCTCAGGCTCCTGCTTACTCTGTATCTTCACCATAACTTTAGCCTAGAAGACACTGAGGCCAAATATTGTCTCCTTTGCAGTTTTTCTACATTTACTATTAAATCCTGTGCTTGAATTTCAGGAAAGGTTACCGCTAGTTGTAGGAAACAAAAGTTTTGAAAATTTTCCATGAAGGCCCTTTGGCTTTCCCAGCATTCCCTGAATTCATAGGTGGATAACTTCAGACTGTCATTCTCTTTCTGCAAGGTTTCCAATATAAACAAAAAAACAAACAAACACACAAAGAAATTAAAAATTCGGCTTATTCCATGGTCTTTAAAATTGCCATTGTCCCCACATAGTTCAATATTGAAGCTACACCATAAGCCAATGTTTTCTCTCTCTCTGCTGCTGGTCATCCCATTCTAAAACAGGTGAAAGTATGAGTGATCGCCGTGCTAAAAGCAGAACTTAAGACAAGGACTTATTAAAATGTAGCTTATTTAGAAGGTGATACCCAGAAACAGAAATGAAGAGATGAGGAAAGTGGCACAGGAAAGGAAGCTATTTGTTCTCACTGTTAACAACTGGCACTTAATCCCACTGTGGGCTTCATTCTCTCTAAAGAACTGTGTTGAATGTACTTGTTGAATGAAGAAGCAGAGCCTGGGACCTTGATTACTAATCCCTAGCTCCACTGATGGATGGATTCATCCAAGGGCATTCACTCTCTGAATTTCTGGGCTGCTTTGCTGATACTTCCTGAGTTGCTATAACAGAAAAGTGGAAAAATATGGCTATAGTTTCATATGGGATGTGATAAGTGTGATGAGCTCTGTCTATGAAAAATGCAGCTTAGATTACAGTAGGCTAAGGGGTTGTGTCATAGGGCACAAGAAGCAGCATTTCCCTTATATTCGTGATCACATTTTTACTTATTATATCCATTTTACAGATGAGAAAATTTAGGTTCAGATTCTGAAATAATTTACCCAAGGTCACACAAAAAAATAAGTGACAGAATATAATTAAAGCTCACAAGAAATGAAGAATCTCCAGTCCTACCCCAGACGTACTGAATCTGAATCTGCATTTTAATAGAATCTCTAGATATTATACATGCATATTTAGGTTTGCTAAGCACTGGCTTAAATTTTTTTTCTTAAATGCCTATAGTTATAAATCAAAAGAGAAAGTTATATATAGTATCAAGTAATCCAAAAGGTATACTGTTCTTTTAATTAAACCAAAGAAATTCTCCTAAGTATTTTCTTTTATAAACCTTTAACTAATTAAAATATTTTGCTGGGAGGGACCCAGTGCAATTTTTTTTAAAGAAGTTTCTGTGAGTTAGAGTTGGGTTGGGAATTGATATAAAAGGAGTGTTACTGTCATAAGTAGTGTGCCAATCAGAGGTGAAGGCAATGACACACGTGGGTATAACTCAAGGACGACTTATTTGAGAGTGTATTAGTTTTCTATAGCTTCTGTAACCAGTTACAAAAACTTAGCTTAAAATAACACAAATTTATTATCCTACAGTTCTGTTTGCTTGGCTATTTACTCTGCTCTGTTTCTCTTCTCTGCTCTGGAATAAAGATGTTGTTCAATTGGGCTTTTATCAAGAGGCCCTGGAAGAATTTTCTTCCAAACTCATTCAA
Source organism: Grampus griseus (assembly GCF_964374135.1). Lineage (NCBI taxonomy): Eukaryota > Metazoa > Chordata > Mammalia > Artiodactyla > Delphinidae > Grampus > Grampus griseus. Next base: position 104,341,439 of record NC_138998.1, read on the forward strand.
GTTTTTGGAAGAATCCAGTTCTTTGTGATTCTAGGACTGAGGTCCACATTTTCTTGCTGGCTGTCTGCTGGGGGCTGTCATTAGCATCTAGTGGCTCTTAGGTCCTTCCCTGTGGGTCCCTGCATCTCAGAGTCAGGAAGGGCACATCAAATGGGCTCCTGCTTGGAATCTCTCTGATTTTCCCTTCTGTCACATATATCTTGCTTTCCCTTCTGCCACATTTTTTTCTGCCTCCAGTCACAAAAGATTCTCTACCTTTAAGTGCTCACGTGATTATATTGAACATGCCTGGATAATCCATATTATACTCCCTATTTTAAAGTCTGTAACCTTAATTTATATCTACAAACCTTCTTTTACTATGTAGCATAACATATCCATAGGTTCCAATGATTAGGGGATGGATATCTTTGGAGAGCCATTCTGCCTACCACAGAGTTTTGTGCTTCAAAATGTAGTAAGAGGTGGTTTGGGGATAGATTTTAGACAGCTATAAATGAGAGGAATACTTCCATTCTTTCAACAAATATTTACTGAGTAAATACTGCTCTCTAGTATTCTGGGCTAGGAGTTTAGCTTTTGAGCAATGGGGTGTTTTCAAAGATTATTAAGTAGAAAAGTGATAGAATAACCAGTATCAGCAAAGCAGCCCAGAAATGCAGAATAAGTGCCCAAACCCCAAGTTCCTGTCATCAGGCTATGGGTTCATACTTGAAGTGGAAGGGAGACTGATGATTTCTTCTTTTTTGTAACTGCAGGTTAGAGGTAGAGAGATAAGTGTCTCCTTTGGGAAGCTGGCCATGGAAAGAAAAAAGGAAGGATGACTTTGAGGAAAGGTACAAATTAATAACTGACAAAACTTTGTGCTTGGCATAAAAGGAATAAAGTTGATGAAGTATTGCATGATGATTGGGGGAATTTGAGGAATAACAAAATGATCATTACCATATCAATAATTCAAGAAGAACAAAGCAGCGATCCCAAATCACTGAAGTGCCATGCATGCTTGAATAGAAACACCAGGTGAGACTGCAGCAAACAACAAAAATAAAAACACCAACTTTTTTTGGTGTTCTTGCTTAATTGTTCTCTCCATTTGTTGCAGGCTGTGAAGTTGGACATTGCCTGGCATAATGGTGTGTTCCACAATCTTGACTTACCCACCAGTAAATCTCAAAATAACCCAGCTCTTCAAGTTTCAGTACAATTCTTGCCTATTTACAGGAAAAGAGTGTCATCATAGACAATGTGTTTCCAACAAATACATAGGCAGTAATTGGAGTAAAGCATGGACCAAAGTATTAAAAATGATGCAAATTGAGAATACACAGGAACTATTTGAAGAGTATAAGTTGAGGTTAAGTCAATCTTACCACTAGGGGAAGGTTGACATTTTTTTTTTTACACATATTCAGATGTTGTCTCCTCTAATACATGAACCAGAAACATTATGAAGAAATAATGGAATAGACACAGAGTATGACACATGTGGTGGGCATTTGCTTCAACATCTCTGGATGGGAGATTATTAAAAAAAAAATCAATAAAATCCTTAAGAAGTTATTCATTCATATCCATACCTTGGTGTATATTTTATGGCTTCAGTTCTCCTACTGAAAAATAGTGTTTATTTTTAGGTTAATAGACAAACACAACAATGCTGAAGGTCATACTACAATCTAAAATTGTCTCAAATGTTTTTGGTTTGGCTTTACGGAAAATGCATTGTGCCAAACACTTTTTCTCCTTTATTTTTAAACCCTTGTGTATTTTTAAAGAAAATGTAATCCACATGTTTCTTATTCATTTACACTTAACTCATCAAATTCCTCTTGTGTAAGAGTGACTTGGAGACCAAAAGACTTTGGAAAATTATTTGTTTGCCTTTGAAGCTCTTTCTTTTTATTAGGAAAGTAATAGCATGTTCTTTGGTATAGTTCATGTTAGATACTCAGGTATTCAGTTTTTCAAGTATGTAAATAACATAATCTAGAATATTTATATTTGTCCTTATATATTGCTTTCCCTATTCTATTAATATAATGGTAATTTTCACCATTATATCCTTTGTTATACTATTACTATGTTATTATTACTATTAGTATTGTTGTTATAAACTTCATAATAACATTAGTGGTGTTACAAGAATATCTATATATTTGCAACATCTTCATTTACAAAGTGGTTTTATCTTACTCATCTTTCCTTAAAGACTTGTATGGAAAGAGAATTCCAGGCTTTGTAGCATACTCACCTATTTCATTTCCTCATAAAATGTCAGACAGAGAGAATTTGCCAACTGCTTTACATCCTCCAAAAATCTTATTTTCAGTTCATCTGTTTTATTTCTACTTTCGTGACTAAGTGTGCTATTCATCTCTCATAGCTATTTTTAACCTCTCTTCAAATCCTTGTACAATTGTCTGACTTTATAATCTGAATTAAAAGTCATTTCATTGTTGAGCTGAATGATTCTGTCCTACTGGTTCCATTTATGTATTCTTTATACTTATGGATAATACATTGTTCTAGTTTGCTTATCCTCTGAATTATAGCCTGTCACAGGTCTTTAAGTATTCTTAAATAATCTTGTGGATGTATACTCTGAAACTCAAGAGCACCCCAAGCACCTTTAAAAGTAGGGTCTATTTCATGTCTTCTTATCATGCTTAGTTCTGATTGCTACAAATTTTAATCTTAGTAAATATGACTGGTGGGTTGCTAATCTTTAAAGTATTATGTGGCATGTGCTACTTGCTTTCTGCATGAAAATAATATAGTAAAATGCCAGATAAAAGTGGATTCTGACTTGGTCTCTTTTTAAAATTAGATTGCATGCTTGTAATCTATTGTAAGGATTGGTCCTTTAACTATTTTCTTAAATTTAAACTAGGGTCTTGAAAACACAGTGCACATGAAAAGAACAAGTAGTGAACAAGACCTTAATCAAAATTGCCAGTTCATTTGCAAAACAGATACTGATGGCCCACAACCAACAGGGCCTTTCTTAGGCTTTGTGCTAGATTTTGGCAATGAAGAGAGGAAAGACAACCTCTTCTCTCAGACAACTGACCATTTTGGGAGTCGCGATTTCAACACTGTGTGCAGAGTGATAGGACAAAGGTCAAAGAGTAGAGGCAGGCATCTCAGTCTAGTTTCATAAAAATGCTTTTGGAGCGATCTCAAAGTTAAGCAGGGTGTATAAGCTAAGCATTATAACAGGCAACGTGAAAGCCTCAATTTAAGAGACATTTACATCACTTACTTGTGTGGGTTACTGTTCCAAGCTCCTTACAAATATGAACTCATTCAATTCTCATCACTATCCCATGGGTAAGCACTGTTACTAACCTAATTTTACAAGTGAGAAAACTGAAGTAACTACAAGTTAAGTGAATTGCCCAAGGTCAACAGCAGGTCAACAGCAGGCACAGCCAGGACTTAAATATAGGTATTGTGGGCCTCCATAGTCTCTACAGGAGACTTTTAATAGGGAATTTACATACTCATGGAGAGCAACACACAATCAAGGAAGAACAAGTGGGTTGGCATTTCCTGAGGGCAAGTTATAACTGGGACAATGTCAAGAGATGAAGGAAGCTAAAGAAGTGAATGAGAACGATGTTACACTGAAAAACCAGGGTTTTATCTTAAACGAATCATTGTAATCATTGGGATAACAGGATTTTGTCTCAATATTAGAAAGAAGATTCTCTAGCATCATGGATTATGGGATACAAGATGGCTGGGTTGGAGGTAGAAAGACCTGGTAAGGGGTACCTGCAATAGCACAAGTGAGAGAAACAGTGAAATATGGTTGGAGGGAAGTTGAAGCTCACATGAGTTATTCTAGGAGAGGATATGTGAGGGCTTAAGCTGTTGATGTTGGAAAAGGAGAGAAAGTTGTGTCTGGAGTGATTGTACTGAGTTTCTGATTAAGGTAACAGTGTAGACAGTGGTGACTACTGGGTTAAAGAAGAAAACAAGATAATTGAACATTAGAAAATGCTTATGATACCATGTAAAGAGAAAAAGAAAGTAGAGCTCAGAATTGTATATTCTGTATTGTCCTTTAAAAAATATGTGTGTAATATGCACGGAAAAGCTCTGGTGAAAACAAGAACAACTATTCATTGTAAATGGTAAAATTTCTCAGAACTTTTTATTTTTCCCTGTATCTTCTAAATTTTCTGCAATGAACATGAATTTGTTATTTTTCCATTAAACTAAAATTAAGTGTTACTGGAAGGATTTAGACAGTGATCTTATTTAAAGTTAACTTCTATGATCTTTCAGGAAAGCAAATAAAGTACTTAGCAAAAGTAGATGATTTATTAACTTTGGATCAGGAATTCCCCTCTTAGGAAGCTAAAGTAATACGTAGGTTCTCACGTGTTTATTTATAAATATATTTATTGTCATGCAGAAAAATTAGCATTAGCAATTAGGGTTGTTGAAAACAATTATAGCACAAGTGTGTGAATGCATATTATACATTCATTAGAACAGTTACTTATAAAAATACTTAATCATCAGGGAAAATACTTCTGATATATGAAAACAGCAGGGTATGAGTTCTTTGATGCTATTTGCATAGGATATCTCTGAGTGAAATATGATACTGATTTTCTTTGACTTGCATTTTTTAAGATCTGTAAAATATACCTACGTATTTACTTATAAAATATAATAAAACATAAAAATAAAGACATTTAGTTCGAAGCGTGAGCAGTATCACTGCTGTTTAATCATTTCAAATGGGCTTATGTTGGACTGTAAGTACACAGCCAAAGAGGAGTGGAAAAGTCACCTAGACTATGAGGCTGGCTGTGTCAGGGGAAGCAATTGGTCAAAAATCATGATTATAGATGAGAATAAGTATGAAGGACCAATAATTACATTAAAAAGGATGTTTCTCAGGAGTATTTGAATATAAGAGGGATCATAGCTTTAAATTTAAAGAAGCACTAAATTTTGGAATTTCAGATACTAAGAAGATAAAAGGATATTTTTTGAGATATTATCATATTCTTGAGATTTCTAAAAACCAATGTTCAGAGCCTACACATAAATAGTGGACTTATTTGTGTTTTAGGCAAGTACTGCTTGTGTTATTATGTTTAGATATTTGGATACATTGACCAACATTCAGATATGGTAGTGCTATGACTTGACTTCCATGGAAAATGTGAAACTTAAGGTAGCCATGTTTTTCCTTTGTCCCATGAAAAGTAATAGAATCTTTAGAAAATTAATTCATCTTCATTTAACCTTTATCAGTTTTTGAAGAAACCATAAATATTTTAGATTCATTTGACAGAGCTAAAAATCCTAGGGTGTTAAAATAATTGAAACGATGGTATCCACATGTATATATCTTTAACTGCATGTTACTGGAACTTTTATGCTAATCTTTATATTAATTATTTATTGAATGACTACTATGTGCAAGTACTTTAAATGCATTATCTCATTTAATTCGCAGAAGAGATAAAACTTAGAAATAGATCAGAAACTGACTGGGAGCATTTAAATTGATTTTGTTATGTGACCACCAGGCTAGTAAGCAACAGATTCATTAGACAAGTAGGTAGTATAATCTACATTTGATAGGTGTTGGTATCAAGGCTGTGGCCCAAAGTCACATTACTGGAGCATAGTGTTGGAATCAAGATTCAAACAAAATTTGGTTGGAGCCTCTATGGCAACAATGTTTCCAGCATTTCTAGAAAATAGTATACCACTTACCATCCTTTAAAAACACTCTTGAGAATTTTCCATCTTAATAACTGATCTTCTCTTTTATAGGTACTTGTTAAATATTTCTCATAGTGCTTCCATACATTTTTTGTGGTCATATTTTTCATATACAGCTGTTGACAATTTATTTTATAAAGAGATAATTGATATACAACATGATATTAGTTTCAGGCACATAGCATAATGATTTGATATTTGTACATATTGAGAAATAATCACTACAGTAAATCTAGGAAGGATCTGTTATCATACACAGCTTCATAATTTTTTTTCTTGTGATGAGAACTTTTAAGATCTACTCTCTTAACTTTCAAATATGCAAGATAGTATTATTAACTATAGTCACCATGCTGTGCATTACATCCCTATGGCTTATTTATTTCATAAGTGGAAGTTTGTACCTTTTGACTCCTTTCATCCATTTGCAACCACCAATCTGCTGTTCTCTGTATCCATGAGCTTCTTTTTATTTTTTATTTTCGATTCCACATATAAGTGAGACCATACAGTATTTGTCATTTTTTGTCTGACTTATTTCACTTAGTATAATATGCTCAGGGTGAACCTATATTGTCACAAATGGAAAGATTTTATTCTTTTTTTTTTTTGCTGAATAATAGTCCAGTGTATACAAATATGCACCACATCTTCTTTATCCTTTCATTCATTGATGGACAATTAGGTTGTTTCTGTATCTTGGTTATTGTACCTAATGCTGCAATGAACATGAGGGTGCATATATCTTTTTGAGTTAGTGTTTCTGCTTTCTTTAGGTAAATACCCAGAAGTGGAATTGCTGGATCATATGTTAGTTGTATTTTTAATTTTTTGAGGGACTTACATACTCTATAGTGGCTGCACCAATTTACATTCGCACAAACAGTATATAAGTGTTCCTTTTTCTCCACATCCTCGCTAGCATTTTTTACCTTTTGTCGTTTTGATAATACTATTGTAACAGGTGTGAGGTGATATTGTGGTTTCAATTTGCATTTCCTGATGATTAATGACACTGAGCACATTTTCATGTACATGTAGGCCATCTGTATGTCTTCTTTGGACAAATGTCTATTCAGGCCCTGTGCCCAGTTTTAAATTGAATTGTTTTTGCTAATGAGTTGTATGAGTTCTTCGTATATTTTGGATATTAACCCCTCATTAGATATATGATTTGAAAATATTTTCTCCCATTTAGTAGGTTGTCTTTTCATTTTGTTGATGATTTCCTTTGCAGTATAGAAGTTTTTTAGTTTAATGTAGTCCCACTTTTGTTATTGTTTTTGTTGCCCTTGCTTTTGGTTTCAAATCCAAAAAAAAAAAAAAAAAAATCACAAAAACTATGCCAAGGAAATTACCTCCTATGTTTTCTTCTAGGACTTTTCTGGTTTCAGGTCTCATATTCAAGTCTTTAATCCATTTGAGTTATTTTTTGTGTATGGTGTAACACAGTGGTCCAGTTTCATTCTGTTGCATGTTGCTGTCCAGTTTTTCCAACACAATTTATTGATGAGCCTGTCCTTTCCTCATTGTATATTCTTGGCTCCTTTGTCATAAATTAATTGACCATATACATTGAGTTTATTTGAGAACTACCTATTTGTTCTATTGATCTATGTCTCTTTTTTTAGGCCAGTTCCATATTGTTTCGATGACTATAGCTTTGCAATATAGTTTGAAGTCAGGGAGTGTGTGATGATATAGTTTGAAGTCAGGGAGTATGATGCCTCCAGCTTTGTTCTTCTTTCTCAAGATTGCTTTGTCTACTTGGGGTCTTTCGTGGTTCCACACAGATTTTAGGATCTTTTATTTCTGTGGAAAAAATGCCATTGGAATTTTGATAGGGATTTCACTGAGTCTGTATATTGCTTTGTGTAGTATGCACATTTTAACAATATTAATTCTTCCAATACATGAGCATGGAATATATTTCCATTTATTTGTGCCTTCTTTAATTTCTTTAATCTGTGTCTTATAGTTTTCAGAATACAGGTTTTTCACCTTGGTTAAATTTATCCCTGAGTATTTTATTCTTTTTATTTTTTTATATTTTTTTATTTTATTCTTTTTGATGCAATTATAAAGGGAATGATTTTCTTAATTTCTCTTTCTGAGAGTTTGTTGTTAGTGCATAGAAATACAGTAGATTTTTTATATTGATTTTGTATCCTCCAACTTTACTGAATTCATTTATTAGTTTTAACAGTTTTTTTGTAGAGACTTTAGGGTTTTCTACATATAATATTATGTCATATGCAAAGAGTGACAGTTTTACTTCTTCCTTTCCAATTTAGATGTCTTTATTTTTCTTGCCTACTTGCTCTGGCTAGGACTTCCAAAACTATTTTAAGTAGTATTTACCTGTTAAATATTTCTTATAGTGCTTATGTTTATTCCTTTTGTAGTCATACCTTTTATATATAGCTGTTGACAATTTAATTTTTATAGTATGTAACTTTCCATATGTTCTATATATCTCTGTACTGTCATGATTTAACTTAATCATTTTGGGTTAAGGAGAAAGAGTTCTCTTCTGGAATTAAAAAATATATTTCTTTTTTTCCCCACAGCCCTTTCTCTTTTCTTTTCTCCATGTCTTTCTACCTCTTCCTTCCTTCTTTCCAATCTTTTTTTTTTTTTTTAAATAACTATTGTATTTAAACCTTGCAGTATTGGGAGAGGGGAGATTTGATATGGGGGTAGGTGTGATTTTTCATTCTATGTGATTTTTCATCTTACCAAGGACAGAAATATAATGGGAGAATTTTTTTCTTCAATGATTTTAAGAAAATATTGAATATTTATATTGGAACTCATTATTCTTTAGTTTTACTTGTTCTTATGAAGCAAGAATTGTTTTCTCTATTTTGCAGATAAGTCAACTGAATCTCAGAGAGATTAAATGATGCATCCAAAGCCATTCAGCAAGGAAGTTTTCTGAATGTGGGTTTGAACCCAGATCTGCCTGGTGTCAATGCTCATGATCTTTTTTATTCATATGCTCTCTTACTTTATTTTAAACATAGGATTATTAGACTTCAGAGATGAAAGAGCATTTGAGATTACTCATTCCAACAACTTCAATTCATGTTTTAGGGAACTGTAGCCTAGAGGAGTTAGACCACTTAGTTAAGGCCATGTAACCATAAAGTTATTGGGTTGGGCATAAAGTTCATTTGTTTTTTCCATAAGATGGCTCTAGTAGTGCTTAGTTGTCTAACTTCATTAGAAACAATTTTGTTAGATTGTATTGTGACAGCTATCATAACAGCGTGCATTAAAAAAAAAAACTTATCAAAATTGGTGAATTTTTGTGTAGCCATTTTAATATTGAAGATGGAAGAAAAAAGCAACATTTTCAGAATATTATGCTTTATAATTTCAAGAAAGGTAAGAATGCAACTGAAACGCAAAAAAAAAGGATTTATGCAGTGTATGGTGAAGGTGCTGTGACTGATTGAACATGTCAAAAGTGGTTTGTGAAGTTTTGTGCTGGAGATATCTCACTGGATGATGCTCCACGGTCGGGTAGACCAGTTGAAGTTTGATAGTGATCAAATCGAGACAATAATTGAGAGCAATCAACCTTATACACGTGGGAGATAGCCGACATACTCAAAATATCCAAATCAAGAGCTGAAAATCATTTGCACCAGCTTGATTATGTTAATCACTTTGATGTTTGGGTTCCACATAAGTTAAGCAAAAAAACTCTTGACTATATTTCCGCATAAAATTCTCCACTTACACGTAAGGAAAACATTCTGTTTTTAAAACAAATTGTGACGGGTGATGAGAATTGGATAGTGCACAATAATGTGGAACGGAAGAGATTGTGGGGCAATGAAGTGAACCACCACCAACAACACCAAAGGCCGTCTTCATCCAAAGAAAGTGATGTTGTGTATATGGTGGGGTTGGAAGGGAGTCCTCTATTATGAGCTCCTTCTGGAAAACCAAACGATTAATTCCAGCAAGTACTGCTCCCAGTTAGACTGACTGAAAGCAGCACTCGACAAAACACGTCCGGAAGTAGTCAAAAGAAAATGCATAATCTTCCATCAGGATAGCACAGGACTACATGTTTCTTTGAAGACCAGGCAAAAACTGTTACAGTTTGGCTGGGAAGTTCTGATTCATCTGCTGTATTCACCAGATATTGCACTTTCAGATTTCCATTGATTTCGGTCTTTACAAAATTCTCTTAATGGAAAAAAATTCAATTCCCTGGATGACTATAAAAGGCACCTGGAACAGTTCTTTGCTCAAAAAAATAAAAAGTTTTGGGGAGATGGAATTATGAAGTTGCCTGGAAAATAGCAGAAGGTAGTGGAACAAAAGGGTGAATAAGTTGTTCAATAAAGTTCTTAGTGAAAATGAAAAATGTGTCTTATTTTTAACTTAAAATCTGAAGGAACTTTTTGGCCAACCCAATACTATAGCACCAGCATTAATTGTGGTTGCTTTCTTTCCATATTTCAGGAACTAACAAATTGTCCTAAATTCCTTGGCTTACTGGGTTTAAATTTAAAACATAGACTCCTACACTTTACTTTTCCTTGGCAAGAAGGTGGAGTAGGACTTGACTATTCACATTGCACACTTTTTGGATCGGCATCTAGTCTTTTCATTGCTTGAGTTTCTCTCTGTAAAGGAGATATATAATGAAAAACAATCATTACAAGGGAAATTGGATCTTCTTAGTGATAATAACATAGCCTTTGCTATGTATGTATACCAAAACCTTTGTTCTGATGATATTCCTCATGCTTTGAGAGAAAAAAGAACCACTGTTGCTGTACAACTGAAACAGCTTCAGGCAGAAACAGAACCAATTGTGAAGATGTTTGAAGATCCAGAAACTACAAAGCAAATGCAGTCAAACAGGGATGGTCAGATGCGATTTGACTACCTGGCAGACAAGCATGGTTTTAGGCAGGAATGTTTAGAGACACTCTTGGTATGCAAAATTCCTATATAAATGTGGAAATTACTCTTGAGCTGCTGAATATCTTTACTTCTTTAGAGTGTTGGTTCCAGCAACGGATAGAAATGCTTTGAGTTCATTCTGGGGAAAACTGGTTTCTGAAATCTTAATGCAGTATTGGGATGCAGCCATGGAAGACCTTACATGGCTAAAAGAGACCATAGATACAATTCTGTGAGTTCTCCACTTCAGTCTCTTCAGCAGCGAACACGGCTCATTCATTAGTCTCTGTTTGTTTTCTTCAATAACCCCAAGGGCGTGATAATGTTATCGATCTCTTCCTTTACCATCCTCAGTATCTTAATGCAATTCAGACGATGTGTCCACATATTCTCCACTGTTTGACCACAACAGTCATAACAAAGAAAGATGTTTGAAAACGCCACAGGTGCTAAAATATCTGGTCCAAGTTATTCAACAGGAGTCTTACACATGTAAAGATCCAATTACAGAGTTTGTTGAATGCTTATATGTTAACTTTCACTTTGATGGGGCTCAGAAAAAGCTGAGGGAATGTGAATCAGTGCTAGTGAATGATTTTTTCTTGGTGGCTTGTCTTGAGGACTTCATTAAAAATGTCTGTCTCTTCATATTTAAGACTTTTTGTCCATCCATCAGTGTATCAGCATTAACATGTTGGCAGATAAACTGAACATGTCTCCAGAAGAAGCTGAAAGGTGGGTTGTAAATTTGATTAGAAATACAAGACTGGATGCCAAGATTGATTCTAAATTATGTCATGTGCTTATGGGTAACAATGCAGTCTCACCCTTTCAGCAAGTGATTGAAAAGACCAAAAGCTTTTCATTTAAAAGCCAGGTGTTGGCCATGAATATTGAGAAGAAAACCAGAATAGTAGGTCAGAGGTTCCTAACTGTATAACTCAGGACTCTGGCTTCTACTGAAGAACTGTACAGAAAAAATGAAAAATCTATAAAAGAAAGGTGAAATAAAACCATTTTACAAAGATGAAACATTATAGAAACAATTAACATGTTAAATATAAATTTTGGAGACTTTGAATAAAATTGGCTGTGCTTCATTAAAAAATAAAATAAAAAATAATAAAATAAAACATAGACTCTTGAAGTAGGGAGATGAAATAGAAAAAGATGTACCATTTGGACAAATGATGATTTTGTGCAGTTAAAACTGCACCCCTACCTCAATGTCAGGTATCTGGGTGCAAGGATTGGAGGTGGACTTTTAACTCCCCCTATCCACTTCAGCTGGATACCCTTGATCTATGTACCAATTCATGACCATTTGTAGTCACTCTTCAAATAGAGACTTCAAAAACCTTTCTTTTGTCTCTTCTTACACAGCATCTCCTTTAACTTTGTCACATGGTGTTGCTTTGCTCCTCTAGTCTCCATTTGGGGTGTATTGTTGATATGTTACTATAACATATCAACAAGCACTGATTGTTGCTTTAGTTATTGCTCTTAGGAGTGTCTTGGTCTTATGCCAATATCAACAGTGCTTTCATCTTTAGGGCTCTGAGCAGGCACTCTGTTATACAGTCATATGAACTGCAGACTCCATTGTAATAAATCTGTTCTCAATATACCCTTTAAGTTTATATTCAATTATCCTTTCACTCATAGGATTTTAACATTAGGCTAAAATTGAACATCTTGTTCTACTAATTATAAGCAATAAAATTTTTTACATTCTGTAACTAACTTTAATTCAGAAGTAAAATTAGCAACTCATGGACCTCTAAACTAGTAGTTCTCAAAGTATGCTCCCTGATTCAAAAGTATTAACATCACCTTGTCACTTGTTAGAAATAAAAATCCTTGGGCCCACTCAGGAGTCACTACTGAGTGATTCTGATGTGCACTAAAGTTTGAGAGCAACAGATCTAAACCATTATGCTTTACTTGCTTTACTCCTAAAATATTTTATATTACAACCACACGTGATGACCCATTCATTTCCAATTATGCTACTAAATTTGCCTATGTTTCTCTTTCCCAAATAGCATGTGTAACTTAGGGAAACTTGAAAGCATGCTGGAAAAAAAAGTGGTATGATGGAGATCATACCAAATGCCCTTATTGGCTTCACAGTAAACACTGTTTGCCAATTTTATAGAAGAAAATACTGCAAAATCTTCTTGTATATTTCTTACATATATTTCTTAAGTTTTACTTCATTGTTCCTAACATCAGAGAAAAAAATATATCAGAGGTTTTAGAATATAGGTTCAGTACTCAGTTATCGTATTTGTTCATTGCATTGTGGTTTATTTTAAAACTAGACACTGTAAATGAAGTTTCTTGGGTTAAACGTGCTGATTAAAGAAAGGGTAATTAATTTAGTCACAATTCTCCAAATAGGAAAGTAGTCACAACTCTCCAAATAGGTGTAGTTGAAACTGAACAACAGATTAATACTAAAATCAGTTTTACATTAGTTTACAAAAATATATGTATATTGTTCTAAAAAGTTTTAGACTAAGTTACTTTCATTTTCAAATCTCTAATTGTGCTAGTTTTGGGTATCTTGACCACTGAGCTATTAAACATAAAAAAATTTGCACCATTCCAACATAATTAGATAGCTGATTATAATAATACAATCACAGCTGCTGAAGCCCAGCACAACTTAAACACTGTCATTTTTTAGTTTCTTAATAAAGAGTACATATCTATGAGGTCATCATAAATTAGTTCCTTGCCATTTGTATCGCTGAATTTTATTTTTATATTTCAAGACTGAATCTACTTTTGCAACAAAAGAAATAGTATATATTCTTTTCGTTAACTACTTGGAAAACAAAGTTATTTCTGTCTTGAATATACAACATTTTCTTTCTTTCTAGTAATCACAACATTCGTTTTATGATACTTAGATTTTTTTGGTGGAGTGTTGTTACTCCAGCATCAAAACAGGTTTATGGTGTCTCTGCAACTGAAATATCAACTAGAGACAAAGTCAGATTGTGTGAAATTTCCCTACACTTTCTTGGGTAATTCTCAAATTCCATGGAGTACTTCACATTGTAACAACAGATGTGTGCTGTCCATTAGGTACTGCTGTCCCATTTGTCTAATTGGGCTCAATATTGTAGCTGTCAGATATGCTTCCTCTTATCGTTATCTGATACCATCTACAAGAAGTATCATTCATCATTTCTACATGATAACATAAAATGTGTGTCTTTTCAATACTGGTCCTTTTGAACAAACTAGTTGTTTCTTCTGTATAATGTCTTCCAGCTCTGCTGTCCTGTGGGAAACATAAATCTATTTTCTTTGTGTGAGAGGTTTCCTCTAAGACGTAGAGTACTGGCTAAGAATAGTTCCAACATGTAGTGGATTATTCAGAAGTTGAAATTTTATATATTTTGTTGAAAGGATAATATATATTTATTATAAAGGCAAAAATTCACACAAGCCCAAAGAAGCTCGTGCACATAACACACATACACACAAGACTACTGCTGCTGGTTTGAGTACATGAGACCTAAGGCAATCTGAAATAATGGTTTTAGTTTAGTCATCTGATCTAATGACAGATGCTCACTTGCCTTGTTAATCACTATGATCTGTAAACTCCTCAAGGAAAATTCCTATTTGCTATTCTTGGGGTAGACATGGAAAATTACGAAGGTTTAAAAAGAAACAGGCTACTGGGGTTTAGGGTTCCATCTAAATGAGGCAAATTCCAGATAATTTTTGATTTTATGTTAATAAGAAAAATCTATTATTAAGGCTCTTTGCAGTTTTTACAATGTTTTTATTTTTTGCAGAGTATCATATCTTTTGATAGTCACCACAAAGTTATGAGTCAAAGAAAGTTGTGATGGTCTCCATGATGAAATTGGGATCTAATGTGGTTAAATAAATGACAACAGGTCACACAGTATTGTATGGTAGAACCAACCAGCAATCAGACCTCTGACTCCTAAACCAATAATTTTCAAATTATGCCAATGAACATCAATAATTAAAATAAGGAAAAGATTTTCTCTCTTAGGACCTATAATATTCAAATGGGCATCCATGGTCTCTCACTATGGTCTCACTGCCTCATTGATTTGGCTTTTCTCACAAACAGCTGAAGTAGGCTTAGTTCATTCATTTATTCTCTAATTTACTTCATAAATATGTAGATAGACTAAAGGATTGATTATCTGAATAAACAATCAGGGAAATCCATCCATATAAATTTATGAATTTTATTGACTTATAAATGTGACATATTGATTAAAGTGGTCAATTTATTTGTCCATCTAGACAGTCTAAAGCAAAAATATGGATATAAGAGTACTATAATAGAATTGGAGTTTTATATTAAGCTCCTAAATCAGTTGTTACATTTCTACAATAATAAAAATAACTTTTGATTTGTACAGTTATTTCTGTTGCATTGGATATAATAATCACCCTGATGAATATTCAACTTTGAAAATAGAAGCAGCTATAAAAATAATGAGAATGCAAACATGGCAGTACTTTGCCTCTCTTTTTATGGAGAATACGTTATACTGCTGCTGTTTTTGATAAGAAACAGTCTGTTCTATGGTCATGATGTGGCTCTCTGCTACATAAGCAGCTAAGAGCATCCAAATGACATAATGGGAATAAAATTACGGCTCTCAGAGAGTCTGCTCCATCACTAGTCATATCTGAATTGTCCCAATTGAAGAAGTAATATGAGCACTGTTTTTGGTGATTTAAATACATGTGTTTTCTACTCATCTCTAAACAATAATGGTTTCGATTTGTTCCTTAATTCAGTATTTCTTGTACAGTTTTTAGTGGTATATTGACTTACATTAGTAAAAGAAAAGTATGAAAAAAAAAAAAGAAACTTTTCTTTGCCTGAAAAATACTAGAATATCATAAACAACTGTCTGTATCCAGGCAGGACTATGTAAGCATTTTTGGGAATCAGGAAAACAAAACAAATCAAAGACTTTAACATATGAAAAACAAATCTGGTGCTTCAAAGTAAAATTTGTTTTTATTCCTCAAGCTTTTATATCTCTGGACATATATGCTTAAGAATGTGGAAACCTAAAAGAAAATATGATAGATTTTCAAATATAAAAAATAAGTTATATTATTTGTATAAAATACTCTGAAAAATTGACATTTCCAGCCATGTACTTTTGATTCTAGACTTAAAGGTAAAGGAATGAATTTGCTAAAGCAAGGGCTCTAAATTGATTACACATAACTTAGGAACCAATTATTTAAAAAAATACATTAAAGCAATGAATGTGGTATATACATACACATACTACAATGCCAGCAAAAATAGCCTTGTCAAAGACCATAGTAACAATTTCAAATCTGACAAGTTTGGCCCTGTTAATAGTGGAACAAACTAGGTCACATTCTTTAATAACTCTAGGCCTAGGTTAATAGGAATGATAATTATAATACCTACATCTTAGAGTTGTTGAGAAGTTTATGTAAAATAAAATAATGGTTACATGATATTCAATAGGTAGAACTGTTTTAAGAAAAATTGCTTATAACTGTCAGTCATCATGCATAAAAGCTGTTAATGATATGTAAACAATGGAAAATTCAACATGTAAATTAACATTTCTGCAAAGAGAACAATTGGAAAAACAAATTTAAGTTTTTTGAGATTTAACCAAAGACTTCCTTGATGCTTGTATTAAAAAGAGAACAGTGACTAAAACTTTTGGCACACTGGGGAACTAACATACCTATTAAAAATCCTTGGAGATTTGTGAAAAGAAAATATTTTCTGCTGTTTTCAATGAGTATATTCCTCACTCTAACAGTTTTAAAAATAACCTGTAAATGTTAAGCAGGAACAGTTTAGTACATTCAGCCATTCAGTCATTTTTCCATTCAACAAATACTTTCAACTGCCTACTATGTGTCAGAAAATGTGCTAGACTCAAGATGAAAAACATATGGTCCCAGCCTCAGGGACATTCTGATGTTCTCACAAAACATTGGCAAGATAAAGTCTCAAAATCTCCTGCTCTTTTATATCCACACCAAGCATCGAATGTTTTACAATAGCCATAGAAGTTATAACTTCTATATTTATTGATTCACTGACCACATGCTAAAGCTAAACAACCTGGAAAAAAAGAAAAAAACTGTTCACTTCTGAGGAGATCATAAGGAGGACCTATTTGGGGACCTAGTTATTATTCTTTCAAATAAAAATTTCTTGAATTTATACTTTAATAAGTCCAAACCTTAGGTAGTCAGAGCAGAAACACCACACTGTGTAATAGCAATTTAAGTAAAATGTGCTAGTCATCTCACACATGCTAAAAGTTAGCTAGCATATTTTGCTGATGTGTTAATTTTTTTTTAATTCCACAAGAAAGTCTTTGTTTAACAAATTTTAAGAAACAGCCAATTTGAAAAATGTTATCTTGCTATTTCTGTCGTTATATTTAAGAAATATTTCCATGGTCTATAATATAAAAACTAATTTTAAGATGATTTTAAAATCATCTTGAAAATTTCCTGAAGTAAATTTGTTAAACAATACTAATTGTCTAATACTATGTGTTTGACATATCCATAAGATCAAAATTCTCTTAAGTTCTATTATCAGTTGCAAATATAGAAAAAGCAGGGCTTCCCTGGTGGCGCAGTGGTTGGGGTCCGCCTGCCAATGGGGGGGACGTGGGTTCGTGCCCCGGTCCGGGAGGATCCCGCGTGCCGCGGAGCGGCTGGGCCCGTGGGCCGTGGCCGCTGGGCCTGCGCGTCCGGAGCCTGTGCTCCGTGGCGGGAGAAGCCGCGGTGGTGAGAGGCCCGCGTATCGCAAAAAAAAAAAAAAAAAAAAGCAATTACTGTTTTGACATCAGATTTTTACGTTTTCTTAGCAATGCTTCAGTCACTTGAAAGTCCATGGTGTTGAACACCAAAATACATGAAATATTTCTAACTTTTAAAGATGTCCCCCGACCCCAGCCTTTCTGGAATATCTTCATGAGGTCACTGAGGGTAAAACATTAATTTAGGAAAAAGAAATTCTAAAATGTAATTTGACTCATTTTCTTTTTTCCTTCTAGAAACTCCTCCAAACAAGGTAAACTTAAAAGGAAAATTATATTTTAAAATATAATAATCATAATAACATTTTCCTATTATATGCATATATATACATATATTTCTGTCCAAATGATTCTCATATATTGTACATGGGAAATTATGAATAGGAGTGTCCATTGCCAAAAGAGGTTATGATTATATATTCCTACATGCTCTAAGGTATTGAGTTTAGCATAAACAAAGTTCATAGACCTGAAAACTTGAAAATTACATAATGACTCATATCAAGCAATTTTGAATATGTTGGTTCTATTATGAGTTATCCTAAGGCCACTGAATCTTTACAGATAGTTCTTCCTAAATCTAATATAGAGAGGAAGAACAATATTGCAGATAAGGACCAGGCAAGCTGAACAGGCTGACTTCAAATCCTGATTCTACCATTTACTGGCTTTGTGACCTTCTCTGGGTCAGAATCCCCATCTATATTTGGGGATGACTCCTTATTCCCCTTCAAAAAAGTATCTTCCTCATAGGGGTATCATGAAGATTAAATGAGTTAATACACAAAGAAGCACTTAGAGTAACAACTCAATAAGAATTAACACTTATTTTTTAATGCTCATGGATCCACCACTATAAAAAATTACCTTTGGGTTCTAGAAAATAAAATGGGTAAATCTAAAAGAACACTCAGTGCTATGAATGTTTCCTATAAATTGCTCAAAGCTATGAGTGCTTCCTATAAAAATCACTTACCAAATCATCTCTAGATAGACTTACCTAATGCCAAAGCCCAGAAAAAAAGAGAATAACTTTGAAAAAAAATAAAACCCAAAAATTTCATTAGGCTTTCAAATATTCCCAAATATCTAGACCCAGATATTCCTGTGACTGTGAAATCAAGCCAGGCAGATATTATTTTCACCTTCAGGTGATTATATGACATTAAATGCCAAGCATTTAAATGTTGGGATATGATATTTTTTATCATGCTTTCAAGAAAGGAATTAAAGTGGTTATTAATTAATCACAAGACTAATTTGAGTCTGGGAATGCCAGAAGAGAAGTTGGCTGGCAGACCCAGCCAGTTCAAAGAGAACAGACTGTGATTACGTTCTCTCAACTTCCCGGTCAAGATCAAACTTTATAACATGTTTTGAAGAGTAAATGAGACTGTTCCATAAGGCCAGCACAAGGAGAAAGAAAGTCATTTCCTTTTTAATTTATTCCAACTGGCATGAGTCTTGGGTCAGTTTCTGAATAATTTTTGTATGTTTAATGAGCAAAAATGCAAGTGGAACTTTTGTTTTCCAACTCATGCAGACATATGTCTTCCAGGTTCTTTACCTTAAAAATAAGTTATGAGAAGTTGTCTTAAAAGATCCTATTAATATAGGCTCTAGTCACACCTAGTGTCAGAGGGACTTCACATGGAAAAAAATGAAAGAAAATGTCAAAAGCAAGTGTGTTGCATTCAGAATAGCACACGTAGCTATCTTCAGATTTTCCTAAATATAAAGAAATAGGAATCCCTGCTAAACCTCAAGTGATTTCAGGAAAAATATAAATCTTTCTGTCCAAACAGACCAGAATTTAGATAATTCAGAAAACTGTTATAGTGGAGCCAACACTGTTCTAGAATTTTACATTTTGTTATTTAATATATATGTTGAGAGTTTAGCTAAGCTACCCCATGGTATTGTTGCCTCTGCATCCATTTTGTTTTGTTAAGTAGACTATGGGGGTATTAAACTGACACTAGCCCCTCATGAAAGTGCCCCAAATAGCAGTCCGCAGAGTCACAAGCAAATTAAGTTTCTGATAATACTTCCCCAACAGCTCTTTTGATCAACAATCTTTCCCACCTCTCACTGCCTTCTCCGTATGCTCCCTTTAGATAAGACCCCTGTAGAGCTTACCAAAACCCCACGCTTTTGAATTGAATTAACCAATCTTGCCTTAGCCTGGGAACACCAAAGCACTTCTCCCAGGAACCCTAATAAAAGCATGTGCTCCAGGGCCTGCCTCTTTCTCTGCCTGCACTCTGTCTTGATCTCTCTATGTAACTTTTTTTAATTTAATTTTTTTAAATGGAAGTATAGTTGATTTACAATGGTGTGTTAGTTTCCGATGTACAGCAAACTGATTCAGTTATATATATATATATATATATATACACACACACACATATATATATATTATTTTTCAGATTCTTTTCCCTTATACATTATTACAAGATATTGCGTATAGTTCCCTGTGCTATACAGTAGGTCACTGTTTACCTATTTTATATATAGTAGTGTGTTCATGTTCATCTCAAGCTCCTAATTTATCCTTCCCACCCTCTACTTTCCCCTTTCTAAGCATAAATTTGTTTTCTATGTCTGTTGGTCTATTTCTGTTCTGTATATAAGTTCATTTGTATCATTTTTTTTAGATTTTACATGTAAGCTGTATCATATATTTGTCTTTCTCTCTCTAACTTACTTCACTTAGTATGATAATCTCTAGGTCCATCCATATTACTGCAAATGGTATTATTTCATCCTTTTTTATGGCTGAGTAGTATTCCATTTTGTATATATACCACATGTTTATTCATTCAGCTGCCAATGGACATTTAGGTTGCTTCCATGTCTTGGCTGTTGTAAATAGTGCTGCAATAGCATATAATCCTGCAATCCCACTCCTGGGTATATATCTGGAGAAATCCATGTAACTTCTTGAGAGTGCCATGTACTTCCCCCAGGACCTGTGAGTAATAATCTTCTCTAGTTCAACTTTCTTGTGGTCTGTAGTTGAACCATAACTCACCATTCAGTACCCTGTGCTCCACTTAACAAATGTTAATTTAACAAAGATATAACAATATCACAGTAAAAGTTTGGCTATTTAAATATCTTAGATAAAGCATTTTTACATAGAAAATATTAATTTAAAAATATTAACTCATAACTACCATTAGGTCCCAATTATTATAAATCCTTAATCCCTAAATTAAGTACTTCCATGGCTATAGCAGATATTCTAAGTGATCTTATCTGTCCTATTAAAGTAGACCTAGTGAACGAACGTGAATAAAAAAATGTACCACAGTTAGGGAAAATACTAGGATGATTTTATTGCTACTGTAGGTAAAATTGGTTGAGTGATTTGCTTGGAACTTAGAATTATCTATCAAAGAAGACATCAGAAGCAGAGACCATACTGACTGGATTGACAGCTCAGGGCTACCAAAACAATGGTTTGCAAATTAATTCTCAAGCAGATACGACACAGCCTTTAAGTCAAATATGGGCATCATACTTACAATTTTTTTCAGTGGGAATTTAAAAATAAAGATCAGTATGTCACAATGAGTGGTCATTGTATCTTTTATATAAGAGTTGAAAGATCCTAAAATCAGCATTGAGGTGAAAATAAACCATCTATAAATCCCCTTTTATAAGACAAACACCAATAGTGTATTAATTTTTGCTGTATTTCATAGATTCATGTCACTATACTCAATATATAATTAAATAATGTTTCTCTGACCGGATTTTAATTTATGGGTTCTAGAGTATACAACTGGGAAAATGCCATATTCTTATGATACCAATATCATTTTAGGTTTGGTTCAAATACTCTACACACAAACATACACCCACACCAAATGCAACAAATCTATAGAGCTATCCAATCACTTTAGGTTCGTTTGCTTATTATCACTGTTTTTGAGTAAATTTTGTCATTTTTAAAACGGATATTATGGCAGATTAAAGGTAGCCACAAACTCTTTGACTCTGCTTCCATGAAGAATTGGAGCCTAGGAATCTGTGTGTGTACTGTGACCACTTTGATTGATAACATACAGCCACAATGATGCTGTGGGCAGGTGCTGGGTCTAGATCTTAGGAGGCTAGAAACATCTACCTACTGTTTCGTGGAACATTCTCTTGAGTAACCCTGAGCCACCACACAAGAATCCCGACCACCCTGAGCCTGCCATGCTAACTGGCACGTATAGTCACCCTCCTTGGCAGCCCCTGGCCAACCTCAGCCTTTTAGTCATCCATACCAAGGCTCCAGATGTGTGAATGAAGACACCTTAGACTTTCCAGATGAGCCTGTCTTCTGCTGAACACCAAGGTGGCCTTAGTCGAAACCACACAGGACAGAATAGCCCAGCTGAGCTCTTCCTGAATTCTTGATCCATAAGATCATAAGATATAATAACTCAAAAACCGGTTCCTAATATCTCCCACTGCTTCATTTAAATCATAGTTTCTGTATAAATGAAGTTAATAAAAACATTCTGTGAATCTCATCTATACATATATCCAAGTCATCTGACTTGGTTTCCTGTGATAGAACAGAATTCCTCCGTGTATATCTTACAATTTTCTGGCAGCTTTGGCTTCCCCTCAATTTCAGAATAATAAAAATATTAAATAATTCTGCAAAAAAAAACCCCACCAGAATCAAAGATGGGGCCCTGCTTAAATGTCACCTCTTCAGAGAGGACTTCCCTGACCAACCTGTGTGTACATGCTTTACTAATCTCCTTACTCTGCTTAATTTTCTTGTTACATTTATCACTGCTGACATTACAAATGTCCACCTTCACTTTTGCATATCACTTCCCTGAGTGTACTGTGTTTTGTTTACTGCATAGAACAGTGACTCTCACACAGTGCCTCAATAAATATTCGCTGAAGAATTAAAACTTTGTCTTTAGATATTTTACCTGAAAATTACGAACTTTGTTTTTAGAAATAAAACTATGTCACCCCAATATTTTAAAAGAGAAAGGTATTATGGCATTGTCTAATATAGACATATTCATTTCAATATAGAAATATTCAGTTCTCAATAAAGACTAATAAAATGCATTTATTAATGTTTTGGTTTTAAGGGATAATTACCTCAAATATTTACTTAATATTCACTTGTATAATCAAAAGCCATTTAAAAATTAACTTGCTTTTGAATGTCATATTAAATCTTATAGCTCTCTGTGGAGTTGATAATCAACCCAAATTTTTTCTTTTTCTTCCCTTGATTTAATTCACATGACAGTAAATTGTATGTGAAATACTAGCCTCCACACTTCATGTGATAATCTGTATAATTCATGATCCTGAGGGTGTCAAGACATTTATTTTAGCACATGTAAGTTTATAATGGCATTGAAACACTATGTTGATAAAATCAATCATCCTATTTGACAAAGGGTGGAAAAAAAGTCTAGAAGGCCTTTAAGTAAAAGTGAAATTGACTTTAAATGGCAAAACATACAGTGGCTCCCCATTTGGTTTAAATGAACATGCTATTATCAATCTATTCAAAAAATCTCAGTGTGGTACCATTTCCCTATTAAAGCTTTATGCAGAAGGGGTGGAGCTATTTTGTATGCTTTTCCTTTGTTCTTCCACCACTTTCTCTTTCCCATGTTTACATTACAAGAGGAAAGTTAAGAAAATAAAAGAAGAAGCCAACTGAGAAAGGCCACAGAGAAGATTTGAAGCTTCAGGAGTGGGAGCAAGGAGCACAAATCCTCCAGGCATGTTGCTTGCATGGCTAACAATACATTTCACTTTAAAATTCAGTTAAACTGCATGAGAAGCTACATCATCATTTTCCTGAATTCATCTCTCTTTCCCATGCAACAGATGACTGTTCTTCTCATCAACCACTCTCATAATGGGCAATAAACAACCAACAACCTCAGCAACGTGTATTATTAAGATTCGTCCTTTTTCAGGCCAGCTGTCCCTGCAATTATATTTTACAAATACGATTCTACACAGCTCCTCTCAGTTGAACACAATAATGTAATTTTACTGAATGGCTCTGCAGAAGGCCTAATTATTTCTTGAAGCAGGGCTCCTGATGTTATTTTGCATTTAATTCACGACCACATGCTGAAGGTTATTATCTGTGCAGCAACCAATTGAAATGTTTCCTAAAGTATTTCACATACTTTTTAACCTGTGACTTTAAAAAACAATTGTACTTTGCATCTCAAACACACCTGAAGGACTCAGAGATAATAGAGAATTAAATTATAAAGCTTATATACATTGAATTAAATCCATTCTTAATTCAAAAATATGTACTAATTCTAGTGTTATTGAAAGTACACTTTGGTCAGCCAATCAGTTATCCATATATTTTATTTTAATAACAAAATAAACTTGTGAATCTGTTTCAGTGACTGGGAAGTATGTTATTCATTCATGGAGTCCTTTCAGAAAGCATCACTTAAAAATGATCTTCTCTTCTTGAAATACCTAGAGCCTGTTTAGATTTCCTTGTGATATTCATCATGATACTGCTTAAATTGTGGTAACTTTTTTTTTTTTTTACAAAGACATATATATGCATATATCCTTATCTTCCGTTTAAAAGTACATTGATATGAAAAAATACCACAATAAATAGTTAATATAAAGCAATTGCTTACATAGTACTAGGACCTCATCCTTTTTGTATGTTATGTCCCTAAATCTTCACAGTGTTCCTGGGTAAAAACCCCATTGAACAGGTAAGAATTTCAAAAATTGGAAAAATTTAGTAGCTTACAAAAGGATAAACAGGTACTAAATGGAGAACACAGGATTCTAGTCAAGAATCTGCTGTCACAGATCTAACTCATAACAGTACATGCTGACACATATTTAGATTACATTTTCAGTTGCAGAGATATCATGTGTGTGTTTGTGTAATTGTCAAGATATGTAGATTTCTTTGGAAGGAATATAAGGTTAACATTAAAGTTTCCCACATGGACATTGGGTCTTTAAAAACTGACAAATACTACAGCAGTACTATTAACAAAGTACTAGTATTTTAAATTGTAGAATAGAGAATGTAATAAAACTCGTCTTTACTATATGACTTTACTTGGGGGAATTAAATATAGTGCTTTATGGCAATAAAAATGATTCACTCTCTAATATAGTACATAGTTACATTTGAGGGGAAAAAGTAACCTGCTGAAGACTGAAGATGAAAATAATATTTAGAGCTATAATAAAAGAAAAAAATGAAGTTACAAATAATAATAGTAAACTTAAAATATAAACATGATTTGTTAAAAAACAAACAAACAAACAAAAAAGATCTATTTCACTTTTCCAATAGTTCTGGCAGCCCAGTAAACCACCTCTACAATCTAGGCTTATTCTTGGTCACAGAGGTTCATTTGTTGAAATGACATTAAAATATACCTACAAACCTCACGAATTCTACCACGGAGGCCGGTCGGTAAGAATAGTTAGCTATTAGTGAGCCCTGCCTGCAAGAATATATCTATTTATATTACCTAGGAAACATTTAATTCACACTGAAAATGAGTTGTGACAAGTGTAATTCCAAACCAGAAGACAGAAAAATACCTATGTTAATGAAGTTCACAGAGAAAGCATTCTCGTGATCCAGAGAAATAGCCTGAGTCATTTCCTTAGTTTCCAAATGATGAAGGTCAAATAGTTGTGACTTTGGTAATAATTCATACAGATATGTCATTTAATTTTTTTAACTTATCAATAAGAAACTTAGGAAACATGATTACTTAATTAATAGTTCCTGTGCTAAAGTATTAACAGAACTAAATAACACTCTTCTAATGAAAATTACAATAACAGTGTAAAAATATATCCTGAGGTCTATTCTGCAAAATGAGAGTCAAAAGACAGGATATGTGATTTCAAAAAACATGTTCAGACTGCAGTGCTATTAATGACATGATTAATATAGTGTTTTTATACTTTATATCCAGGTGGATAAAATGATTTGTACAATTGATGAAATCATAAAATCATGAATATTGAAGGTGTGCTTTATCAAAAGAGATACCATTAAACGTTAGATGCTGCATGTGTAGGAAGAGGCATCCTGTGAATAAAAGAACTGTCATTTTAGGTCTTCATACATTCAAAGAGTATTTCCTAAGTATTTTTAACAGGGAGAGATAAATCAAATTCATATATAAAATCTTCTAACACCCAGAAGCAATATATAATTTAGGATTAAGGCATAGAGTGATTCTAGATGTAAGAGATTGATATCTTTTCTATTCCACAATAATAAAGAAATCATAAAATGGTCTTTTAAGTTGTTTGTACGGCTTTACAGTGAATGGATTTTTCAGATTATATTTTCCCAAATACTAATTGTATAGTAACAGATTATTATTTTTTTGTGTGTGTGGTACTGTTTTGTTTTTTGTGGTACGCGGTCCTCTCACTGTCGTGGCCTCTCCCATTGCGGAGCACAGGCTCCGGATGCGCAGGTTCAGCAGCCATGGCTCACGGGCCCAGCCGCTCCGCAGCATGTGGGATCTTCCCGGATCGGGGCACGAACCCGTGTCCCCTGCAACGGCAGGCGGACTCTCAACCACTGTGCCTCCAGGGAAGCCCAGTAACAGATTATTAATTGGAATGAAAATATTGCATTTCTACAAGAGTTGTTGTTATATATCAGTTCTCAACCATCAGTCTGTTGTTAAGATTTTGTTACATATTAAAAACTTTAGCCAATGAAGTAATTGGTGTAATACACTTAGAATAAAAGAAAATATTTGAGTAATCACTAGGTTAAATTGAAGGGGAAACATTAAACCTAGCAACTAAAAATTGAGAATACACCTTCATATAAAGGGTTCATGAAAAATTCTTCAAAAAATGTGAACTTTGATCACATCACAAATAAAACGTCAGTGTATTTCTCAAAGAAGAAGTTTTAGTTTCCATTTTTAATTAAATCATCAAAGTTAGATGTTAAAAAAAACACCTCAAGTTGAAAATAAACACAGAAAAGGAACAAAGCAAAGCAAATCTCTGCTAGAAAGTACTGTATAAAATAGCAAATTATGATGACTGATTATTTAGCAGCCAACAATATGGTAAGCTGTATATGTCCAAAACTCTATTCAGAGGTACAAGCATAGTTTTGAAAATTTTCATATTTATAAATAGAGAATGAAAATAAATAAGTATTCATATTAATAGGTCATACAAAGAAGAGCAAAGTATACTAAAAAGAGATAGGAAAGAAATTCCAACACAACTGAGGCAAAAAAATAATTGTCCAAGAAAAGTAGAATTAAGTTTTTAAAAGGCTTTTTTTGGACAAATGGAATATATGAAAACTCTTCCAGTCAAATCTGAATTTATATCCATCATGAAATATTGATTTCTAAGATATATTATAATCTTTCAAATATCTTCAGCTCTGCCGCTAGCCAACAGTCAGCAGCAAAAGCCAAGTAAATGGTACCACTTTGGAAGTAATTTTTCCAGTCAAAGTTGCTTTGTATGATGGATGTTGAAGCAGGAAAAGATATTCCCATCAAGCTCTACCTGAATTGCAGACGTATGAGTGAAAAATTAGCTGCTGTTTTTGAAGCCACTGAATTTTGTGGAATGAATTGCTTTATAGCAATAGCTTCTTCACTAAAATAATTTATTCCTTTGCAATTCCTTTGCAATTTCTTTTGTGATTTTAGATACCTTTCTTCTTTCAATTGGTTCTCAATTTTGATCCTCAAATTCAATAATTATTGAAATAGTATACATAATAAGTCAAAACATTTAAAACACTCCAACAATAGGGAAATATTTAAACCTATTGTTCATGTATTTATTTATGGATGGTCAGGCCACTCAAGATGGCTGTTCTCTTGCTCTCTGTACATCTTCTGCTCCACCAGACCCTGCTTCACTTACACCCTACTCACATGACTATCCAATCCTCTTAATCATTGGGCTTAATCAGTAACTGCCAACATGCTTGCCCCCTGCCCCAGCCACTGGTTTCTCAGGTAACTGATGAGCTCAACCTGAGGTCAATTCCCTCTATAAATGGTAGCCTCTTTCTCCCCCGAGTAAGCTTGCTATCGTGTCCTGCCTGCCGTCCTGCCGTCCTGCCGTCCTGCCGTCCTGCCGTCCTGCTATACATGATGGGCTGTTGCTGTAGGACCTTTTGCTTCAGACAGGTAGGATTCCCTACCCAATAAACCGTTGATGTCTCTGTCGCTGTCTCCCATCTCGAGGATGGGCTTACAGGTCTGTGGGGTGCAGCCCAACAATTTACAGACATTAAAACGTTTACAATGATATTTGATAACACAGAAAAGGCTTATGACTTAATGTAAAATGAGAACAATTGGATAAAAATCTTTTTTTTTTTTTTGCTTTCTTTGCCACTTCATGGTCTAGCCAATAACCACCTAAATCCACAATTTCTCCTACTCTTTTCCTGTGCCCAATCAGATGAACATGAGCAGAGAAAATAACCACCCTGATTGTTCTCACCTGAAATTCATGAACATTAGCCTTGATCCTTCCAGACCTATCCCCTCCCATCCCTACTCCATTTCCTCAGTCGTCAAAAGGGATCATTGCAGACTGTCACTAATCATGACTAACCTCACCTGCCCTCACATATTCTGCCCTTCTGCCTATTTCCAGAACTCATTTTTTCATAGATCTGACTAAAGGATGTCCCATTTCCTTTCTTTCTCATGAGCATCACAATTCCCCCCTCTTTCTTACACCACATTTTTGCTTCCCTTTAGCTAACTTCAATTACTATTCAAACCATATATTATTTTTCTCATTTTAAAAGAAAAACTTATTTTGAACCCTTTCCCACCTTCTCCTGGAGTACCACTCACTTTTTTTTTTCTTCTTCTTTTTTTAACTCTCCTTTCAGCAGAACTCCAGGAAAGAGTGCCCTATACACACTCACTCTAATTCTTCTCACATTCTCCCTTCATTCCACTGGGGCCAAGTTTTCCTCCATAATACTCCATGGAAACTGTTCTCATCAAGATCACCTATGTCCTCCTCACCTTAAATCCAACAGTCACTTCTTACTTATTCTCATACTTGCCCTAGGAGCACTATCAGAGCCAAAACTCTCTCCTACTATATTAAACTTTTTTTTTTTTTTTTGGTGGCCTCTCCCGTTGCGGAGCACAGGCTCCGGACGCGCAGGCTCAGCGGCCATGGCTCACAGGCCCAGCCGCTCCGCGGCATGTGTCCCCTGCATCAGCAGGCGGACTACCAACCACTGCGCCACCAGGGAAGCCCCTATTAAACTTCTTTTATTTGGCTTCTAGACACCTCATTCCCTTGCTCTCCCTCCTCCCTCACTGGTTGCACCTTCTCTGTCACATTTCCTGGTTCTTCTTTTCTCCTCACCCTCTTAAATGCTTCAGGGATCTGTCCTTGGTCTCTTCTCTACCCGTTATAATGTGTTTGTTGCTTTATCTGGCCTTATGGTTTTAAATGCCTTCTACTCCCAAATGTTATATATCTGGACCAGACTTCTCTTTTGAACTGCACAACTCTACATCCAACTGCCTGGTCAACTTTTCCATTTGAGTGTTTAATGCACATCTCAAACTTAGCATGTCCAGATCTGGATTCTCAGCCTTCTCTCCATCAACAAACTTTCCATTTCAGAATACAGAGTCATGGGTGGTATATTCTGTTGCTCTGGCACAGAGTGGTTGTTCAATACATATTTGCTAAATTAAAGAATAAATGCATACATGAATCAAATTTTCAGGCACAAACACATATAAACAAATAACAAATGAAAAATGTAATACATCAATATCTGAATAGTAGTGACCTATAGTGGTGGAGGGATTACAAATACGATTATTTGTTTTATTTATTTAAATTTTCCATAATGGTTATGTTCAACTCTTATCGCTAGAGAAAATATTGAAAGTACAACCATTCTAGATTTTAAGACACATAAAGAAAAAGACTTGATAAGTAAATTAATGAAAATACTGCTTTAGCAGAACTAAATAATTGGAATTTATGATTATGTTTATAGGGTCATCAAGTAAAGTTTCTTTTTGCTCTACTAAAAAGAAAAAAGGCATTTCAATGAAAAGTAATGATATTAAATAAATTTTAGTGAACATTTTCTCATATTTATGAAAAATAGAGAAAAGGAATTTTGCCTTTTTATTTTTAAATTTTATTTATTTATTTATTTATGGCTGTGTTGGCTCTTCGTTTCTGTGCGAGGGCTTTCTCTAGTTGCGGCAAGTGGGGGCCACTCTTCATCGTGGTGCAGGGGCCTCTCACTATCGCGGCCTCTCTTGTTGCAGAGCACAGGCTCCAGACATGCAGGCTTAGTAATTGTGGCTCACGGGGCTAGTTGCTCCGTGGCATGTGGGATTTTCCCAGACCAGGGCTCGAACCTGTGTCCCCTGCATTGGCAGGCAGATTCTCAACCACTGCGCCACCAGGGAAGCCTGGAATTCTGCCTTTTTAATTGCTATGTCAGATCTAAGAAAGTGTCTGGCACCTGTAATAAGTATTTTTCATAACTTAAAACGCTATTTTAATTTTATTAGGTGAATTTTTTTATGAGTAATTGATGCTCAACATTTGTATCAATTTCTTATTTTATATCCCCTAGGGCCTCTCCATACCAATAGTTGATTAACAATAATTCAAATGATCAAACTAAGTTTCTGTTAAATTGATATATAATTCAGATATTTGATCTATTCAAATCCTTCCACCAAATTACTATTGCAAAATGAAATACATTTGTTTCAAGTTAAAAATCTAAGCATTTTAACTAAGGGTCAGACAATATAGTCAGCTTTTATTTCCTTCTGAGTTGTATCTACTTTTTATTTGTGCTCATGGAATTATCCAGTGGATACTTGGAGCTGATGGGGCTAAAGGACTCTAATATTATAGTCTAGGCTATGCTAAAAAGAACTCTTTGTGTTTTAAAAACCACATGTGTCATCTACATTCTTCATGAAAATGATCACTGAAAAGTTCTTATGAAAATAGAACTGATAACAAGTACTCATACATGTCCAAATACGGATTAAAGTCTATATGACTTTTCCTTCTTTCTTAACAAGGGCTCAGGGCTTCGTGTTCTTTAATGAATAATGATGTACAATTTGTATACACACCCATAGAACTGAATGTTTGTTATGAGCATAGTGGTTATGAGGTTAGGCTCTGGTTTTAGGCAAACTCTGTGACCTTAGATTATTGAAAGCTGTGACTCAGTCTCCTCTTTGTAAAATAGACATTAAAATAGCACTTAACTCATTATTGCTATTTTGAGGATTAAATAAAAGAATATACATAAAGTTTTTGGAACATTTCCTGAGTCATGTTCCTAGAAACTATGACATACAGCAATGGACATATACCTACATTGGGATACATTTCTTTTTCTCTATATGTGTATTGTATTGGTTTGCCAGGACTGTCACAACAAAATACCAGACAACAGAAATTTATTTTCCCACAGTTCTGCGGCTGGAAGTCTAATACTGAGGTGTCAGCTTCTCCTGAGGCTTTTCTCCTTGGCTTCAGGTGGCCACCATCTGGCCGTGTCCTCACATGCTCTTTCCTCTGTGTGCAGACATCCCTGGCATCTCTTTTGAGTGTCCAAATTGCCTCTTCCTATAAGGACACAATTCATATTGGATTAGGACCCACCCTAAAAGCCCCATTTTAACTTTATCTCCTCTTTAGAGGCCCTATCTGCAAACGCAGTCCTATGCTAAGGAACTGCGAGTTAGAACTTCAACATATGAATTTGGGGGGACACAGTTCAGCTCGTAACACTTGTGTACAAATTTCACAAGGTTCTCTAGACACTGTCCCCCATTATGCCAATCCCTATATTGTTTAATTATTACAATAGTCCTATGAAAGATGTATCATTTATTTATTTATGAAGATTCCAAGGCTGAAATAAAGGTTATCTTACTCAGAGGAACTAAAATGATGACAAGTTTAGAATCCAAGTTTTAAACCATGTCTGATTCAAAGGCTAAGTTTTTCCCACCACATTGCGATTTATCCTAAATTGATCAATTGTCTGTCATTGGTCAACTCACTTGCCAGATAAACCTTTCAAAGGACCACTTTTTTGTAGATGTTGTTTTAAATTTTTGTTTGCTTTTTAATCATCTCCATTGGCCAAGCTGTTTTATCAGTTTGTAAATAGATGTATCCTTGTAGAATTTCATTTTTGTTTTATTGGAGTGATCGCCTTTTTAAATTTTGAATTTATCAATGATTGTCAAAGTAAGAATCAATTAAGCTTTCTTACAACTTTTGCCATGTCTTCACTAGACTCACTGGAACGAGGATTGGGCCATTTTTGCCTATGTGGCCAATTTGGATGATGGTAAAATGAGATTAAGATTGTCAGGAATTCCTGGAAAATGAGAATAACTCATACGGGTTTATTGAAGATAAGGCTGAACAAGGCACAGAATTTTGGGTTCCTTTGCCCTATCTTTATCACTGCTATCTTCTATTTGTCCACATTCCTAAAGTAGACTAATAAATGGAATTAACAGTATGGCTTTTTTAAAAAGGGTTTATTTTGGGGATAAAAACAGGACTAAGAAATTAGACCAATTTTTTTTTCTAAGTGGATTGTAAAAGTACCACTGATTTTCAAAACAACACTGATTTCAACAAATAAATGTTGTGATCTCAACTGACTCATTTTGTTAAAAGTGGTCTTATGTGCCAATCTGTGGCCTACTCTAAATGCATGCTCTTGTCAAAGTGCAGATTTTGAAATTTTCTTTTCATGCTATTAAGCCTTTTTCCTCCCCTGTGATATGATCCACGGAGCACAGTGAAAGACATATTATAATTTTTCACAATAACAGCATTTTTTAAAAAGGAGATAACAAAAGTTCTTTCACTTCCATAGTTTTTTTCTTTCTTTTTTGCTAATAATCCCTCTTCAGAGACCATTTTTGCCATGAAAATAGATGTTTCTCTACTATATGGCTTTACCAGCAAGTTGCTTCAAGTTTCCAAAACCTGCGGCAATTTGCGATTTTGATAATATATGACTTTATATTATGCAACCATATACAAATTACCTAAAACAGTGAGAAAGAGCCCAGCTGACTACTTAGGATAAATATCTCAGTAAAACAGTATTTTCATTTAAATTTTATCATCTATGACTTGCTTAGTTATTATTAACATTATTTTATTATTATAAGTAATAACTAATATTGTTATTTATATTAGTTATTATTATGATTGATGTGGGAAGGTAATATTGTACACTGTTGATTCATGTTTGGATTTATGGATTTATTGCTTTGTAAAGGAGTGATTTTATTTATCAGAGAAAAAAACATAAAACTCTTGTATATTTAGGTTTAGTAATAATTTATTAAAGGTGTAGGATAGTTTATTATTTATGAATTTGATACTTTTTAAGATAAATGAATCCAAATATTATTTGAAGAAATAAACATCCTTTTTCTTAGTTTTAAATAGTTTTATAATTTTATATTTAATTTGAGTTATGAGAAATTTTACATATCAAAATGAGAAAATATATTAATCCTTAATACAATTAAAAATATATGTAATTCTAAAAAGTATGGTTGAATTCCATTTATTGGGTTCAACACTGGATTTAAGGTGGGTTAAAATTCAAATTCCTCAATGCCAAATTTTGTATCAGATAAATTATTTTTGGAGAAGTACAAGGGAGATTTAATAACGCTGACATGAGTTAACATTTTTCTGTAAAATATACATTTCAATATTAGTAAAAACATTGATTTTTGAAATTAAAGTATCAAAGCATTTCTTAATATTTTATTCTTTCTATCAACGATCACTGTTAGAATATTTTAAAGACAATCTTTCATTCACTAGAGCATTTCCCTTAAAAAAACAAAAGAAATCAACTTTTGAAAATGGATTGAAAATGTACATATAGTGAATCTAGCTTTGCATTTCACATTTTGTTACATCATGTAGTTTTTAATTATGTGTATTTTATAAAATAATAATACTCCTTGGTTATGATGTTGAAATATGATCATCCAAGCAAATGAAATAACATTTGAACTTTATCAATTTGAGTTCTCAAAGCAAACTAGTAAAAAGCCTCCCAAGTAAAAAATTATCTAAAGTACATACAGTGCCTTAATTCTCTTAATTTTCCCTCAATTGAATGTAAAGAGTGATTAACTGAAGTGCCGATTATAAAATGATTTGCAGGGTACACAAATAGATTCAGTCATCTATTTAAGTCCACAAGTATTTTTCCAGTATAAAGTAGCCATGGGTACAAATTGTCCCCCAAAACCAAGGCAATTCATTTCCACTTTGAAAGATTAATATTCTTGAGGGGGGAAAAATTGCTAGTACTGCATGATTCACATTTCCAGAAATTCACATTAAATTTATAACTAGCACCCAAATTTCACTACACATGCCGTCATCATCATCACCTCCTATTTACATTATTGAGCAATATGTATAGAGTATTATGTACTAGGCTTTTGTTATCTATGACATTGACATTTCTCAGATTGAAGCCAATTTCACAGATCTGAATTAATACAAGAATTTAGTATGCTTATTATAAATAAAAGTTCCCTTGCGGTCAAAAGACATAGAAAGCTTCCAGGTAAATATTCAAACTGCTATGTATTCAAAGAAAAAATAGACTGTTTAATAGGGTATGTAAAAATGCTTTCTATTTCCATTGTATTCAATTTTCTCTCTGAACTAAAATTCTATTAATGAATGTAATTAAAATGAAAATGGGTGAGTACTTTATATGGGTTGCATCTCTGGGCATAGTTATTCATATAGTTAAAATTATTGTCCTTAGAATTAGGTAAAATTGTAAGGCTTCTCAAACTTTGCATATAATATAAATTTGTGTTAAATACGTAGAAATTTTAAAAATATAAAATGCATTTCTGAGGCAAAATTGAAACTTGTAAAATCATGTGGTACTTCTACATGTCCTCTGTAAATGGGCCATATACATTTTCAAACTTCATGAAATCAAGCAAACTAGTGAACCAGATGTTAAGCAAAAATAACATGGTTATAACTTAAAAAAAAAAGAGAGTGGGGAATGTACCCCTCTCTCTTATTAGAAGGTATATGTTCTCAAAGCCAGGAAAACTATGAACAGCTGTTAAACACCATGCTTAAATTGGCTGTGAATATCTGAAATAGTTGTCCATAGTAATAGGAAATTCATGGTTATTTTACACCTTTAGAAAAGCTTTAGTTCCAGCCTATCAAAGCTCATTCTTTCCTGGAAGAAGCTCAGAATTACATGGTTTCCATATCTGTGGAGCATGTTGTGCTTCTCAATCATCTAACTGCAGTAAGACTGGCACAATAAGATCACTGTGTTTAGGCATTTTCTCAAGCCATGTTTGTTTTCAGCAGGATAGGGGCAGGGAGGGCAGAAAAAACAAAAGCAGACTCCCAGTCACAGGATGAGAGGCCAGTTTTCAGCCTACGTAAAACTGTTAGTGGAACCATGAACAAGAAACTGTCTTTGTTTTTACTTTCTTAAGTAGCTTGACCTATTAGAAAAAAAAGTTCTCTGCATTTTCCCTATCATAAAGACCTTCTTACTATTTTTTTTATAGTTATAGCTTCTTTAGATCTGTACTGGAGGGTAATACTATTCAGTGAGTAGCATGAAACACTGTTTTTATTATAAAATACCAATATCAGTCAAGCTTTACCAAAAAGAACCTTTTTTAGATAAAATTTTTACAAGCCTACTTATCTTTTTCTCTTTTGAATGTTTTTGATCTCAAAATGTTAGAAAATAATAAATGACACTTAAGAGATTTTATAGTATTCCTGAGAATATCTGCCTGAGTATAAAATGTGAAAGTTATTATATAAGAAAAATGATTAAAAGCCATTTTATTTTTTATTGAAGTATAGTCAATTTACAATGTATTAGTTTCTGCTGTACAGCAAAGTAATTCAGATATATATATATATATATTCTTTTTTATATTCTTTTCCATTATGGTTTATCATAGGGTATTCAATATAGTTCCCTGTGCTGTACAGTAGAACCTTGTTTATCCATTCTAAATATAATAGTTTGCATCTGCTAATCCCAGTCCATCCCTCCCCTCCCCCCACCCCTTGGCAAACACAACTCTGTTTAAAAGGCATTTTAAAAGTATCTAAAAAGATAGTCATATATTCTGAGTTTTGGGATTTAAAAAAAATTTTACAGTGAGTTTTCATCCATTTATGATTTAAAAAAAAACGAATGAAAAGGACAATGCAAACTCTATCTTAAGGTACAAATAAATGTTGATTATTCTCCCAAACAAACCTTACTGAATTTTACTTCAGTAGTCACTGAAATTTTGTCTAGAAGACCAAATTCTTCTTTGGTTAATTGAACTTCATGAAGTGGAATGGGCAAGAAGAAACTGAAGGTATATTTGCTATTTTTGACATACCTATCACCAGTTCCACATGCTACTGGATCAGGATATGTTGCCAATTGGATAGACATGACTAACTCACACTTTATATGACTAACTGAATTTCGGTGGAAAAAAATGACCTTTGAAAACCAGCTGCAAAATTGACCAGAAAGGTTTCCTATATATCAAAAATTATTCTCCAAACATGTTTTATGAGTTATGCCCAGCATCAACTCATTTGTCTTTCATATGAGTTTTTGAGGATATTGGATAAATCAAACTTAGGACATTACAGAGAGGAAAATATACAGAAATTTACAGTGAAGCAAAAAGATAACAAAGACTAAAATTTATGTTTTAAGGCAAGAGAGCGCAATTCTTATTTAATAAATCACTGACAAATTTTCATTTATCTAATAGGAGTAATTCATCTTTTTTAGGATTCTGTCTACAGGATAGTCCCACCAGAAGGGGAGGGGGCAGAAACGTCTTTTGATGGTGATTTGATGACATTAAAAAACCTCAAAACAATTTCAGCAAAATCAGAATCTGCTCATGTTAAGATCGCCAATTCCACTGTTTATTATTTCTCTGAGAACTTTGGGCAAATGAGTTGGCTGATGGCAAAGAGATTAACTTGCAAAACAGGATGTAAAGATCAGTTCTTTTGCTTTGGCAGGTTTTTTTCTGTGTTAATCCTTTGTAGTTATACTTAGGGGTCTGTACCCTCTTGACTTCAGACATTGACCTGCAATCCATACACATTTTTATCCCTGCTTTGAGCTCATCAGGTCATTGCTTTTATTATTTCACTGATTAGTGACTGTTTTGGCCACATAAAACCTTAATTTTGACCACTTAGGCTGAGAACCAAACTAGAAAATATGTTTTCTGAAGGTAGGAATGATATTTTTTTTCTCTAAAATTTATCATTTCATACTAGCTCAAGATTGGGCATAAAGTGTGTGGGACTCATAATTCTTACCTGATTGACGAGTTTTGACGTTAGATTGGCCAATAGGCTCTGATTTTTTTTAAACAACTTTATTAGAGTATAATTGCTTTACAATTTGTGTTAGTTTCTGCTGTATAACAAAGTGAATCAGCTATGCATATACATATATCCCCATATCTCCTCCCTCTTGCATCTCCCTCCCACCCTCCCTATCCCACCCCTCTCGGTGGTCACAAAGCACCTAGCTGATCTCCCTGTGCTATGTGGCTGTTTCCCACTAGCTATCTATTTTACATTTGGTAGTATATATATGTACATGCCACTCTGTCACTTTGTCCCAGCTTACCCCTCTCCCTCCCTGTGTCCTCAAGTCCATTCTCTACATCTGTGTTTTTATTCCTGTCCTGCCCCTAGGTTCTTCAGAACCATTTTTTATCTTTAGATTCTATATATATATGTGTTAGCATATGGTATTTGTTTTTCTCTTAGGCTCTGATTTTGTGTGTTTCTCACAATTTCTTCCTTGTCACCCCGCCCCTGCCAACACACACCCCTCGTTAATTTTTCTCATATTTGGATCCTCATGTTTTCAGCCTTAGATTTATCAACTCAGCTCTTCTCCTGACCATTCTGTTGATTGGCTTTGCGGAGTGGATCCCTCAGTCCTTGGTTTCTGTGCCTTTATATCTTAGTCCTCTGCCCAATTTCCTGTCTTACAGAGGCTTTTGCATTTGTTTCCATCTTATTAAGAAAGTATTTGTTAAGATAATCAATGGAAGTAAGCATTATGAAAAATTCAAAGCCTGTAGATTAAAAAAACAACAACGACAGCATTTACTTTCTATAGACTACTTAGAGTCGGGGGGGAGGGTGGGAGAAGATGTTTTGATTT
Source organism: Grampus griseus (assembly GCF_964374135.1). Lineage (NCBI taxonomy): Eukaryota > Metazoa > Chordata > Mammalia > Artiodactyla > Delphinidae > Grampus > Grampus griseus. The sequence continues at coordinate 104,379,299 of NC_138998.1, forward strand.
GAAAGAAAATCTTGTCCTGGAAACTGTTCATTTGCTGTAATACAGGTGAAAAGTCCCTGAAACTCTGTAGAAAATGTTTAGTGTTTGCAGCTCAAGTTATCAAAATCATTCATGTGTTAATTATTCTGTTCTAAACATATATTACTTATGGTAGACAGTTTAAACCACATCTGTATTAAATCTGCCATTCAATTAAAATGAAAAACTTTCTGACATTCACTGAAAGAACTGGGGAGATGTTCCATGATGCCCACCTGTACCACATGTTTGTAGGGGCAAGAAGTTAAGCTGTCTGACCTGTGGTCACAAATCTAAATAGCCCATCCCACGTAGGACTGATGAAATGACCAACCACATAGATCTGCATCATGGTTCCAATTTGCATATGTCAGCCACTTAGTTCAATCGGCCACAGAGACCTGTTAGGCAGTACAACCTTCTACATAGAGTTTCAAGAAAGCAATTGTTAGATTCTATGGATACTATATAACCTTGTTCAGTGGAAAGGGGCATTTTTTTCCTGCAATGCCACCAGTTGAATAACACTTTACTTTAGTTTTTACGGGCTGCTGTAACAAAATACCATAAACTAGGTAGCTTATAAACAACACATTTATTTTCCCAGTTCTGGAGGCTGAAAAGTACAAAATAATGTGCTGGCAATTTTGGTGTCTGGTGTCTAGACAGCCATTCTTTCAATATAATCTCACATGGCATAAGGGGTTAGGGATCTCTTTGAGGCCTCTTTTATAACAGCACTCTCACTAATAAGAGCTCTGCCCTAGTGACCTAATCACTTCCCCAAGGCCCCACCTCCAAACAGCATCACGTTGGGGATTAGGTTTCAAGTATGAATTTTGGGAGGACACACACATTCAGTCTATAGAGCACTGTTTAATTTCTTTCATAAACTATTAAATTTTTGCCTGACACATACCAGATACTGCACTAGATGCTCTGGATTTAAAAGAGAATAAGACACGATTTCTGTCCTCCAAATCTCACAGATTGGTAGGCAAGACACGCACAAAAAATATAATTTATTTTCAGGGTAACAGAGGTATTTCTCTAATAGATTCCCTCTGTTAGTGTATAGATCTATTTAGTGTTAATGGAATTATTTTCAGTAATAGAAGTAAATCTAGAGTTAGCTCATAAGCTGGCCATGCCTGAAGAGTGATATATTCAGTGTACCAGAAATGATCCTATAGGGTTTCCAATTTATTCTGACCATGATCACAAAACACTGATGTATAAAACCAATATATATACATATATATATAAATTCATTAATTTATGTTAAGAAATACAATTATAAGAAAATTAGACATTCATATTTATTTTCCAAGCATATTCTCTCCCTTTAGGCAATCTGTATTAAAAGCCAAATTATTAGGATATTGCTTTGTGAGCAGAGTATCACAGTAAGGGACTATTGCTGTTGGACCCTCATCTGTATGAGTATATTTTGTCCCTTTCCACAAAGCCTGGTGGACAAGATGCTGCTGTAGTTCTAGCAGGATATTTTGCATAGGACTCTATTGCTTGGCAAACTCCATCCAAAGCAGGGTGTTTATTGGCTCAGTATTCAGTCATGTCTAAGAAACCATTAGGACTAAATTTAACCATGAGTCACAAATTATATGCCAGCTACTTTTCCTACATTGTTCTTAGCTGAAATATAGCTCTTCCTTGAAGATACCACTGTCTGCATCTTTCAATTTTGAACTCACTTTCCTGATGGTCAGAAAGTAGGATTTTGTCATTTTTTTCTC